>NC_133425.1:15488500-15798000 GCF_049350105.2 Macaca mulatta | reverse complement strand
CTCCCAAAGTGCTGGGATTACAGGCATGAGCCACTGTGCCCGGCCAGTGTTTTTTGTTTTTGTTTTCGTTTTTGTTTTTAGTAGAGACAGGGTTTCACCATGTTGGTCAGGCTGGTCTTGAACTCCTGGCCTTGAACACCTCAGCCTCCCAAAGTGTTGGGATTACAGGCATGAGCCAACACACTCAACCTGTTTTTTGTTTTTTTTTAAGAGGCAGAGTCTTGTTCCGTCACCCACGCTGGAGTCCAGTGGTGTGATCACAGCTCACTGCAGACTTGAACTCCTGGGCTCAAATGATTTTCTTGATTCTCCCACCTCAGCTGTGGGATAGCTGGGACTGCAGATGGGAACCACCACACCTGGCTAATTTTTAAATTTTTTGTAGAGATGTGTCTCCCTATGTTACTCAGGCTAGTCTTGTACTCTTGGGCTCAAGCTATCCTCCCACAATCTCCCAAAGTGCTGGGATTACAGGTGTGAGCTACTGCACCCAGCCTAATATATACTTACTTTTAAATAACTTTATTATTATTATTTTTAATTGAGGTGGAATCTTGCCATGTTGCCCAGACTGGTCACACAAACTTCTGGGCTCTGGTGATCTAACCACCTCAACTTCCCAGAGTGCTGGGATTACAGGTGTAAGCCACCATGTCCAGCCCAGTCTAATGTTTTTATTTAAATCTGGGAACATATTTTGGCTCATGCTAGGTTCAAGATATATTTGTTTAGTAAGGCTTATTATTGGGAACTTCTCTTTTGATCTTTTTTGTTTTGAGACAAGGTCTCACTTTGTCACTCAGGCTGGAGTGCAGTGGCATGGTAGTAGCCCACTACAGCCTCAACCTCCTGACCTCCCGTACTCAAGTGATCCTCCTACCTCAGCCCCTGTGTAGCCGGGACTACAGGTATGTGCTACCATGCCTGGCTAATTTTTAAATTTTTTGTGGAGATGGGATCTCACTGTTTTGCCCAAGCTGGTCTTGAACTCCTGGGCTTAAGCAATCTTCCTCCCTTGGCCTCCCTAAGTGCTAGGTTTGCTGGTATGAGCCATGGTGCCTGGCCTCCCTTTTGATCTTGATCATCGAGAACATTTAATTAAGATTTTGGGTCTTCATTATCTAATTTGAGGTGGATGTCAGTGTCTTATAACCTGTGTATGTAGGCTACATTAAACTTGAACCTGGGATGGGGTAATAAAATACATTTTAGTTCTATTTACAGTTTCCTAGTCAGTACTACAACAGTCAAGAGATCAGGAGCTTTCTGCCTATTGGGAGAATATCTGTTCACCCAGTGGATTTTTTTTTTTTTTTTTTTTTTTTTTTTTTTTTTTTATATATACAGAGTCTTGCTCTGTCGCCTGGGCTGGAGTGCAGTGGCTCGATCTCGGCTCACTGCAACCTCCTCCACCCAGACTCAAGCAGTTCTCCTCAGCCTCAGCCTCCTGAGTAACTGGGATTGCAGGTGCACATCACCACACCTGGCTAATTTTTGTGTTTTTAGTAGAGACAGGGTTTCACCATGTTGACCAGGCTGGTCTCAAACTTCTGACCTCAAGTGATGTGCCCACCTCTGCCTGCCAAAGTGCTGGGATTATAGGCGTGAGCCACTATGCCGGTCTACCCAATGGATATTTTAAAAATATTATGAAGCAGGCTGGGTGTGGTGACTCATGTTTGTAATCCCAGCACTTTGGGACGCCAAGGCAGGAGGGTCGCTTGAGTCCAGGAGTTTGAGAGCAGCCTGGGCAACGTAGGGAGACCCTGTGTATAAAAAAAAAATCGTAAAACAAAGGATGTTTGTTTTGTAAGCTATAAAGGAGAAAAGCCCAAATGTTTTAAGCGGTTAATAGATTGTTTGTGGAGTAGAAATTCCTTGTATTGTGACCTTTGGCACATTGCTTCCTTGCCTTGTTGTCTTTGTTTTCTTGTTTGAGTTACTTCTCTGCATCTCTTTATATTCCTGCCACTAACCTCCCCAAAACATGTGTTCTGTTTACTCTGTTTCAGAGCTCCAGCATTGACTTTCTAGCAAGCCAGGGATTTGATTTTAATAAAGTTTTTCGCAATGGTAAGATTATGGGTAACCTATCTTTAGAGCTTATAAACCTTCACAATGTCCTTAGGAAGTAAGTCTGGACTTGGTTGAGAATTATTATTTTGTGTCTGCTGAAACACAGTCTCAGAGTTCCAGCATGCTTGTGTAGCCATGTGCAGCCTTAGAATTTTTAAAAACTTGCTTACTGTGATTTTTTTTTTTTTTTTTTTTTGAGAAGGAGTCTTGCTGTGTCACCCAGGCTGGAGTTCTGTGGCGGGATCTAGGCTCACTGCACGGTCCGCCTCCCAGGTTCACGCCATTCTCCTGCCTCAGCCTCCTGAGTAGCTAGGACTATAGGCGCCCGCCACCACGCCCAGCTAATTTTTTGTATTTTCAGTAGAGACGGGGTTTCACCATGTTAGCCAGGATGGTGTCGATCTCCTGACCTTGTGATCTGCCCGCCTCAGCCTCCAAAAATGCTGTGATTACAAGTGTGAGCCACCATGCCCAGCCTACTGTGATCTTTTAGGGGGAAAAAAAAATCAGCTATGAGCTGAACAGAATAGATGCTACTTCATTTAACTCTGATAAGGCCCTTCAAACTCCTGTTTTTATTGAGTGCAGTTTATTCTACCACTGGTGTGACATAGTGGCCTAACTCACCACCTGTGGGGAATGCTGCCTTGTTTTCTTTCAGTGTAACAAGAGGTGTGTACTTTACAAATATACTGTATTCCAGTAATGCTATAATGAAAACCCTCTTTGCCAGCTAGTGCATATTTATTTTTATTTTATTTTTTATGTTTGTTTTTTGTAACACCTCTGCTGGCAAGAATTATTTTGAGACAGGGTCCCACTCTGTCGCCCAGGCTGAGTGCAGTGGTGCAATCATAGCTCACTGGAGCCTTGACCTGCTGGGCTCAAGTGATTCTCCCACCTCACCCTCCCGTGTTGCTGGGACTACAGCTTTGCGCCAGCCTGCCTGGCTGATTTTCATATTTTTTGTCAAAATGGGATTTTGCCGTGTTGCCCAGGCTGGTCCCAAACTGCTGTTCTCAAACAATCCACCTGCCTTGGCCTCCCAGCGTGCTGGGATTACAGGCGTGAGCCACCACACCCTGCCTCCCTGTTGCTTTTTTAATAGTTGGAGACAGTATCTTAGTTTCTTACGAGAGAAGGAAAGTACGGAGACTGCACGATTGATAATAGCTAACTTGCTAGGGTGATGGCCTGGGGAGCACCTGAGGAAGGGACTGTGTATTGTTCATTTCACATCCCCTTGCATAGCATGATTTCTTTTCTGTATCACCAAATATTTGATGCAAGTGGGTGCATGAGTACTGGACATCGGAGCGTTTCAAATTGGTTTTCCTTCCTCTTCATTTGCTTCTCCAAAAGTGTTTAGGAAGACCGTGCTTTTTGCAGTGGTATTAAGTATGTACAAGGTCAATATTTTAATTTAATTATTTACATAAATTTTGCTTTTTTTCCCCCATGGTGACTGTAGAATTAATGAATGAAGGAGGGAAGGAGGTTTATCTGAACAAGAATAACTGAACTTTTCTCAGAAAAAAGTACATGGGCCTCAAATGAATTCTCCTCTTCTCAGCAGAACCTCTTTGCAAGGTGTTTAGTACCCATGCCATATTGGTGTTATTTTTTTTTCTTTTTTTTTGAGACAAAATCTCACTTTCAGGCTAGAGTGCAGTGGTGTGATCTCGACTCACCGCAGCCTCCGCTAACGGGTTCAAGCGATTCTCATGCTTCAGCCTCCCGAGTAGCTGAGACCACAGGCACACGCCGCCATGCACACCTGATTTATGTATTTTTAGTAGATAGGGGGTTTCACTATGTTGGCCAGGCTGGTCTTGAACTCCTGACCTCACGTGATTCACTCACCTTTGCCTCTTAAAGTGCTGGGATTACAGGCATGAGCCACTGGGCCTGGCCCATATTGTTTTTTAATTACTTCAGTGGTGCTGCATCTTAATTTTTGTTGATTTCGATCTTTGGAGGTAATGAAAACAAACTTTTTTGGAGCCAAAACTACTTCACATAGTGACTGAACCAGCAGAGCAATACAGTTTGGGTATTATAAAGACATTTTTTTTTATTAGTCTCGTACTTCACTCTGAAAGCCGTCATAAAATAGAAGTTCCAAATGCATTTAGAGCATTGTATTGGACTAGTGGCAGCATTTCTTGAAGGAACCACTTTATCCGGTACTCGTATGGATGCGTAGTTCTAACTTTTTTTTTTTTCATAGAAGAAGAGAAACAGCCAGATTGGAATGTGCCTCCTTCTTCTGTTTTATAGTCATGCCGTGGAATATTTTAGTCACAATAGTTAGGACTCCCAGGTCATCCATACTACCAAGCCTCATCCCATGCTGTTGTAGATATGCTCTAAATCTGACTTACACCCTCATCTCTCCATTTGCAGGACTTTCCATTCAGGCTCTGTAAATGTCAGGCCCTTTCCTTACAGCAGTCTTCTCTCAAGTTCCTTTGATTTCCTTGTCTGGAAGGAAACCAGGTGACTCCTCTTGTTAGTTTCCCCCTGTAGCCTTCTCCATCCCTGGTGGTTTTCCCTCTCACTCTTGTCTTCCTCTGGCCAGGCTGTGCTAGGTGTCCTCCTCGTTTCCCCATGCCACCTTCAGACACCTGAATTTTCTTTTCTTTTTTTTTTTTGAGACAGAGTTTTGCTCTTGTTGCCCAGGCCGGAGTGCAGTGGTGCGATCGTGGCTCACCGCAACCTCCGCCTCCCGGGTTCAAGTGATTCTCCTGCCTCACCCTCCCAAGTAGCTGGGATTATAGGCATGTGCCACTATACCTGGCTAATTTTGTATTTTTACTAGGGACAGTTTCTCCATGTTGGCCAGGCTGGTCTCCAACTCCTGACCTCAGATGATCCACCTGCCTCGGCCTCCCAAAGTGCTGGGGTTACAGGTGTGATTGCCGCGCCTGGCACCTGAATTTTGTTTTGTACAGGAGCCGCCATTCTCAGGCTGTCACCAGCTCTGCAGCCCCTCTCTGTGCTGACTCCTGTAGCCGCAGCGTGCATCATAGCCTTGGCTTTGGTGTGTTATCATTCTCTCCACTCCTGCCCTTCTCTGGGTGACTTTAGTATCCTCAAGGATAACCAGCAAATGCTCTGGTCTGTTTCTTGACCAGGTGGTCAGTAGTCTTTCTTTCTATCTGTCTTTAGTCCCCTATACCAGTGGCAGTGTCATGGATCTTAGGGTCAAAAACTGCACTTCTCATTTACTATCTTTTTTTTTTTTCTTTTTCGAGACAGGGTGTTGCTTTGTCACCAGGCTGGAGTGCATTGGCACATTCATGGCTCACTGCAACCTTGACCCCCTGGCCCAAGTGATTCTCTAACTTCAGCCTTCCGTGTAGCTGGAACCGTAGGCGCACATCATCATGCCCAGCTAATTTTTACGTTTTTTATAGAGACAGGGTCTCACTATATTGTCCAGGCTGGTCTCAAACTCCTGGGTTCAAGCAGTATTCCTGCCGCTACCCCCTAAAGCTCTGGGATTATAGGAATGAGCTGTTGTGCATGGTCTCATTTATTGTTTTTAGTGTTTTTAATGTTTCTTTCTTTGAGAGTACTACTTCTTGTGCTTCTATATCACTTGCTCTGGTACCTATTTCAGCAATCTGTTGACTTACATTGCTTTTTCACTATCTGTTGCCTTCCCTGCTTCTCCTTTGAGTGTGTTCTCTGTATATCATACCAGGAGGCACATGATGTCATTTGTCCTGTTACTGCTGATGTTAACTTGGACCACTTTTTTTGCCAGTTAGTTTTAGCATCCATTGATAATTCTTGCTTTAAGCAGTTATCGTTGACAGATGGTGGTTTTCTGCATTCATTGTTCTTTCTACAAATTCCTTAGTGTCCCTTGGCTTTGTTGTTATTGTTGTTTTGAGACAGTCTCACCCTGTTGCCCAGGCTGGAGTGCAGTGGCGTGATCTTGGCTCACTTGCAACCACCGCCTCCCAGATTCATGTGATTCTCCCACCTCAGCCTCCTGAGTACCTGGGACTACAGGCACGTGCCACCATGCATGGCAAATTTTTGTACTTTATGATAGAGAGGGCATTTTACCATATTGAACAGGCTGATCTTAAACTCTTGATCTTAAGTGATCCGCCCTCCTCAGCCTCCCAAAGTGCTGAGATTATAGGCATGAGCCAGGCTCCTGGCCTCCCATGGTGTTTTTTTTTTTTTTTTCTGGGAGATGGAGTTTCGCTCTTGTCACCCAGGCTGCAGTGGAATGGCACAATCTCGGCTCACCGCAACCTCTGCCTCCTGGGTTCAAGCAATTCTCCTACCTCAGCGTCACAAGTAGCTGGGATTACAGGCATGTGCCACCATGCCTGGCTAATTTTGTATTTTTAGTAGACACAGGGTTTCTCCATGTTGGTCAGGCTGGTCTTGAACTCCCGACCTCAGGTGATCTGCCTGCCTCAGCCTCCCATAATGCTGGGCTTACAGACATGAGCAACTGCGCCTGGTCCCCATGGCTTTTAATACCACCCATATCCCAGTGATAACTAAATTTATATTTCAACACCTTTCCCTTGAGCTTGTAACTGCAAGTTTTAATTTGTGTATACCCTTAGATGATTTGATATGTCTGTGGCCGGGCGCAGTGGCTCATTCCTGTAATCCCAGCACTTTGAGAGGCTGAGACGGGCAGATCACCTGAGGTCAGGAGTTCAAGACCAGCCTGGCTAACATGGTGAAACCTTGTCTCTACTAAAAATACAAAAATTAGCTGGGCGTGGTGATGGGTGCCTGTAGTCCCATCAACTTGGGAGGCTGAGGCAGGAGAATTGCTTGAACCTGAGAGGTGGAAGTTGCAGTGAGCCGAGATTGTGCCATTGCATTCCAGGCTGGGTGAAAGAGCAAGATTTAGTCCTAAAAAAAAAAAAAAGGAAAAAAAATAGTATGTCCAAAAGGTAGCTTTTGATTTTCACTCCTTGGACCCCAGTACCTATTTTTCTCTTCTTTGTTTTCACGTCAGTTAGTGGCCCTACCATCTTCCCAATTGCTTGAACCAAAGAGCAAGGTTTTTTTTTTTTTTTTTTTTTTTTTTTGAGACAGAGTCTCACTCAGTCACTAGGCTGACATGCGGTGGCATGATCTCGGCTCACTGCAACCTCTGCCTCCTGGGTTCAAGCAATTCTTCTGCCTCAGCCTCCCAAGTAGCTGGGACTACAGGCACACGCCACCATGCCCAGCTAATTTTTGTATTTTTAGTAGAGATGGGGTTTCACCATGTTGGCCTGGATTGTCTCCATCTCTTGACCTTGTGATCCACCTTCCCTGGCCTCCCAAAGTGGTTGGATTACAGGCATGAGCCACCGCGCCCGGCTGCAAGGTGTTTTTCCTGATTTTGCCTTTCCCTTTATCCTTCATCTCCAGGATATCAGTTACCTCTTATGTCTAGAAAATCACTGTCTCCATCTACCCTGCCACCTCTGTAGTCAACGCCAGGGTTACAAACGACAGCCCACTGCTTGCTCCCTGTTTTGTAAATAAGATTTGCTGGACTCCAGCTATGCCTGTACATGTACATTCTGTGTATGGCTGCTTTTGTGCCACAACAGCAGGGTTGAGTATTGCAACAGAGAGCCTCATGGCCCACAAGCCTAAAATATTTACCATCAAGCCTTTTAAGAAAAAGTTTGCTGGCCGGGCGTGGTGGCAGTGACTCCCACCTGTAATCCCAGCACTTTGGGAGGCTGAGGCGGGCAGTGAGGTCAGGAGTTCGAAACCAGCCTGGCCAACATGGCGAAACCCTGTCTCTACTGAAAATACAAAAATTAGCCTGGTGTGATGGTGCACTCTTGTAAATCCCAGCTACTCCGGAGGCTGAGACAGAGTTGCTTGAACCCGGGAGGCAGAGGTTGCAGTGAGCTCAAATTGTGCCATTGCTCGCCAGCCTCGGTGACAGAGTAAGACTCTGTCTTAAAACAAAAGAAAGAAAAAATTTGCTGACCTCTGATCCAGCTCTTGTTTCTTGCCTGGATAATTGCTCCTAACTTGTTTCCCAACTTCCACTCTCAGAGTAGTTGTCATGGCCTTTTAAGCATTATGCAGGTAGGGTAATTATCTTGCTTAAAATCTTCTAATATTGTCCAGTCACTGTTAGAATAATGTGCATTTCTTACCCTGGCCTGTGAGGGCCTGCAGAATCTTGCTCCATACTCTCTCCAATCTGATGCTGTACCATTCCATTTTTGCTCACGACGTCTGGCCACACCAGCTCCTTGCTGCTCCTGGAACAGTCCAAGCCATTGCCATCTTCTGGGTATTCATACTTGTTCCCCTACCCGAAGGATTCTTCCCCTAGCTCCTTTCATATCCGACTTATTCTCATCCTTTGGGTTTTCCCTTACTTTCCTGATTATCTTGTCAGAAGTAGTTCCCTTCAGAGAAGGATGCATCAGCTTGTCACTGTTCATTCCTCAGTGCCTAATATAATGCTTTGGCAAAGCATAAGTGCCAGATAAATATTTCTTGAAAGAAGACTGAATGAATGGATGAATGATAAACACATTTCAAAATCACTTGCCTTTCTGTTCATTTTTTGAGATGTAGTTAAATATGGTAAATCTTTCCTGAGTAATTTAGACTCTTTGGTTTGTTAAACAAATTTTATGTTAGACAGTTACTTCTGCTAATGTGTTCTTTTTAAAATCATGCTTAGGAATTCCATATTTAAATCAGGAAGAAGAAAGACAGTTAAGAGAGCAGTATGATGAAAAACGTTCACAGGCGAATGGTGCAGGAGCTCTGTCCTACGTATCTCCTAACACTTCAAAATGTCCTGTCACGATTCCTGAGGATCAAAAGAAGTTTATTGACCAAGTGGTGTAAGTTCCTAAACTAAAACTAAGCATGCATTGTGTGCTGTATATTGGGGCATGACAGGCATGTGTATCTCAAACCTCTGCTTTGCAAACATAGTATACACACAGGTGTGACGTTGTGAATGGCAGGATGTAATTGTGGCATATTAAAAAAAATTTTTTTTTGTTTTATTTTTGAGACAGTCTTGCTCTGTTGCCCAGGTTGGAGTGCAATGGTACAATCCTGGCTTACTGCAACCTCTGCCTCCCAGGTTCAAACAATTCTTGTGACTCAGCCTCCTGAGTAGCTGGGATTATAGGTGTGCGCCACCACACCCAGCTAATTTTTATATTTTTAGTAGAGCCGAGGTTTTGCCATGTTTGCCACGCTGGTCTCGAACTCCTGGCCTCAAGTGATCCGCCCGCCTCAGCCTCCCAAAGTGTTGGGCTTACAGGCGTGAGCCAGCGTGCCTAGCCGGCATATTCAAATTTGTGCAACAGCAACAAATTGTAAATAGAGTTCCATGTATTGTACTTGGATTTGCTACATGTCACTAGGCACAAGATTTCAGTACATGGGCAGACCTGCATGGACTTTTTTTTTTTTTTTTAATTAAATAGAGACGGATCTCACTGTGTTTCCTGGGCTGGTGTCAAACTCCTGAGCTCAAGGGATCTTCCTGCCTCGGCCTCCCGGAGTGCTGGGATTATCGGCCTGAGCCATTGCCTGGCCCCTTTTCTTGTTTTTTAAATGCTAATCAGCTGACTTCTAAAACTTGCATGTACTGAATACCTGACAGCCACTGTCCAATGTCCTTGAAGGCAGAGTAGTGGATCAGGCTTATCCAGCTTGCAGCATGTCCATGTTCTCTTTGCTTGCAGTAAAGGTGCTGACAAGCAGATATGATCTTGGACAAGTGTCTGGTCTTGCTTAGCTTAGTTGTTGGTGTAACCATTTTACTGGGAAAGTCAAAAATTAAATCACTTGTACTGACGAGTCCTTGAGAAGTCACTAATTAATAACAGCAGTAACCCTCTTCCCCCAAAAATATGCCAAATAAAGCTTTTTTTGTTTCATTTTATTTATTTTTTGAAACAGGGTCTCACTCTGTTGTCAAGGCTGGAGTGCAGTGGCGTGATCACAGCTCACTGCAGCCTCAACTTCCCAGGCTCAGGCGATCGTCCCACCTCAGCTTCTGAAGTAGCTGGGACCACAGTTACACTGCACCATGCCCAGTTAACTTTTAACATATTTTGTAGTGAGGGACTCTCAGTATATTGCCCAGGCTGGTCTCGAACTCCTGGGCTCAAGTGATCCCCCCCAACCTCGACCTCCCAGAGTGCTGGAATTCTATGCCTAGGTCAAAATAAAGCATTTTTAAAAAAGTCTTTGAACTAAAAGTTATAGGGTAATTTGGTAGAATTACATTGTCACACATTCTTATATTTATTTATTTATTTATTTATTTTTTTTTTTTGAGACGGAGTCTCGCTTTGTGGTCCAGGCTGGAGTGCAGTGGCCGGATCTCAGCTCACTGCAAGCTCCGCCTCCCGGGTTTACGCCATTCTCCTGCCTCAGCCTCCCGAGTAGCTGGGACTACAGGCACCCGCCACCTCGCCCGGCTAGTTTTTTGTATTTTTTAGTAGAGACGGGGTTTCACTGTGTTAGCCAGGATGGTCTCGATCTCCTGACCTCGTGATCCGCCCGTCTCGGCCTCCCAAAGTGCTGGGATTACAGGCTTGAGCCACCGCGCCCGGCCACATTCTTATATTTAGACTGTTTTTGGTTGTGATTATTTTCTTGGTTGATGACTTAATTCCTTAAAGGTACTGATGGTCATGGTCTATTCTAATTCTTCAGAGAGAAAATAGAAGATTTATTACAAAGTGAAGAAAACAAGAACTTGGATTTAGAGCCATGTACCGGGTTAGTTGTCCTGAACATTTCTGCGTGTTCTTTTTTCGGAAAGGTAGATGATTTGTGGCATTTGATGCATCTAGTCTTTTCAAAACACCTTTATAAAGGGTCTTATTATTATTGGTATGTTCTCAAGAATTAAGCACTAACTTTAGCGTTACACAGTGGGGATGACTGTGTATACTGAGACACTGAATGAATGCTTTGTCCTATACCTGGAGCGGAGAAAACTGTTGTGCAACCTTGACTTTCAGTTATGCCCAAGAGTGGCATAATTACTTTGGCCTTGAGGAGTGCTTAGTACATGAAGGCTTCAGAAGAAAGAATTCACTTTCAGGCTACTTCTACCCTTTTAATTTCTCTCTGCATTTAAAAAACATTAGCATTTCAAAGAGTCAGTAACGTGATTGTCTTTTTCCTTTTACTTTGTGAGGAGCTTCACAAAAGTATTTTAATGCGTCTGTCTACTTTAAACTCTCTTTATGCAGCCGCAGGAAGCAATATTTTGATTAGACAAGAACTTCTACCTCTTCAATAAAAGCAGTATAATATTAAAGAAAATTTTAGAAGACAAGTGATGAGGAATTCCCCCCATGTCAAATAACCTGCCTATTTTTGTTTGCAAATTACCTGTCAGTTCTAATGAAGTCTCTTTTTAAAGTGAAATCCTTCTCAACAAATGCTTGATCAGTTTGGATTTACTTCTAATGAACCAAAATCAATACCTTTTTTTTTTGTTTTTATAGGTTCCAAAGAAAACTAATTTATCAGACTTTGAGTTGGAAGTAAGTATTTATATTGTATGCAGGAGCTCTTTGGGGGACCCAGGATTTAAAGACTAAATATAATCTCTTAGCTCTCATTTCCTTTTTGAAATTCTGCGGTTCTCAGTGATTTGACCCCACCAAGTTCCCCTGCTTTCTTAAGTTGAATACTCACTTAATTTTCTTTTGTTACTGTTTTTTAACAGATGCTTGAAGGCTTCTTAAAATAATTATCACTTTGGTGCATCCATTAAGCTATGGATTGGTAGTGTTTTTGTCCTTTGGGGGTATACAATGAATATTTGTTTCAGACCTGGGAAATACTCAGATGAATGCTTTTGGTAAAGCAAGAGTTCTTAACTTAGGGTGAGACTATGGATGGGTTTCAGGAGGTCTGTGAATCCCCTGAAATAACATCCAGACGTTTGTGTGTGTATTTTTCCAAGGATGTTTCCCTTGGTTTCCTTGTGTTTGCAGGTGGGTCTTCAATTCAGAAATTGAACATTGACATAGACAGGTGGACATTTCCATTTGACTTTGGGGACCTTGTTCTTCCATTGGAATCTACTGGTGACATGTATACTGGGAATATACTTTGAACACAATAGGAAAGGGCCGTTTAGTTTGCCCACACTCCTTTCCTGTCATGTCATCCTTGCAGCCTACTCCACCTGCATTCCACATCCTTCTCCTCGTTGGCTGATGCAAACTGTTAATACCATGCAAAACTACAGCAGATTTGACCATCTAAAACCTCCTCTTTATATGCCCCGTGCAATCCAAAAAGACTTTCAGGCCAGGTGTGGTGGCTCACTCCTATAATCCTAGCATTTTGGGAGGCCGAGGTGGGCAGATCACCTGAAGTTAGGAGTTCAAGACCAGCCTGGCCAACATGGTGAAACCCCATCTCTACTAAAAATACAAAATTTAGCCGGGCATGGTGGCACATGCCTGTAATCCCAGCTACTTGGGAGGCAAAGGCAGGAGAATCACTTGAACCTGGGAGGCAGAGGTTGCAGTGAGCCAAGACTGCAGCTCGGTTCTCCAGCCTAGATGGCAGAGTGAGACTCCATCTCAAAAAAAAAATAAATAAATAAAATAAAATAAGACTTTCACAATTTCAGTTAGGAAACATTTTTATATTTGGAAGAAAGATTTGACTCTGGTAATGAGTTGACTGTATTTTGAGATGTAGGACATTTTAGAAAATGCCTAAGTCCTGGCTGGGCGCAGTGGCTCACTCCTGTAATCTCAACACTTTGGGAGGCCAGGGCGGGCGTATCACAAAGTCAGGAGATTGAGACCATCCTGACTAACACGGTGAAACCCTGTCTCTACTGAAAACACAAAAGATTAGCGGGGCGTGGTGGTGCGCTCCTGTAGTCCCAGCTACTCTGGAGGCTGAGGCAGAAGAATGGTGTGAACCCAGGAGGCGGAGCTTGCAGTGAGCCGAGATTTCGCCACTGCACTCCAGCCTGGGCAACAGAGCAAGACTCTATCTCAAAAGAAAAAAGAAAGAAAGAAAATGCCTAAGTCCTAAAAAAATTAATTTGAAAGTCAAATCCATGTTTATGTGTTTACGAGCAAGGGTAAGGAAACATTTAGCAGCTGAAATGTTATAAAATAAATGTGCTGTGAAGTCTTCATTGTAGTGATAATTATTTCATAGTTAATAAAACTTACGTTACTTAATTTATAGCTGGATGGTTGCTTATAAAATATTTTGGGATTTAGCTGTCATTGACTCATCTACTGATACCATGTTTTTCTTTTCTTTAGGTATCCGAAAGGCATTCATGTGGAGACTTTAGAAACTGAAAAGGTAACCCCAAGAATTATCTAGCGCTAACATTAAACACATTCATTGTTACGCTGATATGGGTTTCGTTTTTTTTTTTTCTCAGGATCTTGCTCTGATTGCCCAGGCTGGAGTGCAGTGGGGTGATCACAGCTCACTGCAGCCTTGACTTCCTGGGTTCTGGTGATTCTCCTACGTCAGCCTCCCAGGCTGGGACTTCAGGCTCGTGCCACCATGCCTGGCTAATTTTTTATATTTTTAGTAGAGACAGCGTTTCGCCCTGTTGTCCAGGCTGGTCTTGAACTCCTGGGCTCAAACATTTTGCCCGCCTCGGCCTCACAGAGTGAGCCACAGCAGTGACCTGAGCCACTGCCCGCAATCCCTAGTGTGCTGAAAGTCAGAATTTGTACCTTGTCTATGCTTGCTATGAGCTGGGTAACCTAGGGTAAGTCATTTGACCTCTTTAAGCCTCATTTTCCTCTTCTGTACATTGGGGCTGAGCATGATAACAGTGATCTATACTTTCTCATAGCCTTTTTATGGTTATACTGTGGGTAAGCGGAAGTGATGCTTTGTAAACTTGAAAGTATACAAATGTTAGTTTGTATTCTTAGTATGGCAGAAAGCTATAATGGTACATGTGAAGAAATGGCTTCATGTTGCGTGGGTAGATAAAACTAAATTTTAGAATCCTGGTCGTAAGCATAGCTATTGTCTTGGGTACGCAGGGTACACTGATAGAATTGTGATGGATAGTGGGTGGCTAGTGGTGGGTTCCTTCTGCAGTGTTTGAATTTTATAATTGTTGTTGCTCTTAAGTCAGGTATAAAATTAGAGATTAAATAAAGTAGAAAAATAATCTTGATAGATGATTTATCTTTAGTGGACACAAAATATATATGAGGAAGAAAGCACTAGTTATCTGACACGTTGGCAGAAAATCCAGGGTTTTTTCTTACGTTAATACAACATATATGTGTAAGTTTTGTTAATGTTAATACAACATATGCATTTTACTTTAAAACTCTTCAGAAATCGATGTTCAAATGCAACATAACTTTTTTAGTATTTGTCATAGGAAATGTCTTATTCTCACAGTCTGTTGATATTTTTAACTGATGTCTGTTGGGTTGAATTAGTAAACTGTAGGAAAATGTCATGGAAACACAGAGACAAAATTTGGTTTGTAATGCATCAGCTCAACTTATGTTGGCATTTCAAAGTGTTTTCCGTTATATTTGGCTCATGAAAGACTGTAGTGACTGGGCATGGTGGCTCAGGCCTGTAATCCCAGCACTTTGAGAGGCTGAGATGAGCAGGTCATTTGAGCCCAGGAGTTTGAGACCAGCCTGGACTCATGGTGAAACTCTGTCTCTACTAAAAATATAAAAAGAAATTAGCCAGGCATAGTGGTACATTCCTGTAGTCCCAGCTCCTCAGAAGGCTGAGGTAGGAGGATCACCTGAGTCCAGGAATTTGAGGCTACAGTGAGCTGTGATCATGCTGCTGCACTCCAGCCTGAGCGATGGAAGTGATAACCTGTCACATACAAAAAGAAGTGTGTAGTTACAAAAATTATAACTTCTGGCTGGGCATGGTGGCTCATGCCTGTAATCTCTGCACTTTGGGAGGCCAAGGTGGGCAGATCACTTGAGGTCAGGAGTTTGAGACCAGCCTGGGCAACATGGTGAAACCTTGTCTCTACTAAAAATACAAAAATTAGCGGGGCATATTGGTGCGCACCTGTAATCTTGGCTACTCTGGAGGCTGAGGCAAGAGAATTGCTTGAACCTGGGAGGTAGAGGCTGCAGTGAGCTGAGGTTGTGCTACTGCACTCCAGCCTGGGTGACAGAATGAGACTGTCTCAAAAAAAAAAAAAAAAAATTCTAATGGCAGCAGAAGTCTGAATTTTTTGGATTAAGTTGCCTCTAGAAAATTGTGTATCTGTGGCCGGGCGCATGACTCACACCTGTAATCCCAGCACTTTGGGAGGCTAAGGCGGGTGGATCACCTGAGGTCGAGAGTTTGAGACCAGCCTGACCACCATGAAGAAACTCTGTCTGTACTAAAAATACAAAAATTAGCTGGGTGTGGTGGCACATACCTGTAATCCCAGCTACTCGGGAGGCTGAGGTAGGAGAATCGCTTGAACCCAGGAGGTGGAGGTTGCAGTGAGCCGAGATCGTGCCATTGCACTCCAGCCTGAGCAACAAGAGCGAAACTCTGTCGCCAAAAAAAAAAAAAAAGGAAAAGGAAAAGAAAATTATGTATCTGCTTTATGTCTTTTAGAAGGAGCGATACATAGTTATCAGCAAAGTAGATGAAGAAGAACGCAAAAGAAGAGAGCAGCAGAAACATGCCAAAGAACAGGTAATTGGGCTATGTTAGTTCTTGGGGGGTGAGAAATGGCAACATAAATATTGATTTATTCCTGTCTAGTTCAGATCATATGTTGGATTCAATTTAATGAATAATTTTCTTTTATAGAACAATTGAATTGGCAGAAAAACCTGGACTAGAATAAGGGGAAGTTAGGTTTAAGCATGAGACATAGCCAGCAAAGTGAGTCTGACGTCACTGTTGACCAGTGTCTACTTAAACCAGTCCTTGAAGAAAGTATTCTTGATTCTCATTTAGCTTGTGTGTCACTGCCCTTTAATACTGCCACGTCTAACTTCATGTATAGTTACTAGTTTTCCTTAAACCAAGTTCAGAGCACATGATCTGACAGATGAGGATGACATGCTTAGGTTGTGCCATTGGAACATCATCCTGCTTGCTATATGAAGAATGGTTTTGAGTGAGTAAGACTGGAGGCAGGAGACCAGTTAAGCTGTGGAGTAACCTAGCTAGGAGATGTTGGTGACCTGGCATAGGATAGTAAGTAGCAGTATAGATGGGATCTGGAGATATTTGGAAGGTAGAATCCATGGAATTTATGACTGGATGTGGGTGGTGGAGGAGGAAGGGGGAAGGAGGAAAATGCTTATGCCAGACATTTGCACAATGGGGTAGATTGCGTTCCGTTCACTTGGAGGAGTTGGCTGGAGTGACATTGGTCGGGGGAAAGGTGGAGGAGAGAGGAGTAGGTTTGCATGTGGATGAATGTCATGCTCATACGTACATTAGGCGGGGTCACTCCTGATTGACTCAACCAGTAAAGATACAACGACCCACTTTGGGAGACAGCATATTACCTGTACGGAGAAAGATGAGCAAAAGGTGCTGCCTGTGGTCCCTGTCCCCCATACTAAAAAGGAAAACGCAGAAACAAAAGGTGCCAGTTAGAAGCCAGGTACGGTGGCTCATGCCTATAATCTCAGCACTACTTTGGGAGGCTGAGGCAGGTGGATCACTTTGAGCTCAGTAGTTCGAGACCAGTCTGAGCAACATAGTGAAACCCCATCTCTACAAAAATACAAAAATCATCCAGGTGTGGTGATATGCACCTGTGGTCCTAGCTACTTGGGAGGCTGATGCTGGAGAATTGCTTGAACCCAGGAGGTGGAGGTTGCAGTTGCAGTGAGTTGAGTTTATGCTACTGCACTCCAGCTTGGGTGACAGAGTGAGACCTTGTCTTAAAAAAAAAAAGAAACAGTGCGAGATGATTGCAGTGTGTGTTGTGTGATGTGACTTCACTTAGGAACCAGTTCTAGGCCACAGCTCAGGGCTTTGGTATTCTGCAGCTCTCTTCTGAGAAGACGAGGCAGAGAGCCTCACACGTCCTCAGAATCCAGGAGGCGATGAGGAACTGTTTCATGACAGCCTCCCAGGAGTGACAGGCAAGGGGGTGGGAGCTGGCCTCATAGCTGCTCCTTAGAAGCCTGTGCCTCCCACTCTTCCCTCCTGATGTGTTCTGCCAAGATGCAGATGAGTCTGTAGCCAAGACGCAGATTAGCCTTTACCTGCATGACCTGTTTTGATACATGCGAGGCCACCAGGGCACCATGGCGTCCCCTAGAGTGGAAAAAGACGTTCCCCCAGAGTGGAAAAAGATGTTCCATTCTGGTTTTGACCTGATGAGATTTTGGGTGTTTTCAGAACATGCAAGGGTGGATATCCTCTCAGCAGGTTTGTCAGTGTTGAGCACAGAAGAAAGGTGAGGGCTAGGCATGATTGTCATTGGCAGAAAGACTGGGACTGGATCAGAGCAACTGCGGAGTACATGAAGAATGAAAAGAGGATCTGGGACTGAATCCTGAGGATGAACAGCATTTAAATGATAGGCAGAAGTTGACAAAATGTACCAGGAGATTATTGTGGTACACAGCCAAGGGAAGCAGTGTCAGCTCCCATGTAGGGGTTAGGATTGAGACATGGCTGGATTCAGCCCTGGCAGTAGTTTTTTAAACTATAATTAAAACAGTTTTTCCTTATCTCTACTAAAAGAACAAAAAAATTAGCCGGGCGCGGGGGCATGCACCTGCATTCCCAGCTACTCAGGAAGCTGAGGCAGGAGAATTGCTTGAACCTGGGAGGCGGAGGTTGCTGTGAGCCGAGATCATGCCACTGCACTCCAGCCTGGGCGACAAAGTGAGACTCTGTCTCAAAAACAAAAAACAGAACCAAAAAAGCAATTTTTGTTTGTTTGAAACGGAGTCTCGCTTTCAGTGACATGATCTTGGCTCACTGCAACGTCTGTCTCCTGAGTTCAAGCGATTCTCCTGCCTCAGCTTCCAGAGTAGCTGGGATTATAAGTGCCCGCCACCGCTCCTGGCTTTTGTATTTTTAGTAGAGATGGGGTTTCGCCATGTTGGCCAGCCAGGTCTTTAACTCTTGACCTCAGTTGGTCTGCTTTCCTCAGCCTCCCAAAGTGCTGGGATTACAGGCGTGAGCCACCATACCTGGCCCAAAAAAACCAATTTTTAATTGTGGTAAGATACACATAACAAAATGTATTATGTTAACTATTAAATGTACAGTTCACTGACATCAAGTACTTTAACATGGCTGTGCAATCATCACCACCATCCATCTCCAGAATTCTCTTTATCTTGCAAAACTGAAACTCTGTACTAATCAAGCAACTCACCATCTCCCACCCCAGACACCCCCCCCCCTCGGCAACCACTACTCTACTTTTTGTCATATGAATTTGATCACTCTGAGGACCTCATGTAAGTACAGTATTTGTCCTCCTGTGACTGGCTTATTTCTCTTAGCATAGCATCCTCAAGGTTCACCATGTTATAGCATGTGTCAGAATTTCCTTCTTTTTTAAGGCTGAATAATATTCCATTGTATGGCTAGACTACATTTTGTTTATCCATTTGTTTATGGACACTTGGGTTGCTTTTGACTATTGTGAATAATGCTTTTGTGAACTCAGGTGTGCAAATACCTATTTGAGTCCCTGCTTTCAATTCTTTGGGATATATACCCAGAATGGAATTGCTGGGTGATATGGGAATTCTTTTTGGGATGAACCTCCATACTGTTTTCCTTAGCTGCTGCACTGTTTAGCATTTTCATCAACAGCACACAGGTTCCAGTTTCTCTACATCCTTGCAAATACTTGTTAGTCTTGGGGTTAGTTTTTTGTTGTTGGGTTTTTTTTGTTTTTTGGGTTTTTTTTTTGAGATGGAATTTTGCTCTTGTTGCCCAGGCTGGAGTGCAATAGCACGATCTCGGCTTACTGCATGCAACCTCCGTCTCCCGGGTTCAAGCGATTCTCCTGCCTCAGCCTGTGGCATAGCTGGGATTACAGGCATGCAGGACCACGTCTGGCTTATTTTTTATTTTAGTAGAGATGGGGTTTCACCATCTTGGTCAGGCTGGTCTCGAACTCCGGACCCCAAGTGATCCATCTGCCTCTGCCTCCCAAAGTGCTGTGAGCCACCGCGTCTGGCCAGTGTTGGGGTTAGTTTTAAGGAGGTGAGCAATTTCAGTGAGCATGAAGCCAGAGGACTGGGAACACCTGGGAATTAAACTGGAGAAGTCCTTCAAGTTAGCTTTGATGAGATAAGTAGAAGGGGCGGTAGTCTGAGAAAGCTTAGAGGAGGGGAGCATTTTCAAGATAGGAGAGACACTGAGCCAGTTTCAACACTGCTGGAAAGAATATAGAAGAGAAGAAGGTGGGTGGGAGAATTTTGTAAAAATGTATTTTTCAAGGAAAAAAATCAGGAATTATGAAAATGCTTGATTTGATCAGTTAACTGCCAGATGGGTTTCCTCAGAATTGCATGTGTTACTGAGTTTAGCCTGCAGGTGGCGACTTTTTAAGTTAGTGTTTTTAAGATACCTTGAAAGACTTGAAAATGTTAAAGAATTCAGTGAAGTGATGGGTAAATCCTAAGCATTGTTATTTTAGTAACTAATGAATAATTTTCCATTTGTTCATTCTACTTTCTAAAATAGAGGAAAAGTATGTGCGTAGATCATTTTAGATGCAGATGTTTGGAAAGATAGGCACAAAGCACAGGAAACTAAAGCTATCTAACTTGATACAAAATTTCAGTGTCTTTTTTTCGGGTAGGTTTTTAATTCATTCACATAAGGAATATTTATACATCAGTAATACTTGTATATATTTTTTTAATTAGGAGGAGCTGAATGATGCTGTGGGGTTTTCTAGAGTCATTCATGCCATTGCTAATTCGGTAAGTGAGCCAGACTTTTTAGCAAGATTGCAGAGCATACTATTTCAGGTGAAGTATCTAATTATCATTGCAGATTAATCATTTCATCTCATTTAGAATGTTTACCTGGTATGAAGGAAGAAGTTAGAACTTCATCAAGATAGACTATTGTTATAATGCACTTGGTGAGACATTATTGCTAAATTATATTCAAATCAATTTTCAGAGAGCCTTGCTTGAAAAATGCCTAGGAGGGTTACACTATGTTGTCCTTATATGACTACATGGAAACCAAGTTATTCTCAAAACCAGTAAGAAGTCGAATAAGAAAGTAAGGAATAAGGGGAGAAACAATAGATATTTGACTGAAGGTGTTTTGTTCCCTAAGTAGAAGAATCTAGACGGTAAAAATAATGATGTCTTTGTTTATGCTGCATAAATGTAATTGAATCTTATTCTTAATAATATTTGATACGTTTTAAAAAGATATTGGCCATTTGTGTAAATGTTCTAGGGGACTCTATGATAGATATGATGGGTGTTTTTCCTTGCTTTGTGAGGCCTTTCTGAAAACAGGTGGCCGGGCATAGTGGCTCATGTCTGTAATCCCAGCACTTTGGGAGGCTGATGCGGGTGGATTGCTTGAGCTCAGGAGTTTGAGACCAGCCTGGGAAACGTGGGGAAACCCCATCTCTACTAAAAATACAAAAATTAGCCAGGTGTGGTGGTACATGCCTGTGGTTCCAGCTACTTGGGAGGCTGAGGTGGGAGGATCACTGGAGCTCGGGAAGTCAAGGCTGCAGTGAGCTGTGATCATGCCATTGCACCCCAGCCTAGGTGACAGACTAAGATCCTGTCTCAAAAAAAAAAAAAAAGAAAACAGGCATCCACATCTTGTGCAGGTAAACTGGGTCATGCTGCTGGTTGTTCTAGACAGACAACTTGCTTGGATGCTAAATTGCCTGTAGTCTAGGACATTCTCTTCTTTGAGCACAGCCCTTGGAGAAGGAATCATCTTGTACCTTAGATGCTGAACTTTGCATCAGGGAAGCTTTAAGGCCATAGAAACCCTCTCAAAGTTTCATGCTGTCTCACTGCTGGCTGCAGGCTTGTAAACACAGGGGCGCTGTAGGGGAGGCCCCCCACTGTCTTCATTCCGGAATAAACAGAGGTTTACAGAGCCTTGTAAAAGAAGAGGGTTGGCTCAAGAGGACCTCTCTCGCTCAAGTAAGTGGGGCGATTAAAGTCTAATAGAAAGTTGGATAGATCCAGATAGAAACAAAGCTGTGAGCCTGTTCAGCAGTGGCTGAGATTATAGGTATCCAGAAAAGCAGAATTGAGTTTCTGGTTCCATTTGCTCATGTTGTGCAGTCCTTGCTAGCAGACTTCAGATAAGTGATGGTTTTGATTCAGGCGGGCCCTAAAATTCAGAGATATGGAACATCAGTTGGTTTTGAGCTCTTCTGTAGCCATCATGATAATTTAGTCAGCTTTTCTGAGATTGGACATTTGTTTGCCTTACACACATTCAGATACCTTAGTTTGCTGTACCTGTTTTCTTTTCTCTGACATCTTTCTTCTACAGAATATTCATAACATGTTGCTGACCTTTGGTAGTCAACATCCCAAAGCATACTACAAAAAAGCCCTGTTTATTAGCAATCTGGACATTTAAAATTTTTGAGTCTTCAATGAAAGTTGACTAAAATAAGATGCATAAATCCCATACCTTAAATATGTATATTTTTTGAGCTGGAGCCTCACTCTGTTACCCTGCTGGAGTGCAGTGGCGCGATCCTGGCTCACCACAACCTCTGCCTACCAGGTTCAAGCAATTCTCCTGCCTCAGCCTCCCAAGTAGCTGGGATTACGGGTGCCTGCTACCACGCCTGGCTAATTTCTGGTCTTTCACCATGTTGGCCAGGTTGGTCTTGAGCTCCTGACCTCAAGTGATCTGCCTGCCTCAGCCTCCCAAGGTACTGGGTTTACAGGCGTGAGCCACCGTGCCCGGCCCTATAACTTGGATACTTTTGAATGATATTGATTGCTGTTTTGTCAGAAGTCCCCCAGTTGAAATTTGTCTCACATTTTCTAATGACTGATCTGAGGATATATGGTTTGGCAAGAATACCACAGAAATGATGGTTCATGATGTTGTTGTTTTTTTTTTTTTGAGAGGGAGTGTTGCTTTGTCGCCCAGGCTGGAGTGCAGTGACGCGATCTTGGTGTACTGCAAGCTCCGCCTCCTGGGTTCACGCCATTCTTCTGCCTCAGCCTCCCGAGTAGCTGGGACTACGGGCGCCCACCACCACACCTGGCTAATTTTTTGGTATTTTTAGTAGAGGCGGGGTTTCACCATGTTAGCCAGGATGGTCTCAGTCTTCTGACCTTGTGATCCACCTGCCTCGGCCTCACAAAGTGCTGGGATTACAGGTGTGAGCCACCGCGCCCTGCCCATGATGTTGATCTTGATCGCTTGGTTAAGGTGGTGTCGGCTGGATTTGTGTTCTGTGAAATTAACTTTATAGTTAACAAATTAACTATATCATTAAATTATAGTTAAATTAACTATATAGTTTAATTGACTTTATAGTTTATAAATATCTTAGGGGAGATACTTTGAGACCATGAAAATCCTGTTTTCCCCCAAACTTTGCCTATTAATATTATCGTCTATCAGCATATCTTTCCTGCAGTAGTTATTACTGTGGTATTCTGATGGCAAGTTTCTATTTCCTTCGTCCTTTCTACATTTGTTCTTGGAATTCTTCTATAAAGAAAAAAATGGGCTGGGCATGGTGGCTCAAACCTGTAATCCCAGTACTTTGGGAGGCTGAAGCGGGCGGATCACTGGAGGTCAGGAGTTCGACACCAGCCTAACCAACATGGTGAAATCCCATCTCTACTAAAAATACAAAAATTAACTGAGCATGGTGGCACACACCTGTAATCCCAGCTACTTGGGAGGCTGAGGCAGGAGAATCGCTTGAACCTGGGAGGCGGAGGTTGCAGTAACCTGAGATTCCATTGCACTCCAGCCTGGCAACAAAGTTGAGACCCTGTCTCAAAAAAAAATTGGGGGGAAAAGAAAAAAATGTCTTTTTCCCCTGTTTATTTATGTACTTACTTAATTTTGAGACACAGTCTCTCTCTGTTCCCCAAGCTGGGAGTACACTGGGAGTACACTGGCTCACTGCAGCCTCCACCTCCCAGGCTCAAGCGATCCTCCCTCCTTGGCCCCCCGACTAGCTGGGACTAAAGGCATGCGCTACCACATGCGGCTAATTTTTTATATATATTTTTTGTGGAGAGGAGATCTTCCCATGTTGTCCAGACTGGTCTTGAACTCTTAGGCTCAAGCAGTCTCCCCCACCTCACCCTCCCAAAGTGTTTGAGTTATAGGCATGAGCCACCACACCCAGCCCTTTCCTGTTTATTTAATTGTTTTTATGTATATGAGTATGAGCTCAGGGATTTTTTTTATTCTACAGATTATTATCTAGTGTTTTTGCTGTTTACTTTGTTGCTTAAATTGTACCACCTTTGACCATTGGAGCTTCTTTGACTTGGCTCCTGTGTCCTTTGAACAAGCACCCTGTCCTTTTCTGAGCATTTCCTTGCTTTCTGGTATTCTTGTAGTTTCTCTGGCTCAGTTGTGGAATGAATGACTTCTCCATGGAGCTTTGGTCCCTTTTAATGGGGAATGAAATTTAGAAACCAAGATCTGGCCCTAGGTTACTGCTGTGATATTATTGCTTCTAAGCCCTCTCACTGGACAGAGCTAAGAAGCATATGTATGTAGACCTAGGCATGTACACACACCGCTATATTTCTGTGTCTCTCTGTGTATGTATGTGTGTGTGGAGCTATATAAATGTGTATGTAGCTGGGCATGGTGGCTCAACCCTGTAATCCCACACTTAGGGAGGTCAAGGCAGGAGGACTGCTTGAGGCCAGTAGTTCAAGACCAGCCTGGGCAACGTGGGAGACCCCGTCTCTACAAAAAATGTAAAAATTGACTGGGTGTGTGTCTGACGCCTGTAATCCCAGCACTTTGAGAGGCCAAGGCGGGCAGATCACGTGAGGTCAGGAGTTTGAGACCAGCCTGGCCAACATGGTGAAACCCCGTCTCTACTAAAAATACAAAAATTAGCCGGTGTGGTGGTGCCACCTGTAGTATCAGCTACTCAGGAGGCTGAGGCAGGAGAATCTCTTGAACCTGGAAGGTGGAGGTTGTAGTGAGCTGAGATTGTGCCACCGCACTCCAACCTGGGCAACAGAGCAAGACTGCATTTCAAAAAAAAAAAAAAAAAAATTAAAAAATTAGCCAAGAGTGGTGGCACATGCCTGTGGTCCCAGCTATAGGGGAGGCTGAGGTGGGAGGATTGCTTGAGCATGGGAGTTTGAGGCTGCAGTGAGCCATGATGGTGCCATTGCACTACAGCCTGGGCAACAGTGAGACCCTATCTCTAAATAAATGTGTGTGTGTGCGCACGTGCGCATGTGCGCATGGGTGTATCCACGCCTTTATACCGATACCTCAGATTCCAGTACAATACCACATGACTTATTTTTAGCTTCCTCTCTTTTCTTATTTGTGCCTTCTTTCTCAACAGTGAGAAATCCAGTTCCTTTTACTTCCATTATGTTTATTTGTTTAAACCTGGTATACACATAAAATAGCTTCAGAGCTACTAACCCATACCTCGTGAGAAGTACATTTATTGATGAGATTATAACACTTATGATTTATGTGCAATTCTTTTTGTTTTTAGCTTTACATTATCTAGTCAAGATGCTCTTTTCCAAGTTAGTTTGTTTCTTCTTAACCTTCAGTATGATTATGGTAGTCGTTTATAATACAGTTTGGTTCATTTCTTAGTGTTTGCATTCCATTTGGGGTTGCCTGCACATCTTTTCTGTGGTTTCAATCAATGTTCATTATTTTAGCTTAGCATAGGTATTCAGAATGTACAACAATACTGAGCCGAAAGGACAGCTTCTCTGTTAGATTTGGGAGATTTTGTGTAGGATTATTTCAGATAATGTGTAGTCCCATGAGTCAAGCAGTGTTACACTGAAGGTCCTTTGGGACATAGTAAAAAGCTCCATCGTGGTAACCTGATTTTTTTTTTTTTTTTGAGATGGAGTCTGGCTCTGTCACCCAGGCTGGAGTGCAGTGGTACGATCTCAGCTCACTGCAACCTCTGCCTTCTGGGTTCAAGCCATTCTCTTGCCTCAGCCTCCCGAGTAGCTGGGATTACAGGCATCTGCCACCACACCCAGGTAATTTTTTGTGTTTTTATTAGAGACAGGGTTTCGCCATGTTGGGCAGGCTGTTCCCGAACTCCTGACCTCAGGTGATCTGCCTGCCTTGGCTTCCCAAAGTGCTGGGATTACAGGCGTGAGCTACCATGCCTGGCCCCTGATGTTTTATGTTAAAAATGGTGTCAACTGGCTGGCTAAATCTAAGTTGATGTTGCATTTTGGAAGTTTAATTTTTGTCAAAATGGACTAATTTGTTGCACATATAGCATAAGACAGACACACTGTCCATTGCACGAAAAGGGCTGCCAGCGCATATATTGTATTTCAGTTGGCTGAAAGGCAGTGACTTTTAATGGATACGTATTTAAGAACATACCCCATGAATTTTGACATAATGATATAGGAAATGCAATTCTGTTTAATATAGTTAGAAATTAGTTTTTTTTACCTTTTAGCATTGGTATGAATGTATCTTTTAAAATAAATGGGTTGTTTTAAAGGATGCAGCCCTAAAATTTGTGTTTAGTTTTGTTCCCAAATTATTTGACAGTTTAAGGGAGTCAATGCTTTCAGATTTTACTGTTTTTTTTTTTAGACAGATTCTCATTCTGTCACCTAGGCTGGAGTGCAGTGGCACAATCTTGGCTCACTGCAGCTCTGCCTCCTGGGTTCCAGCGATTCTCCGGCCTCAGCCTCCTGGGTAGCTGGGATTACAGGCATGCACCACCACACCTGGCTAATTTTTCTATTTTTAGTAGAGATAGGATTTCGCCGTGTTGGCCGGGCTGGTCTTGAACTGCTGACCTCAGGTGATCCACCCACCTTGACCTCTGAAAGTGCTGGGATAACGATCGTGAGCCACCATGCCCAGCCCAGATTTTACTTTTAAAAAAACTTTTCAATCAAAATTTCACTACTTCTGATGCATGAGGGTGGCATAATTAATAAAAATTCAAGAAAAAGATCAGTGACATCAAAGTCATTTGGAGCTTTCACTTTGCCTTCTGGAGTTAACATTCCAAAATGGAGGAGGAATGAAGCCAGCTCAAATTTGCTTATTTGTACTTTGTTTTTGTTTTTGTTTTCGTTTTTTTTTAGTGTGGAAAGCAAGTTTAGAACAAAGTCCTCTTGGAATCTGAACTATACATCCTCAAACCCCAGTATAATTTTGAATGTACAAGTCTTTTTTCTAACCTTGACTTTCTTTAGGGAAAACTTGTTATTGGACACAATATGCTCTTGGACGTCATGCACACAGTTCATCAGTTCTACTGCCCTCTGCCTGCGGTAAGTGACCTGTTGGTCTGTGTTAAATATTAGCAGGATGCTTTTTATCTGAAAAAATATTATGATGCTTTTAACTGAGAAACTGTCCTCTACTTGGGTGCAATTTCCTTGTATGCAGCATGTTCCCAGACAGAATCTTATGTGCTCAGTTGCACTTTTTTTTTCCTTGAGACGTACTTTTGCTCTGTTGCCCAGGCTGGAGTGCAGTGGCGCAGTCTTGGCTCACTGCAACCTCCACCTCTCGAGTTCAAGCGATTCTCCTTCCTCAGCCTCCTGAATAGCTGGGATTACAGGCACCCGTCACCATGTCCAGCGAATTTTTGTATTTTTAGTAGAGATGGGGTTTCACCATGTTGGCCAGGCTGGTCTCGAACCCCTGACCTCATGATCCGCCTGCCTTGGCCTCCTATAGTGCTGGGATTACAAGCGTGAGCCACTGCACATGGCCACAAGCTTTTTTATTAAGGGATCTTCAGTCACTGCCATTGCCAGAGAAAGATTAAACATTTGTTTCATCGTCTTAATGCCAGTAGTTTGCTCATTTAGTGCTGGGCAGGGATTCCCAGGCCACAGGTGTGGGCTGCTAGTTTGGTCCTGCTAAAATTAGACATAGCATGGCCATTGAAGATAAGTGGTGGCAGCTGAAGTGAGTCCAGTCCTACAGAATTCTTGATCGTCCCTGTTAGGCTGCTTCCCTTAGATTCTCTGCTGACCTCAGTAGTGCTTTTTTCAGTCTTTGAGCCAAGTTGCCTTGGTTGACCAAAGCACAAGATGCTTTGGTTCCCCTACTGGTTCTCCCTCTTCTGCTCCATACGATGTGCGTGGCCTCACGTTACTTGTCCCCCGCCACTCTGTGCTCCACTCTCTCTTATTTCCTCTTCATCTTTTTTTGTCTTTTAGTGATCTCACTGACTTTACAGCTTCAGCTGTAGACACCAACATCTTTATCCCCAGCTGTGGTCTCTTTTCAGATCCAGGTATACATTTCATGCTGGACTCCAGAAATCCCTACCTGGATAGCCCCCACACTAAGTGTTGTATTGAATTGACATGGCTCAAATGAGATATTTCACTTGTACTTCTTTTCTTTTTTATTGTCTCCAAACCACTTCTTTCTCCTCATCCCATTACCATAAGTGATTCCCAGTTACCAACCCTGTTTTTAGCATCAGTTTTGACTCTAGCTGTCCCCAGATCTGGTCATTTCCAACATCCTGACAATTTTATCTCCATGCCCTCTCTCACATCTGGTTTCTTTTCTTTTTTTCTTTTCTTTTTTTTTTTGAGATGGAGTCTCACTCTTTCACCAGACTGGAGTGCAGTGGCATGATCTCGGCTCACTGCAATGTCCGTCTCCTGGGTTCAAGTGATTCTCCTGCCTCAGCCTTCCGAGTAGCTGGGACTACAGGCGTGTGCCACCACGCCCAGCTGTTTTTTTTGTATTTTTAGTAGTGACGGGGTTTCACCGTGTTGGCCATGATGATCTCAATCTCCTGACCTTGTGATCCACCCACCTTGGCCTCCCACAGTGCCAGGATTACAGGCGTGAGCCACTACGCCCAGCTGATTCTTTTTATTTTTGTTGCAAGCGTTCTCATTTCTCACCTTGGAATTTAGCAAATTCCAGGCAGTATTTCCTGCCCCCTTCAACCTTCAGCCCATCCTTTAAAATAAAAGTTGGCAAATGTTTTCTATAAAGGGCCACATAGTAAAATATTTTCAGCTTTCCAGGCTGTATAGTTTCTGTCACAATTCTCAGCTCTGCCATTGTAGCCCCCAAATGCCATATAATATGTCAACAAATGGGTGTAGCCGTGTTGCAATATAACTTTATTTAAAAAATAATTGGTGGGCTGTATTTGGCCTGTGGACCATAGTATGCCACTGGACTAATCTTTTTCTTTTTTTTAAATAATTTTTTCCCCCATATCTTTTTTTTTTTTTTTTTTTTTTTTGAGACAGTGTCTCAGTCTGTCGCCAGGCTGGAGTGCAGTGGTGCAATGTCGCTCACTGCAACCTCCACCTCCCAGGTTCAAGTGATTCTCCTGCCTCAGCCTCCTGAGTAGCTGGGACTACAGGCATGCACCACCACACCCTGCTAATTTTTTTGTATTTTTAGTGGAGACAGGGTTTCACCATGTTGGCCAGGATGGTCTAGACCTCCTGGCCTCGTGATCCACCTGCCTTGGCCTCCCAAAGTGCTGGGATTACAGGCATGAGCCACCGTGTACGGCCTTCCCCATATCTTTTTAATAAAATAGAGACTAGGTCTTGCTCTGTTGCCCAGGCTGATCTCAAGGTGTTGGGCTCAAGTAGTCCTCCTGCCTCATCCTCCTGAGTAGGTAGAACTATAGGCATGCACTACCATGCCCAGCTAAAAGATTAATTTTTGTTACTTCTGGATTGGAAGGCACCCGCTTGAGAGTTCAGTCTCACGTATACATCTGCAAACCTTCAGTTACTTCACATTTCTTAGGTCCCGTTGTTCTGTCAGCATTTTGATTACCCTCCTTTAAAAGAGTACAATACAGACCAGTCATCAGTGGGTCAGTTGCTCCCCTTGTATTTCTGAAAATTTAGGTTGTCTTCACTTTTTATGACAGCTCTATCACCTTCTAACACATTTTAGGACTCAAAGACTTCATAGTTGTGGGTCTCAAAACAAGTGTGACAGGCGTGGAATTGCATTTCTTTTTTTTTTTTTTTTTTTTTGAGACTGAGTTTCGCTCTGTGGCCCAGGCTGGAGTGCAGTGGCGTGATCTCTGCTCACTGCAACCTCCACTTCCTAGGTTTAAGTGACTCTCCTGCCTCAGCCTCCTGAGTAGCTGGGATTACAGATGCCTGCTACCATGCCAGGCTAATTTTTGTATGTTTAGTAGAGACAGGGTTTCACCATGTTGGCTTGGCTGGTCGTGAACTCCTCATCTCAGGTGATCCACCCGCCTCCGCCTCCCAAAGTTCTGGGATTACAGGTGTGAGCCACCGTGCCTGGCCCGGATTGACATTTCTTAAGTCTAATGAGCTAATGTTTATTTTATGTCACCCACCACACTTCTGTTTTTTTTTTTTTTCTCTTTCCCACTTTGTTTTTTTTTTTTTTTTGAGATGGAGTCTCACTTGGTCACCTAGGCTGGAGTGCGGTGGTGGGATCTCAGCCTCCTGGGTTCAAGTGATTCTCCTGACTCAGCCTCCCGAGTAGCTGGGATTACAGGCGCCCGCCACCATGCCTGGCTAATTTTTATGTTTTTAGTAGAGACAGGGTTTCACCATGGTGGCCAGGCTGGTCTTGAGCTCCTGACCTCAGGATCTACCTGCCTCTGCCTCCCAAAGTACTGGGATTACAGGTATGAGCCACCGCGCTAGGCCTGGATTTGCATTTCTTAAGTCTAATGAGCTAATGTTTATTTTATATCACCCCACTTCTGGTTTTTTTTCTTTTCTTTTTTCTTCTCTTTCATACCTTTTTTTTTAAGATGGAATCTTACTCCGTCACCTAGGCTGGAATGCAGTGGTGCAGTCTCGGCCCACTGCAACTTCCGTCTCCTAGGTTCAAGCGATTCTACTGCCTCAGCCTCCTGAGTAGCTAGAATAAACAGGCGCCTGCCACCATGCCCAGCTAATTTTTGTATTTGTAGTAGAGATGGGATTTCGCCATGTTGGCCAGGCTGGTCTCGAACTCCTGACCTTAGGTGATCTGCCTACCTGGGCCTCCCAGAGTGCTGCGATTACAGGCGTGAGACATTATGCCCAGCCATTTTTTTTTTCTTTCTTTTCTGGGAGAGTGTCTTGCTCTGTCACCCAGGCCGGAGTGCAGTGGCGCGATCATGGCTCACTGTAGCCTCAACTCCCCAGGCTCAAGTGGTACTCCTACCTCAGCCTCTCGAGTAGTTGGGACCACAGGTACATGCCACCTCGCCTGACTGTTTTGTAAGTTTTGTAGAGACATGATCTCACCATTTGCCCATGCTGGTCTTGAACTCCTGTGCTCAAGAGGTTGGCCCACCTCAGTCTCCCAAAGTGCTAAGATTATAGATGTGAGCTACCACACCTGGCCAGATCACCCACTTCTTATTGGCCAAGTAGATCAAAGTAGCAGCTCTTCTCTTGACTGTTTAACCTTTATTATTTATTTATTTATTTATTTAGTTAGTTAGTTAGTTTTGAGACAGTCTTGCTCTGTGACCCAGGGTGGAGTGCAGTGGCGCCATCTTGGCTCACCACAACCTCTGCCTACGGATTCAAGTGATTCTCCTGCCTTAGCCTCCTAAGTAGCTGGGATTATAGGCACCTGCCACCATGCCCAGCTAATTTTTATATTTTCGGTAGAGACGGAGTTTCACCATGTTGGCCAGGCTGGTCTTGAACTCCTGACTTCAAGTGATCCACCAACCTGCTTTGGCCTCCCAAAACTCTGGGATTACAGGTGTGAGCCACCACGCCCAGCCTGTTCATTTATTTTTTGAGACAGAGTCTCACTCTGTCGCCAGGCTGGAGTGCAGTGGTGTGATTTTTTGGCTCACTGCAACCTCCCTCTCCCAGGTTCAAGTGATTCTCATGTCTCAGTCTCCCGAGTAGCTGGGTAAGGTATATGCCACCACATCTGGCTAATTTTTGTATTTTTGTATTTTTTTTTAGTAGAGATGGGATTTCACCATGCTTGCCAGGCTGGTCTCAAACTTCTGGCCTCAAGTGATCCACCCTCTCGGGCTTCCAAAGTGCTGGGATTACAGGAATGAGCCACCATGCCCAGCCCTTTTTGATCTTTAAAGCAATGAAGTTATCAGGAAGGCAAGAAGAAAATGTATTTAATTCTGTGCTTCTAGGTGTTTTGAATACTGAGTAGAGCTTGGCACTAGAAGGCATTAAATATCGATTTAATGAATGAAGTATCTCCCGACTGCCAGTTTTGTAATCTTCTGATGTATGGCTCCGTTTCTGTCGCTGAACCTGCTGAAAATTCTAAATTAATCCCACACTCTTTGTTTTCTAGGCAGTTGAGTGTTTTTACCCCTGCATATCAGGCTTTTCTGTGATCCAGCCCAACCTTTCTGTGGAGTCTAATAACTTGTTTGTTACTCTCCTTTTTCCAAGACTGACTTATTTGTTCCCTAAGAGGTGCTTTGTTTAATTTCTTCCAACTTGAATTTTCTTTTGTTGTTCTCAGTGTTGTTCACAACTTTCCTTTAACTCTCCACAGTGCAGCTTTTGCCTCCTCCGTGAAGTTTTTGTTGCCTGCTACCTTGCCCAAGAGGTGATCTTTCCTTTCTCTGAACTCCCATAGAACATTGTACCTCTCTATGTTACGTAAATTTTGTCTTATATTATACAGCATAACCCCCTTCTAGGTGGTTAGCTCCTTGGACAAGGGGTGTAGCCATTTTGTTGTCTGTGTCTAAGTGCCTAACATAACACATTGCATGTAAGCAGTTAATGAATGTTAAGTGGAACGAAAGTGGTCTTTAATTAAATTCTGGTAGAAAGAGCAAGTGATTTGTTGTAGAGTAGTAAGTGGGTTAGGATACGCAGTTTTATCCCTCACTTTATTACTAAGGCTACCTGGGTAAGTTACTTAACTTCTTTATGTTCTGGCATTGCCAGAGAGAGAAAATGTTTTGTTTTGTTTTTTTCCATCTACCTTTAGAAGAAGTGATGAGAATAAATTAGAAAGCCTAATAAATTAGAAGGCTGGGTGTGGTGGTGCCTACCTGCTACTTGAGAGGCTGTTACAGGAGAATTGCTTGAGTCTGGGAGTTCAAGGCTAGTCTGGGCAACATAGTGAGACCCTGACTCAATAAAAAGGTAGAACTTTTACATGCACTGGTATCAAAATTTGCATTTAAAAGGACACTAAAGAATCCATATTTTGCAGTTGCCTTTTAGGGGAGAGTGTTTTCTTATGAACCATCTTGATATTTGAGCATGACCTTTTAGAAGACGCTGGTCTAGAACTGTGCTATATGTTGGCCCTGGAGGTAGCTGTAATTCTCCTTGTTCCTTGCTTGTAAAGCTTTCTAGTGGTATTGAGAGATTACAAATTACTACATTTTTTTGACTTTGCATTCAAACCGCCTATTCATACTTTGCCCATTAATTTAACTATAGCCATTGAAGCTTTTCAATGGTAAATATATCAAGCTAGCTAAATACAGTCTGTATTTACAGGCTTGAAAAGCTAATTGGAGCCGGGCGCGGTGGCTCACGCCTGTAATCCCAGCACTTTGGGAGGCCGAGGCGGGCGGGTCATGAGGTCAGGAGATCGAGACCATCCTGGCTAACACGGTGAAACCCCGTCTCTACTAAAAATACAAAAAATTAGCCGGGCGTGGTGGCAGCACCTGTAGTCCCAGCTACTCGGGAGGCTGAGGCAGGAGAATGGTGTGAACCCGGGAGGCGGAGCTTGCATTGAGCCGAGATTGCACCACTGCACTCCAGCCTGGGCGACAGAGCCAGACTCCATCTCAAAAAAAAAAAAAAAAAGCTAATTGGAAACAGCAGCTTCCTATGAGGCATGAATAACATTGAAGAGAAGTGTAGTTTACAAAGGGTCAGGAGTATGACTACTCAGTCTAGCATGGCAATTATGTATGTAAATGAGTTAATTCAAAATTAGAGGACTCTCATTTCAGCTATTAGTGCCTCTTGAGCAATTTTCTGGAGTTCAAACAGGAATCGTGTGTATTGAAAGGCCTGTGTTTCCAAGGCCATTTTTACTAACATTTCTTTTCTTTTTTTTTTGTTTTGTTTTGTTTTGTTTTTTTGAGACGGAGTCTCGCTCTGTCGCCCAGGCTGGAGTGCAGTGGCGCGATCTCGGCTCACTGCAAGCTCCGCCTCCTGGGTTTACGCCATTCTCCTGCCTCAGCCTCCTGAGTAGCTGGGACTACAGGCGCCTGCCACCGCGCCCGACTAATTTTTTGTATTTTTAGTAGAGACGTGGTTTCACCGTGGTCTCGATCTCCTGACCTTGTGATCCGCCCGCCTCGGCCTCCCAAAGTGCTGGGATTACAGGCGTGAGCCACCGTGCCCGGCCTTTTACTAACATTTCAAAGGTGATTTCAGGAAAGGTCTAAGCTAGTTTATAGTATGTCCATTTCCTGTATAAACCATTTAATTTTAATGACTCTGCTTGTCTCACTGTTATGATAAATTTGTGTGGTAGATCGCAGCCTGTTAGCTATTACTGGAAGTTTTCTGGATTTATTATAGGCCTCTCAAATATGTAGTTTTTAACATTTTATTGGAACCCTCCCACCCCTTCCCAATTTCAACTATTAAATGCTTAAATTTGTTGTTTTGGTTGTGCAGAAGTTAGTTATCAGGTTATATGGTTCCCAGTGAGTGAGGAAATTGGGAAGTTTTTTTTTTTTTTTTTTTTTTTTCAGTACTTGTTAACTAGAAACGGGTTTTGTGGTTTAGCTTAAGGGCTCCAACAGCTTGTTTGAGAAGACAGCTATGGAACTTGAGCTGTTTACATGTTTTTTAATACTGCAAGTGTATTAGGAAAATTGTAACAAGTCCTTCTCTTGTTCTTTAGGACTTAAGTGAGTTTAAAGAGATGACAACATGTGTTTTCCCCAGGTAAGCTTTCTTTGAGGATTTGTCTTTCATTTAAAAGAGTCAACTGGGCACAGTGGCTCACACCTATAATCCCACCCCTTTGGGAGACTGAGGTGGGAGGATCACTTGAGCCTAGGAGTTCAGAACCAGCCTGGGCAACATAGTGAAACCACATCTCTACAAAAAATAAAAAATTAGCTGGGTGTGGTGGGATATGTGTGGTCCAGCTACTCAGGAGGCTGAGGTGGGTAAATTGCTTGAACCCAGGAGGTCCAGGCTGCAGTGAGCCATAATAGTGCCACTGTACTCCAGCCTGGGTGACAGAGTGAAATCCTGTCTCAAAAAAAAAAAAAAAAAAAAGTCATTGTGACATACATACCCAATGCAAATAGGTATATAGTAATTTGTTAAAACCATTAGATCATGTTCATATAAGCCTGGAGCTTACTTAATAGCTGCAATGTTGTGATGGCTTGCTTTTTATAATTTATGATTGGTTTTGTTATCGAAAAATCACAGTTTGAACTGAGAGTGAAAGTAGACAGAGACTCCTTTTTTCTTATCCCTCATCTTGCTTTCTGAAGAACTGGTGAAGCCTCTTTGAGATGGCTCTTGTCTGTCTTGTGTGTAGGATGTACCTTGTAACTATTGAAGTGTCCAATTGAGAGTGTTCAAGAGTCAGTCAAGTACTGTCTGTCTGGCTAGAGATTTTTTTTTTTCATCCACTTCAAGTCGGTGCCTTTTCCTGTTGGTGTTTTCCACAGTTAGTATTTCACCCTTGTTCTGATAGGTCACATGTCACATATGTCTCAGACATCACAGGTCAGCCATGTGGAGCTTACAGAACAAGTGTTTGTGTTTTAGGACCTGTTTGAAGAGGGATAGGCATGGTGTTCGAGCAGTTTCTCTTTCAGCTGGGCTTATTTCTGTCTTGTTACCCACACTCTGTTCACATTTATATGAAAAAAAAATAGAGAAATAGAGTTTTTGTGTGGGTTTCTCCCCACCCTCCCCTTTTGGTATTTCTGATCTCTGAAATAGAATAAGAAATAAAAACAACAGCATGAAACTACTTATTGCAGATTTTGGCCCTCCAGAAGAATTTATAGTTTACAAACCTGAGGAGTAGGAGTAGATGGTAGCAGTTTGGGAATGGTAGACCGGCAGCAGTATTTGAACCACGTAAAACCATATGGGAGTATTTGACTCACCCTTGAGTTCACCGGGCTCTCTCAGGATCCAGGTGAATCTAGAACTTGTACTCCAAGTGTGGACTCTCCTGCAGTTGCTCAATGAAGTTGCTGATGATGGGACTGAGTACCTACTCCAATGTAGCAGGGATGCTGGTGCTAGGTTCAAAATGACTGATGTGTTTAATTCCTTTGTCTGTGTTTAAGTATTTTATGTATTAAATATTTTATGTTTTAAGTATGTATTTTATGTATTAAGTATTTTAAGTAGCTTACATGTGTGAGTAAAAGACATTTTAAACATTGTTACACATTTTGTTTACCTTGTTAAAAATTCTTTTTAGACTCTTGGATACTAAATTGATGGCCAGCACACAACCTTTTAAGGTATTATTCATTTGCTACTTTATAAAGTGATTGCATATTACTGAGTGAAATAAATGCCAGAACAATATTGCCTTCTGGCAGAAGGTTTGGAGGTATTTAATGCATCTGTAAAGATCTTCATTCATTTGGTTATACTTTGTATATTATAAAAATTAAACTAGCTGCTTCTCTTTCACATTGGAAAAAAACGAACACGAGGCAGTACTAGATGCTGCCTTTTCTTTGGGGGGGGGGGTTAGTGAATCTCTTTAATATATTGTACTTAGATGATGAAATCTCATAATTCTTTGCTTCCTGGTTTGCAGGATATCATTAACAACACATCCCTTGCGGAATTGGAAAAGCGTTTAAAAGAGATACCTTTCAGCCCTCCTAAAGTTGGTGAGAATATTAAACAAACCTGAAACCTTCCAAACTCTTGGTAATAATTATTGATGTATATTGTAGAAGAAAAGCAGAATGGCTCTGGAAACCGTATTGTTCATTTATAGATTTTGGCTGAATTCACTTGGACATGTCTTGTGTAGAATTACTGTTTTTTGAATAAAGATGGTCTTTTAATTCCATATCTATTTTATGTTAATGGAGTTGAATAGCCATTCTTTGAGAATTTTAACAATGAAAGCTTCAAGGCTTTTATTTCCTAATGTATTGAATTCTCCTAAAACTTGATGTGCCCTTCTATTCTTTCATACATTATTTAAGTAGAGACAAAGAGCTAGTGATTAATCACCAGGGGTAGAGTAAAAAATATATTTTCCGTCTCAGAAAAGCCCAACAACTGGATTTACAGATGAGATTAAGGCAAGTCCCCACCCTGCCTCCTTTTCAGCTGGTTTCAGAGTGGAAACAGGAGCACTGAGGAAAACCAGAAGTAGGGAGATGAGATGGTGGTGTTTTGCCACCTCTAGCCACCAGCAAGGTGTGTGGAGAGCCTTCCAGGTGCTACTTCCTTGGTCCCTGTTAACCTGATTGTGCTGCTGATACGGTGATTAGCAAGCCATTACCTATAGCCTGAATAATAAAGACATGGATAATAGGACTAATGGTTTAGAAATTGATAATGCAAAGTATTAAAGCAGCCAAGATTACAGTTATTTGCCTCTTTCTGGGTAATAGTCCAAGAAAGGAATTAAGAAAAGTGGTGGTGGGGCCATTGGGGGAGAAAACCTAGACCTTTTCTATAACAATATAATGGAAATAATTGATTTTGGAAGGAACGTGTCTCCGTTGATGATGGAGCGGAAGATATTACTTAGGTGGCTACCATGTGAAAAGGCTTTTTTTTAAAGGCATCAAGTCTAATATTTAATACGGAGTTAAAGAATTCTTACTTAAAGAGCATTGTATTGACATAAAAACAGTTACAGTCTTTTCATTGTTAATTTCCATTTATGCTTTTTATTTCTGTGTTGTAGTAACCTTCATTTCCAGAATGGTTCTAGGATATAATTATTTATGAGTTAAAGTTTTATCTTATTTTTTCCATATGAAATAGTGGCATCTGGTACAAAATTCAGTCTAAAGCAGGTCATTCCTCTTAGAGTTTATCTGGTCACATCTGTATTTATCAGTGTCACAAAAGAACCATATTATATATAAAGTGGTCTTTGCTGTAAAGTGGCTCCATGATCCAAGGCCAGCATTATAGCAAGTTCAATTTATTTTTGGAGTTGGTTATGCTGTCACCTTTTGATCTCTAAGCTTAGGAACATAGTAGAGGATAGTAGTGAGTTGGAGCTGTCGATATTGAATTGCAGTCTTCTGTTTTTTGGGGGGAGGGTTACCTCAGGTATTGATAGATAACAGTTTTTGAGCACTTGCTGTGTACCAAGCACTAGGTAAGAGTTTAACTTATACTATCTCATCTGATCCTAACAATAACCTTTTGAAGAAGATTTGATTATCATCTCCATTTTACAAAACTGGAAGCTTAGAGATGAAGTGACTTGCCCAACGTCATACAGCAAATAAGTGGCGGAGCAGAGGTTCGAACTCAGTGTGACTCCAGAGCCTGTGCTCTTAATCTTTACTCTGAATCGTCTGTTGTGTCCTGATGTGACCATCTTGTATAAGGGAAGAATATCCTTTTCATGGCCTTAGAAAGCAAGCAAAAGAGGAATAATTGTCCTAGAGCGAGTTATGGATGATCATAAATAGCACCCACCAGTGTGGGATGAGAAAGCCCACAGCTGAGTCCTTCGTAATGTAACTGAGGCGTTTCTGCATCCTAGATCAAAATCCTCCTTTTCAGTGACTCTGTTATCTTATATTTTAAGGTCTCGTATGGAGAGAATTAAGAAACAGATAGCTTTTTTTCTGCCTATTTAGGATATTTCTCTAGCATATACTAATGCAATTTGGATTGGTAGGGCAGTGTGCTTACTAGTCTTTGTTTTGAGGAAAACTTTTTCCTTTTTTTCTTAGAAAGTGCCGAAGGTTTTCCAAGTTATGACACAGCCTCTGAACAACTCCACGAGGCAGGCTACGATGCCTACATCACAGGGCTGTGCTTCATCTCCATGGCCAATTACCTAGGTACGCATTGCATGTGTTTCAGTCAAACACGCAGTGATCTAGGGTGGATCTTACCTGTCTCCTGGCTTAGGCTGCTGTAATAAATTACCGTAGACTGTGGGGCTTAAGCAACAGGCATTTATTTCTCATATTCTGGAGGCTGGGAAGTCCGAGACCCAGTTGCCAGCAGACCTAGTGTCTGGTGAGAGCCCATTTCCTGGTTTGCAGATGGCTGCCTTCTTATGTCCTTACATGGTGGAGAGTCGAGAGAGCAGAAGCTGTGCCAACTCTTCTTTAAGAGTCAGGGTCTCACTCTGTCACCCAGGCTGGAAGTACAGTGATACAATTGTAGCTTACTGCAACCCTGAACTCCTGGGCTCAAGAGATCCTCCCACCTTAGCCTCCCAAGTAGCCAGGATTACAGGTGTGCATCACCATGTCCGGCTAACTTTTTAATTTTTTTATAGAGACAGGGACTTGCTATGTTAACCAGGCTGGTCTAGAATTTCTGGGCTCAAGTGATCTTCCTACCTCAGCCTCCCAAAGTGCTGGAATTACAGGCTTGAGCCACTACACCCGGCCTCCTGACCCTTCTTATAAGGGCAGTAATTCTCTCATGACCTAATCACTTCCCAAAGGTTTCACTTCCAAACACCATCATATTGGGGATTAGGCTTCAACATATGAATTTTAGGGGGACACAAACATCGAACCTATAGCACTACCATTTCCTTGGGATCCACTCATCCAGTTAGAAGTGGGAGGGTTTTGAGGTAGGAGTGGGAGGAGATGAGGGGAGGGGGAAATCTGCAAGAAAAACCACTGACACTTCCTGTGGTACAATACTTGGTCCATAAGAACATCTTTCACAGGCCAGGTGCGGCGGCTCATGCCTGTAATCCCAGCACTTTGGGAAGCTGAGGTGGGTGGATCACCTGAGGTTAGGAGTTTGAGACCAGCGTGACCAATGTGGAGAAACCCTGTCTTCACTAAAAATACAAAATTAGCCAGGCATGGTGGCGCGTATCTGTAATCCTTGGTACTCAGGAGGCTGAGGCAGGAGAATCACTTGAACCCGGGAGGCGGAAGTTGCAGTGAGCCGAGATCACGCCATTGCACTCCAGCCTGGGCAACGAGTGAAACTCCGACTCAAAAAAAAAAAAGAGAATACCTCTCACCTTTGTTGAACCATGCTGTTAATTTAAATCTGTTTTGGTCTGAACTTTCAGGCGTTGTCTATGTGACTATGAATAATAATGCCTCTCTTCTTTTCTTCATTAGGTTCTTTTCTCAGCCCTCCAAAAATTCATGTGTCTGCCAGATCAAAACTCATCGAACCTTTTTTTAACAAGTAAGTAATCAGAGAGTTCCAGTTCCCAAGTTCTGTCATTGTCGAACAGCCTCATATTTTGGGATGTCAGTTTGGAGTTATTGGGAGCTATAGCACATTTTTAGATAAAATATTTTTCATCTCGAGTGACTCAGATGTTTTTTGAAAGTAGAAATTGACCTTTTGGGGAACAAATGTATTAAAAATACAGGCTTAAAAAAAAAAGAGAGAACATTGCTAGATGTACTGCATCTCTTCCAAGGAAAAGAACTGGTAGTTCTGGCATTTAAATTTCCTATGAGGGACTGGGCGCGGTGGCTCACGCCTGTAATCCCAGCACTTTGGGAGGTTGAGGTGGGCAGATCACTTGAGGTCAGGAGTTCGAGGCCAACCTGGCCATATGGTGAAACCTCGTCTCTATTAAAAATACAAAAATTAGCCAGGTGTGGTGGCGAGTGCCTGTAATCCCAGCTACTTGGGAAGCTGAGGTGGGAGAATTGCTTCAACCCGGGAGGCAGAGGTTACAGTGAGCTGAGATTGCGCCACTGCACTCCAGCCTGGGCAACAGAGCAAAACTCTGTCTCAAAAAAAAAAAAAAAATTTCCTATGAAGTAGATGTTTATGTATGGTGCCACCCAACCCCTAACAAATTTGACAGGTGAGATGATTATTTATGCTTGCATTATTATCTGATTGAATAATATTGTGTCTAAGAAGGTGTTGGTTCTATAAATGGTTTTTAAGAAATCCGCGAAGTTTTGGCCTGGGCGCTGTGGCTCATGCCTGTAATCCCAGGAGTTTGGGAGGCCGAGGTTCGCGGATCACTTGAGGCCAGGAATTTGAGACCAGCCTGGCCAATGTGGTGAAACCCTGTCTCTACTGAAAATACAAAAACTAGCTGGGTATGGTGGCAGGCACCTGTAATCCCAGCTACTTGGGAGGCTGAGGCAGGACAATAGATTGAACCCAGGAGGCAGAAGTTGCAGTGAACCATGATCGCACCACTGCACTCCTGCCTTGGGTGACAGAGTGAGACCCCATCTCAAAAAGAAAAAAAAAAAAAAAGGAATCCGTGAAGTTTTGATTGCGATTACATCCTGAGCCCTCATCTGAATGGACTTAATGAAGTAAAGGCTTGCTCTTGTATCCTCATTGTTGTAAGCAGTTAGAGTGATTAAACAATCTCAAGGTTGTTACTTCAAAGTGTGTTTTGTGCTTGCTTAGCAAAGCTGAGACTGAAGTTAAGGATGTGATCCTTGAGCAGACTACAGTTTGGTTCTGTGCCAGAACCCTAAAGCATCATCTTTCCCTGAGCTCTAAGGCAGGGTTTGTTCTAGAGGTTCTGCACAAGCCAGACACAGAACAAGGCAGCCCATGACTATCAGCAACACCAAAAGAAATCACTATTTCAGTGTTGTGTTGGTTACATCATTTCCTTACATTCTGTGCAGTTGTTAACAGTCCTATCATTGCTTTGCTGGGTGAGAATACTGTACTGTCTCCTTCAGATGACTGTATAAATGCTTGTGCTTAGGTGGCGTGCTGCAGACACCCATGTCAGTTCTAAACATCTGGATTCCTGAGGTGCTGAGTTGTTGTCTGAGTTTGTGAATTTTATCATATTATGCCTTCTAATTTTTTTAAAATCTTTTTTCTTGTTTTCTGTGAAAGTTCAGAGATAAATGTATATGTCTTTCATATACATTGAACTCAGTAACAGTATAGTGTATATTGGAAATTAAGGCGAATTTTTCTGTGTGGAAAATTAATTCTGCTAACCACAAGTCCTTGCTGTTTCTAGTTCCTTAAGAGTAAAACATGATTTTCTTAGCTCTTTTATTTTTGGGGCCAGTGTTTGTCTTTGGAAATGTAGCCTATGCCATAGATCATGGAACCCACAGGTGATGTTAAATATAGTTTTTTGGTTTTTTTTTTTTTGAGATGGAGTCTCACTGTGTCACCCAGGCTGGAGTGTGGAGTGCAGTGGCACAATCTCAGCTCACTGCAATATCTGCCCCCTGGGTTCAAGCAATCCTGCCGCAGCCTCTGGAGTAGCTGGAACTACAGGCATATACTACCACACCTGGCTAATTTTTATATTTTTAGTAGAGATGGGGTTTCACCATTCTGAATAGGCTGCTCTCGAACTCCCTACCTCAGGTTATCTGTCTGCCTCAGCCTCCCAAAGTGCTGGGATTACAGGTGTGAACCACTGTGGCCAGCTAAATATAGGTCTGATTATGATTGTTCCTTACGTTTTTATGTACTTGATGTTAAAGTCATTGTTCTGCAGCATTTTTCAACTGAGAGATGTTGACTCATTTGTATTATTATTATCATTATTATTATTATTATTTTGAGGCAGGGTCTTGCTCTTTTGCCCAGGCTGGAGCACAGTGGCATGATCTCAGCTCACTGCAGCCTCCACCTCCTGAGCTCAAGTGATCCTTCCACCTCAGTCTCCTGAGTAGTCATTTGTAAATATTTACACAGTGTAAATATTAAAACAGTGATCCTGCTTCTCCACTAAGGTCAGCTCCTTATAAAATCAGATGTTGGATGCAAACTGGGTTAGATGTGGGCTGCATCTAGTTTATCAGTCATGTGTGTGACCAACATTCAGAGCAATCAAAATAAACTTTGATTTAAAAACTTAGCTGGCTGGGTATGGTGGCTCACGCCTGTAATCCCAGCACTTTAGGAGACCAAGGCGGGCAGATCACTTGAGGTCAGGAGTTCGAGACTAGCCTGGCCAGCATGGTGAAACCCAGTCTGTACTAAAAGTACAAAAATTAGCCTGTATTCCCAGCTACTTGGGAGGCTGAGGCAGGAGAATCGCTTGAAACCAGGAGGCGGAAGCTGCAGTGAGCCAAGATCACACCACTACACTCCAGCCTGGGCAACAGAGTGAGACTCCCTCTCAAAAAAAAGGAAAAAAAATGCTAACTGAGACTTTCTGTATTTGTTGATCAATCTAATATTGCTAATACTGTGCAGGACTATTACCAAAAAGAACTAGACAGTAAATACATAGCTTTATTTTAAATTGGGAAATCTGTCCATTCAGAATTTTTTTGCCAAAACCTAGATGCATACCAAGAATAGCTGAATAGGAGGTGGGATTCGGGAATCCTTCTGTGATTTTTTGATCTATTTTTTTCCAATCTGTAAAGGAAGACTATTTCTTCATCACTGAAGGAAAAATATTCCTGCGAGATTTGAAATAAAATAAGAACTGTTTTTATTACTCTTTTTTTTTTTTTTTTTTTTTTTTTTTGTGAGACAGAGTCTCACTCTGTCACCCAGGCTGTAGTGCAGTGGTGCGATCTCAGCTCACTGCAACCTCCACCTCCTAGGTTCAGGTGATTCTTCTGCCTCAGCCTCCTGAGTAGCTGGGACTACAGGCTTGCACCACCACACCCTGCTAATTTTTGTATTTTTAGTAGAGACAGGGTTTCACCATGTTGGCGAGGCTGGTCTCAAACTCCTGACCTCAGGTGATCCACCTGCCTCGGCCTCCCAAAGTGCTGAGATTACAGGTGTGAGCCACCATACTTGGCCTGTTTTTATTATTATTTATTGGAATAACTTGGTTAAGTATAGGCATTCATTCTTAACCCACTTAGAAAGCGGGTTTTATGGCCAGATGCATTGGCCCATGTCTGTAATTCCAGCACTTTGGGAGGCCGAGGTGGGCGGATCACCTGAGGTCAGGAGTTCGAGACCAGCCTGGCCAACATGGCGAAACCCAGTCTGTACTAAAAATTCAAAAATTAGCTGGGCATGGTGACGGTGTCTGTATTCCCAGCTACTGGGGAGGCTGAGGCAGGAGAATTGCTTGAACCCAGGAGGCAGAGGTTGCAGTGAGCCGAGATCATGCCACTGCATTCCATCCTGGGCAACAAGAGTGAGACTCCATCTCAAAAATAAATACATAAGCAAGTAAGTAAGTAAAGTGAGTTTTCTGGACCGGGTGCAGTGACTCATGCCTGTAATCCCACTACTTTGGGAAGGTGAGAGAGGAGGGTTGCTTGAGCCCAGGAGTTTGAGAGCAGCCTGGACAATGTGGCAAAACCCCATCTCTACAAAAAATACAAAAATTAGCTGGATGTCGGGGGTGTACACACATGTAGTCCCAGCTACTCGGGAGGCCGAGGCAGGAGGATCACTTGAGTCTGGGAACAGGAGACCAAAAAGAAAAAAGGAAAAACAATTGCTTCTTTTGACATCTCTTTCTGTGTTAATATTGACCTTGTTTTTACTTACTTGCAGGTGATTTAGGATATTCAACCTTGCTTTTTGTCATTTTTCATGGTTACCCTTGTAGGAAAACATTCGGTAGTTGCCCCCAACATTATCTCAAGCTGATGATTTTAGAAAAATATGCAAGATTTTCTGAAGATTAATTTATTTTGACACCACACTTTTCTAAATGTAACCTTTACCAAACATGCATACTCATAACATAAATTTGGGTGGACATTAAATTGCCCACATATACAAATCATATATTATTTTGCTCTCACTAGACTTAACATTTAAAAAGTAAACCTCGAGGGGAAGTAAACTTCACTTATTTCTGCGTTATTCTAAATTAACATTTAGTAGCATCAGTTATGCCATTTTGGGAAGCTTTATCAAGTCAACTATTGAGGAAATCCTGAGAACACTGTTGCTTAATCAGTATGCAAAGACTGAATGTGATATGAGGTGTTTTTATAAGCCATACTGGTCTAGAAGAATGTCCAATGAGGGTTTTGTGTGGTGCCATTTTGTCTTTTTCATGGCCTGGGCACCTCCCATAGTCCTCTTTGCTTTTTTGGAATCAGGAGGAAAGTCATGAGAGAATTGAGCCTTGGAAATGAGGATTACGCCACTGCTAATGACAGCCTGTGTGGAATACACTCTTTGTTTATATTGGAGGCTCTCTCGTCAGGAAATGATTTACGTCCTTTTATAACCTTGGTCAGTTTTAATCAATGCATTGAAAACCAGATTTAATGTTAAGATCCTTTGGTCAAATCCAGATCTAAAATCTAAGAGCTGAAAATACTCTCTGCTTTTGCTTTTTATTGTACAACAGAAAGCACAAAACCAGACATTTGCCTTATGTTTTGTTAACTGTCTTTGGTTTTGTCAAGACACCTTGACCCTTTTATGAAGGTTTTTGGGAAGGTTGTTTTCTGTTTACCTCAGTTCTTAGAAAGAGAAAGAATGAGCGGGTCTCTTTTGGCTATTTTCAGTAAGCAGTGGAATGTGTTAAGATGAACTAGATGCCTGCAGTTTACTCTACAGGACTGCTGCCTTGTTTTGAATCTGAACAGGGTTCCCCTGGAAATCTAGGCCTTCCTGGAATGACACTGCTTTATGGTCTTTCTGAGCTACCGATGAGACAAGGAATGATATGCTCTTAGACAAATGTTTTTTCCTGTGTAAAATGGGGATAAAACAATTCATCTTCTGTATTGGTCCATTTTCATGCTGCTAATAAAGACATACCTGAGACAGGGCAATTTACAAAATAAATAGGTTTATTGGACTTACAGTTTCATGTGGTTGGGGAGACCTCACAGTCATGGCAGAAGGTGAAAGCCACGTCTCAGATGGCAGCAGACAAAAGAGGAGAGCTCGTGCAGGGAAACTCCCATTTTTAAAACCATCAGATCTTGTGAGATTCATTCACTATCACGAGAACAGTGCAGGAAAGACCTGCCCCATAATTCTGTCACCTCCCATTGGGTTCCTCCCACAACATGTGGGAATTGTGGGAGTTAAAATTCAGGATGATATTTGGGTGGGTACACAGCCAAACCATATAATTCCACCCTCGGCCCCTCTCAAATCTCATGTCCTCACAATTCAAAACCAATCATGCCTTCCCAACAGCCCTTCGAAGTCTTTTTTCAGTATTAACTTACAAGTCCATAGTCCAAACTCTCATTTGAGTCAAGGTAAGTCTCCCTTCCACCTATGAGCCTGTAAAATCACAAGCAAGTTAGTTACTTCCTAGATACAATGGGGGTACAGGCCAGGGATAAATACAGCCATTCCAAATGGGAGTCATTGGCTACAGGCCCTTATTACCTGTGTGATCTTGGGCAAGTTACACAAGTCTGAAATCCATCAGGGCAGTCAAATCTTAAAGCCCCAAAATGATCTCCTTTGACTCCATGTCTCACGTTCAGGTTACGCTGATGCAGGAGGCAAGTTCCCATGGTCTTGGGCAGCTCTGCTCCTGTGGCTTTGCAGGGGTACAACCTCCCTCCCAGCTCCTTTCATGTGCTGGTGTTGAGTGTCTGTGGCTTTTCCAGACGCATGGTGCAAACTGTTGGTGGATCTACCATTCTGGGGTCTGAAGGACAGTGGCCCTCTTATTACAGCTCCACTAGGTGGTACCCCAGTAGGGACTCTGTGTGGGGGCTCTGACCCTACATTTCCCTTCCTCACTGCCCTAGCAGAAGTTCTCCATGAGGGCCCGCACCTGCAGTAGACTTCTTTCTGGGCATCCACGCATTTCCATACATCTGAAATCTAGGTAGAGGTCCCCAAACCTCAATTCTTGACTTCTGTGTGCCTGCAGGCTCAGTGCTGCATGGAAGCTGCCAAGGCCTGGGGCTTCCACCCTCTGAAGCAACATCCTGAGCTGTACCTTGGCCACTTTTAGTCATGGCTGGAGCAGCTGGGAGGCAGGGCACCAAGCCCCTGGACTGCATACAGCAGAGGGTGCCTGGACCTGGCCCATGAAACCATTTTTTCCTCCTAAACTTCCGGGCCTGTGATGGGAGGGCCTGCCTTGAAGACCTCTGACATGCCCGGGAGACATTTTCCCCATTGTCTTTGGCTGCTCGTTCCTTATGCAAATTTCTGCAGCCAGCTTAATTTCTCCTCAGAAAATGGGATTTTCTTTTCTTTTCTTTTTTTTTTGAGACGGAGTCTCGCTCTGTTGCCCAGGCTGGAGTGCAATGTGAAATCTCGGCTCACTGCAACCTCCGTCTCCTGGGTTGAAGTGATTCTCCTGCCTCAGCCTCCTGAGTAGCTGGGATTACAGGCATGTGCCACCACGCATGGCTAATTTTTATATTTTTAGTAGAGATGGGATTTCACCATGTCAGTCAGGCTGGTCTTGAACTCCTGACTTCGTGATCTGCCCACCTTGGCTTCCCAAAGTTCTGGGACTACAGGCATGAGCCACCACGCCCAGCCGGGATTTTCTTTTCTATCACATTGTCAGGTTGCAAATTTTCCAAACTTTTATGTTCTGCTTCCCTCATAAAACTGAATGCCTTTAACAGCGCTCAAGTCACTTCTTGAATGCTTTCCTGCTTAGAAATTTCTAATGCCAGATACCCTAAATTATTTCTCTCAAGCTCAAATTCTACAAATCTCTAGGGCAAGGGCAAAATGCTGCCAGTTTCTGCTAAAACATAACGAGTCACCTTTGCTCCAGTTCCCAACAAGTTCCTCATCTCCATCTGAGACCACCTCAACCTGGATTTCATTGTCCATATCATTATCAGCATTTTGATCAAAGCCATTCACGAAGTCTCTAGGGAGTTCCAAACTTTCCCACATTTTTCTTTCTTCTTGTGAGCCCTCCAAACTGTTCTGGCCTCTGCCTGTTACCCAGTTTCAAAGTCACTTCCACATTTTTTGGTAGCTTTTCAGCAGCGCCCCCTCCCAGTACCAGTTTCCATTTTCATGCTGCTGATAAAGACATAGCTGAGACTGGGCAATTTACCAAAGAAAGAGGTTTATTGGACTTATAGTTCCATGTGGCTGAGGAGGCCTCACAATCGTGGTGGAAGGTAAAAAGCACATCTCACATGGCAGCAGACAAGAGAGCTTGTGCAGGGCACCTCCTGTTTTTAAAACCATCAGATCTCTTGAGACTCATTCACTATCAAAAGAACAGTGCAGGAAAGACCCACCCTGTAATTCAATAACCTCTCATCACGTTCCTCCCACAACATGTGGGAATTGTGAGAGTTACAATTCAAGATAAGATTTGAATGGGGACACAGCCAAACCATATCCTCTTCCGTGGAGGTTATAAGGGTTGTGTGAGATGTGAAAGGACTTGGATAGTTCCTAGAACTTAGTAAGTGCTCAGCATATATTCTTTTCCTTTTCTTGAAATATAAGGGATGCGGAGAGGATTGGGCAGATACTGGTCAAAGGACACAACATTTCAGTTAGCAGGAATAAATTCAAGAGATCTGTTATACAGCATGGTGACTGTAGTTACTAACAGTGTATTGTAAACTTGAAAATTACCAGGAGAGTGGGTTTTAAGTGTTTTCACTGCAAAAAGTGAGTATGTGAGGTAATGGATATGTTAGCCTGATTTAGTCATCTTACAATGCATGTATATTTCAGAACATGTTGTACACATGAATATATACAATTTTTAGTTGTTAATTAAAAATAAATAAATAAGGATGGGCATGGTGGCTCATGCCTGTAATCCTAGCACTTTGGGAGGCCAAGGGAGGTGGATCGCTTGAGGCCAGGAGTTGAGACCAGGCAGGGGAACATAGTGAGACTCTATCTCTTAAAAAAAATTAGCTGAGGATAGTGGCACATGTCTGTATTCCCAGCTACTCAGGAGGCTGAGGTAAGAGGATTGCTTGAGCCCAGGAGGTTGAGGCTGCAGTGATCCGTGGTTGCAGCACTGCATTCCAGCCTGGCGACAGAGCAAAACCCTGTCTCAAAAAAAAATAAAAAATAAAATAAAAAATATAAGAAGACCTAACATGATAGGAGATTCAATAAAGGTAGAGGTGGTAGCAGAATGTGTTTTATGTTTTAGTTCAATGAAAAAGAAACTTCGTTAGCTTGTGGACATAAAATTGGAGTGTAGTAGCAACAATTGTGAAGTGTTTACTTTTGCTTGTACATACTCTTTAGTGTTTGCCTGTGAGAAATCAGATGACGATTGTGTCACATTGGTATGTAATAGAAGCAAGATGGCTTTGATTTGGAGCATTTTTTAAAGTTTTGTTTTTCAAGTGAATATAACGCAGCAGTGTATGGAGGGTTGAATAGGTATACATAACAGCTGTATGTACAGAGGGGAGAGGAAGGAACCTATGGTGCCTGAAATAAAAGCACACCAGTGGTTTCCCTTTTTCTCCATAGAAAGCAATTGCATGCTGGTAGCAAATTGGGTTTTTCTTGTAATATGCACGTGCTTGACATTTAACATCAGAGAGATTTTAAACTGAAGAATTAAAGATTTCTTCCCAGTGTCAACTTATTTTGGGTGACAAAAAAAAAAAAGAAAAGATTTCTTCCCAGCCCTCTCACCAGTAATGGACAGAGCAAGACTTTATTTGCTACTTACTACCACAACTGCCATTCGTGCCCAGCAGCACAGCATGCAGGGTCGCAGTGGGTTCTTAAGGGACCCCGTGTGTCCAGCTGTCTCCCTGGAGGGTGCTGCCTGATCACCTGCAAGGAAGCCCTCGCTTAACCTTCTGCTGTCCGGCCTGTCCCTCCCTCATACAGAGGAGCTGTGTATTAAATTGAGTCTTACAGTAATTCCACCTCCCTCCTCCATGGGACTTCCAGCTTCCCAACATAAACACGAGTTTTAACATAGCTTTACTGTTGGTAAGCGCATAGCTCTCAGTGTCACAACACTCCACAGGATTCGTTTCCATTTGAATTTAAATATTTAAAAAGCCATTTGATTGATTTCTCCCGAAGAATTTGCTTCACTTCAGGATCTCATGGAGCGTACGTAGTATAGTACAGTTGAATCCCAGCTCTGCTCCTTATTACCTGTGTGATCTTGGGCAAGTTACTCACCCTCTCTTTACCTCAGCTTCCTCATCTGTAAATTGAGAATATTAGAACCTGTTTGATAGGGTTGTTGTGAGGATGAAATAAGAGTGTGTGTGTAAAATGCACAGTGCCTGGTACATGGTAGGCCTCAGTTAACTTGTCACTGCTGTCACTGCTGTGGTGACATAGTTTGAGATGCTTCTCTGATTAGATGTGGGGAACAGAAGGAGTGCTGTTTTATTTTCACAGAAGATGCTGTATGATGCACTGTGTACATCCAGTAAACAGGACTTTGTTTTGAATTATTGAGGCTTGACCAGAAAGCAGAGGAGACCCCCCCCAAAAAAAACCTACATGTAACTAAATAATATGCAGGGAGAAGATTGAATACGTTATTGTTTTTTGTTTCTCCCCTTTGAATCATATGGTTAGTTCTTACTCTTAGTTGTATATTGTGTTTTCAGTTTTAGACTTTTTTTTTTTTTTGAGTTGGAGTCTTGCTCTGTTGCCCAGGCTGGAGTGCAGTGGTGCAATCTTGGCTCACTGCAATCTCTGCCTCTGCCTCCTGATAGCTAGGATTACAGGTGCTCACCACCGCTCCTAGCTAATTTGTATATTTTTGGTAGAGATGGGCTTTCACTAAGTTGGCTAGGCTGGTCTTGAACTCCTGACCTCAAGTGAATTGCCCACCTTGGCCTCCCAAAGTGTTGGAATTACAGGTGTGAGCCACCGCGCATGGCCCTGTTTTAGACTTTTATTGGGAAAATGAAGTAAACAAATACATCTTCTAAGTGAACTATTAGAAGCTGTTTCTTTCCTTTCTTAAATTTTAACTTTAATTCTTCTCTTTTTCTTTCACTTGAGACAGAGTCTTGCTCTGTCCCCCAGGCTGGAGTGCAGAGACACCATCATGGCTCACTGCACCCTCAACCTTCTGGGCATAAGTGATCCTCCTGCCTCAGCCTCCCATGTAGCTACCAAAGGTGCATGCCACCATGCCTGGCTAATTTTTTTTTTTTTTGATAGAGATGGGGGCCTCATTATGTTGCCCTTGCTGGTCTTGACCTCCTGGGCTCAAGTGATCGTCCTACCTCAGCCTCCCAAAGTGCTAGGATTACAGGCATGAGCCACGCTGCCCAGCCTCTTCCCTTTTTCTTTTTTCTTTTCTTTTCTTTTTTTTTTTTTTTTGAGACAGTCTCACTTTGTCGCCCAAGCTGGAGTGCAGTGGCACGATCTTGGCTCACTGCAACCTCCAACTCCCAGGTTCAAGTGATCCTCCGGCCTCAGCCTCTCAAGTAGCTGGGACTGCAAGTACACACCACCATGCCTGGCTGATTTTTGTACTTTTAGTAGAGACAGGGTTTCACCATGTTGGACAGGCTGGTCTCGAACTCTTGACCTCATGATCCGCCCACCTCTGTCTCCCAAAGTGGTGGGATTACAGGCGTGAGCCACAGTGCCCAGCCCTCTTTCCTTTTTCTTTACTTTTTTTTTTTCTGAGACAGAGTCTCGCTCTGCCACCCAAGCTAGAGTGCAGTAATGTGATATTGCCTCCCAGATTCAAGCAATTCTCTGCCCCAGCCTCCCGAGTAGCTGGGATTACAGGCATGTGCCACCACACCCTTCTGATTTTTGTATTTTCAGTAGAGACGGGATTCCACCATGTTGGCCAGGCTGGTCTTGAACTCCTGACCTCATGATCCGCTTGCCTCAGCCTGTCAAAGTGCTAGGATTACAGGTGTGAGCCATCGCACCTGGCCTCCTCTTTCCTATTTCAAAACCACTTTTTTGAGATATAAATTCACATGCCGTATAGTTTACTTATTTAAAGTATATAGTTCAGTGGTTTTTGGGATATTACATTATTAATTTTTTTTAATTTGGTAAAATATACAACAACTTTTGCCATTTAACCATTTAAAAGGTACAGTTTGATGGCATTAATTACATTCACAATATTGTTCAACCGTAGCCACTGTTTCCAGAACTTTTTCATCACTCCAAACAGAAACTCTGTAACCAGCAAGCCAGTAACACCCTATCTTCTCCCTCTCCTCAGCTCCTGGTTACCTCTAATCTGCTTTGAATTTGTCCTTTTGTGAGTTGTTTCTTTTTGAGCAACTCATTGCTTCACTGACATTTTAATTTATTAAAACAATGATATTTTGCATCACCTGGAGCACTTTTCTTTTGTAATTGTATTATTGCCTTATGTTTAGATCACACCTTGGGCACATAAACTTTAAGATACATAGATGTGTATCTGTGCAACATCTCAGCTAGGGTGGCTTATACATAAGGCAGCAGGAGTATCAGGGAAAGAGCTGAGGCTTCAGGGTGGGTCAGTTGGGTTGATGCCACCGGGTGGGAGATCTGTCTTGCCAAAGCTAGGTTTCTCCGTCTGTCAACTGGAGATCATAATCTCCACCTGGTTGGGCAGCAGCACTGATAAGGCTGCTTAGTGTTGGATGTGGCACGTAGTAGGTATGCAGAGAGGGTGGTTGTTACTGTGCCTTACACTGCAGTGAACTTGAAGAAAATAATGGAAATCTTATTTCTCATTTCATTTCTTTTTTTTAATTCTTATTTTTTTTTAAAAAAATATATATTTTTTGAGACAGAGTCTCCCTCTATCGCCCAGGCTGGAGTGCAGTGGCATGATCTTGGCTCACTGCAACCTCCACCTCTGAGGCTCTAGCAATTCTGATGTCTCAACCTCCTGAGTAGCTGGGATTACAGACTTATGCCACCATATCCGGCAAATTTTTGTATTTTTAGTAGAGACAGGGTTTAACCATGTTAGCCAGACTGGTCTCGATCTCTTGGCCTCAAGTGATCTGCCCACCTCAGCCTCTCAAAGTGTTGGGTTTACAGATGTGAGCCACTACTCCCAGCATTTTTTTTTTTTTAATTTTTTTTTTTTGAGATGGAGTCTTGCTCTGTTGCCAGGCTGGAGTGCAGTGGTGCGATCTCGGCTCACTGCAACCTCCGCCTCCCAGGTTCAAGCGATTCCCCTGTCTCAGCCTCCTGAGTAGCTGGGACTACAGGCACGTGCCACTATGCCCTGCTAATTTTTTGTATTTTTAGTAGAGACAGGTTTCACCATGTTGGCCAGGATGGTCTCGATCTCCGCCCACCTCAGCCTCCCAAAGTGCTGGGATTACAGGCATGAGCCAGCACTCCCGGCCAGCACCCGGCATTTTTTTAAATTATTTTTTTGAGACAGAGTCTGGCTCTGTCACCCAGGCTGGAGTGCAGTGGAGCAAACATGGCTCACTGCATCCTGGGCCCAAGGGATCCTCCTGCCCCACCCTCCAAGTAGCAGGGAGTACGGCTGCATGGTACCACACCCAGCTATTTTTTAAGTTTTTCGTAGAGATGGGGTCTCGCCATGTTGACTGGTCTTGAACTTCTGGACCCAAGAGATACTCCCGTCTCGGCCTCCCACGGTGCTGGGTAGTTTTTCATTTTATGAAAGGGTGATGGTGGAGAAACACAGCAGGCGGTGTGTTCTGAGCTGAGGACCCTTGAGTGACAGTCTCTCTGTGTTGATAGAGGCAAAGTGGCCCACATACATGATGCTAATAAAAACTTTTTAATAATGGCAGTTTAGATATCTTACTAAGAAAACACTTTATACCTGTCTTTGCATCTTAATTTTAAAGGTCTTGCTGCGAAGTTGGGTTGTAAGTGAGAAGAAAATACCTGCCCTGTGTGTTATTTGCACTAATTTGTGTTGAGCCTCCTGACGCTGGTGAGGCTGATTTGTGAGGCCGTAGGGTCGAGAACACAGCCTCCTCCATTTGTCTGCCTGTGCCGGGCACATCCCTTCTCATCCCTTTCCCAGAAGCCCCTGGCGATGCCAGAACCGAGGTCAGGGAAGGCAGGAAGGAGGCCACTTATAGCATTGGTGATCATAGGCCCCTTTCTTATTGGCTGGCTTTCCCAAGAACTTGGTAGTACTTATTCTTTAATTTTGTATTAAAATGCTTACATAAAGGAGTAATAAATCTTTTAAAATATGATATCCTCTGCCCCATAGCTTTTATCAAAAATGGGTCTGGATCCTGGAATAGGGAGCACAGTTTATCATAAACTGGCTGCATGTGAACAGTGGTGTATTTGTTGATGCTACTCTTTAATCATAAAGAGCCCAGGAAATAGGTCTTTTAAAAAAAATGGAGTCCCCATTTTCAACCTCTTCTGGATTATGTAAATTTTGGAGTCAGGTGCCATGGAGGAGTAAAATTACAATACTGCAGATGCTTCGAGCCGCCTCCCAGAATCCAGAAGACTTGAAGCCAGTTTTTCCCTAGTTCACAAAATATATTTTCCCCGATACACAAGATGCATTTTTTCTTCCTCACATACTTTAACCAAACCCATTTATTTTGCCTCAAAGTCTTGTTTATTTTGTTTTTGGCTCCCCAAGTTACCATGATAAAAAGAATCTCCATGAATTGGCTTGGTTTGATTACCCTCAAAGTTTAATACACTCACTGATTTTCACAAAGGCAAAAGACAGGGCACATTAAATTACTGTGAAGCCTTGAGTCTGGTTTTTTAGGACTGGAAACAAGTGCTACTTCGAGGAAGGGACTGCTTGCCTCAAGTTGATACTGCCTTATCTAATTTCTGCCTTGTAATCTTTTTTTTTTTTTTTTTTTTTTTTTTTTTTTTTTTTTTGAGACGGAGTCTCGCTCTGTCACCCAGGCTGGAGTGCAGTGGCCAGATCTCAGCTCACTGCAAGCTCCGCCTCCCGGGTTCACGCCATTCTCCTGCCTCAGCCTCCCGAGTAGCTGGGACTACAGGCGCCCGCCACCTCACCCGGCTAGTTTTTTGTATTTTTTAGTAGAGACGGGGTTTCACCGTGTTAGCCAGGATGGTCTCGATCTCCTGACCTCGTGATCCGCCCGTCTCGGCCTCCCAAAGTGCTGGGATTACAGGCGTGAGCCACCGCGCCCGGCCAACCTTGTAATCTTGATTGTCACTTCTGTGGCAGCATCAAAAGGCTGCTTTTTAAAGAAACCTTACAGGCCACCCACCCAGCAACCTGTACTTGGTATGCTAGCCCTGCAGCACTACAGGGGCAGTCCATGTGCTCAGCTGAGCTGTTCTTGTGCTTGCTCTGGTTACTTTAAAGTACATTTCTCTCTGGCTTAATAACTTGTTATTATTATAATTTAAAAAGTAACTTGTTGAGGTAGAAGGAAATCAGTCAACCCTTGGATGTATATTTAAGCAGCTTGCCTCCTCTGTAATAGGGTATTGGATTAGTGTTCTGTGGCTGCTGTAACAAGTTACTACAAGCTTGGTGGCTTAAAATACCAAGTGTTTTAGGTGAATACATCTCTCATGGTTCTGGAGGCCAGAAGTTTCAAATCAAGTCATCAGCATTGCCGAGCTCCCTCCAGAGGCTCTGGGGAAGAGTCCGTCCTTTGCCTCCTCTGACTTCCAGTGGCTGCTGGCATTCCTTGGCATCCCTCTGCTTAGGGCCACATCACACCAGTCTCTGTCCCCATGGTCACATTGCCTCCTCCTCCTCCTCTGTGTGTGTGTGTCCTGTCTCTGCCTCTCATGAAGACATGTGTGATGGCAGTGAGGCCCCACTTGTACAATCCCAGATAATCTCATCTCAGGGTCCTTAATATAATAACATCTACTAAGATTCCTTTTCCAACTAAGGCAGCACTCAGAGGTTCCAGGGAGTAGAAAGTGTACATATCTTTTTGGAGGCCACCATTCAGCCCACTGTAGGCATGTTAGTAGTAAAGTCAGCAGTCTTAGCTATTTCCAGTTTTGCATTGGTCCTGGCTAGGAGCAAGTGGGCAATAGTTATTTCCAAGACTGTTTAGCACTTAATTTGCAGTGTTCAAGGATTAGCAGTATACTCTAAGAAACTTGGGCTACCTATCAAATAGCTTATCCTTTGAACACCTTCCACTATGCACAGTATGTCACCTGCATTGACTATTTTTTCTAAAGGCAGTCTTCACAGGTAGGGGAAAATGTGCCCATTTTAAAGCCGAGACATCTGCCTAGGGCCCCGGGAGTGGCAGTCAAGGATCATCAAGCTTGTGCTCCACTCAGAAGGGATTCTTCCTCCATAGCACACAGTCTCTATAAGGGACAATGCTATAGTTGGTTGCATATCTTTTTAAGAGACAATGTTAGTCTCTTTGAAAGAGGATTTCCTTTTCTCTTAATGTTTGGCCTGAGCACAGTCTCTAAAAGATGTTGACTTAGACCATTGGATTGTGTGGGGCTTGTTTCCTCTGACACTTTACAGTGTGTTGTTTTATAGGCCCTGCAGGCATTGCCTTTGTATAATGCTTAATTTAATGTTTTTAGTTGATGTAATTTGATATGCTTCATTTGATGGAGACTGTTGAAATGAGCTGCTGGTTTTGTTTTTTTCTTCCTTTTCTTTTGCCTTTGTTTTAGTGTTGTATGTATCTAAGAAAGGACATGAGTTGGCTTCAGGACAAATGTTGAGTAACGCTCTGTTTGTCAAAACAGCAAGCAGCTAGATTGAAAACTGTATTCCCCCCACCTGAGTGAAATTAAAATAACTGATGCCACTGTCACTCTCATCTAGCCAGTGGTTACCCTTATTTTACACAGGAGCTTTAGTGAGCAAAATAAATGAGCTTATTTTGTGACAGATGTCTGCATGCTTCCTACCCTGGATGATAAAATTAGTTTTTTATAGCACATAAATATGTATAATGATGAGCCTTGCATACGGGTTCTTATGAAGTGCTTTTACTTCTGCGCCCTAAAGGAAATACCAAGACCATTTGCAAGTACAGTAGAGCTGCCAGTCGGTAAAGGTTTCAATTTCTCTTTAGAAGGCTTGGGACTTGGGGTGAGCCGCAAATTAATTCTGTGCTTAAATTGTGTTGAGATGAGATTCTATTCAACATTTCTGTATCCCAGTCTAGTGGTAGGAGAGGGGTACAATTTTATTTGGAAATCTCTTTTTTAAGAAATCGGAAGTGTAGTCTTGATGGAAGCAGAAAGCAGATGGACACAAATGCAAATTTTCACTCAGGGAGTGAAAATACTGAGTTCTTAGGAGGAAGGATAAAGAGTTTGGGGGCTTGAGGTTTTTCCTTTTGCTAGGAAGAGAGACCAGAATAAACTCTGTTCTTCTTTATTAAGACATGTCATGACGTTAGAAGTCTGTCTAGATCATCCAGTCCTGTGTATGCATCATTATGCAAACTAAGCCCCTGTGTCCATACACCTCTGAGGCGTCTCCTCACCCTGAGATGCTGATTCACTCGTTTTCCTGATGGTGATCACGGTGTGTGGGACCAGGTGTGCCTGGCAAGCCCCATGCCCAGGTAGCAGCTTGCTTTGCACTGCAGTCATGGGAAGGTTGTCCTTTTGATCTCTGGCCACATGGCTCTCTTCACTGCCTGTTGTTCCTGTTGCCTTGAAAATTCGCTGTACCCAAAGCTCTTCCTCAGACAGCAACCTCATTTTTTGTACCAGCTCTGTGCCATGACGCAAAGCCATAATTTAATCAGCCCTTCGAGTATTATAAAAAAATGTTTCTGGAATGTTGTATCCCAAGCACTTGCTTCTCTTATATACACAAGGGCTTTGACTAGTGGTTTAGGACGAAAACCCTTGACCCTAGCTGCTCCCGCTGGGACTGCAGGCTTACCATTTCACAGGGAGGCTGTGGAGACAGCTCAGGTTAAAAGGCACGCGGAGAAAGGGCCTGTGTGTGTAGGGCAGATAGTGGGAAGCTTAGGGTCTGCCCCCGTGGTGGCCAAGGGCAAGTAGCTGAACTTGGAAAAATCTGCCTCCCATTCTCAGTACAGGGGGACCCATAACTTCCAGATAGGAGAGGAGCAACTGAGGCTGAACAGGCCATGATAAATGTGATTTTAGTTAGGAATTTTTGTACTTAATTTTTTTTTTTCTTTTTAAAACACAAAAATCCCACTGATAATTCCTCAGCCCAGAAGAAAAAAAGCTGTCCTCTTAGTTTCCTGGTAGTTTGTGTTCTGTGTCTATTTCATTTACTAATTGAGATCAATGTTCTTCATTTACAGATTGAGATTATACTAGTTATATAATTGTATAACTTAAAAAAAAAAAAAAGCCAGGTGCGGTGGTGTGCACCTGTCGTTCCAGCCATTTATGAGGCTGAGGTGGGAGGATCACTTGAGACCAAGAGTTTGAGTCTAGCTGGGGCAACATAGACCCTGTCTCAATTTAAAAGATACGTATTTAACCTGCATGTCCTGCACATGTATCCCATAACTTAAAATATTTTTAAAAGAATTATATATATACACACACTCACACACGATAAGGAATTTTCAAACATATTAAAACTCATGGTCAGTGTCACGTAGACAGGCTTCAGTGGCCTACCAGCCAGATCTGTCGTGGTTTACTCACAACCTTCCTTCGTGGTTGGAGCTCTTGTCAGTACATGCATGCCTTGCGCTGCACTGGCTCCAACACTGGGTGTGACCATTTTTTGCTAACTGTTTCTTAAAGTGGTCACCTGTCTGATTCATGCTCCTCCTCTGCCATCAGTTTTAGGACTGGAAAACCTGCTGCCTCAGGAGCAAAACTAAGTATTTCCTTTCCTTTGTGAATCAAATCTGTGATTTTATAGATTTGGTAATGTAGAATTTGAAGGAACTATAATGATCTTTTCAGTTCCCTGAGGTTTGAGTCTCCATCCAAAGTATTCCTGAATCAGCTTTAGGACTGCTTGCGTGTATTGTTGAATATCATACTTTGTTTTCTTGAGCATAGCTGCATAAAATGGGTTAATAGCAGCATTGTTTTGCAACCCATTTATATTCACCGGACTACTAGGGAATGACTTAGATAAGCCACAGTCCAAGGCAAGCCACTGTGTCATCATAGAATAACCTTTGATCTTTATGTGCTTGTACTTACATAATCTGTGTCTGAAGCTTTGTGGTAAGGGTGGAGGATTTTGATAATGTTAGAGGTGTCTGATTCTTTTGTATTGTGTGTGTTACTCCCTCAAGTGTTTGCTAATCTTTAGTTCTGCATTGGTGGCTAAAGCTTAATTTGTGGCCAATTCACAGAAACGGGTTAGACTTTTGCTAATGAGTTACCAAGAGAATAGTTTAATTTTTTTTTTTTTTTGATTGTCTTGAAAACAAGAATAGCAGCTGTCAGCAGTAATTTCGCCCAGTTTATCTCTTGCAGAGAACCTAGTCTCATGCTACAATTCGACCTCCTAGTTTCAAGGAGTGGTAGAAGGCTTATGTTACTGCCTTCTGGATTTTGAGGTAGTCCTTGGTATTTAATAGTTTTATGTTTTTCTTTTGTTTATTCATAGTTTCTTTTTTCTTTTTTTTTATCTTTTCGAGACAGAGTCCTGCTCTGACCCCCAGGCTGGAGTGCAGTGGCTCAATCTTGGCTCACTGCAACCTCCGCCTCCCAGGCTCAAGGGTTCCTCCTGCCCTAGCCTCCCAAGTAGCTCGGGCTACAGGCACATGCCACCACACCCGGCTAATTTTCTGTATTTCTTTGTAGCAGTGGGGTTCATCATGTTGCCCAGGCTGGTTTCAAACTCCTGAGCTCCAGCTATCTGCCTGCCTTGGCCTCCCCAGGTGTTTGGATTATAGGCATGAGCCACTGTGCTTGGCAGTTTTTTCTTTTTTAAAATTTTATGTGTCAAAGTTTTGTGTTTTTCTTTTCTTTTCTTTTTTTGAGATGGAGTCTTGCTCTGTTCCCCAGGCTGGAATGCAATGGCACAATCTCAGCTCACTGCAACCGCTGCCTCCCAAGTTTAAGCAATTCTCCTGCCTCAGCCTCCCGAGTAGCTGGGATTACAGGCATGTGCCACCACACCTGGCTAATTTTTGTATTTTTAGTAGAGACGGGGTTTTGGCATGTTGGCCAGGCCGGTCTCGAACTCTTGACCTCCATTGATCCACCTGCCTCGGCCTCCCAAAGTGCTGGGATTATAGGCGTGAGCCACTGTGACCGGCTAGTTTTGTGTTTTTCTAAGTATTTTATTTATGTGTTTGTTCATTTAATTATTTATTTATTGTAGAGACAGGGCCTGTCTCTGTTGTCCAGGCTGGAGTGCAGTGGCACGTTACAGCTCCTTGCAGCCTCAAATTCATGGAGTCAAGCAATCCTGCTGCCTTAGCCTCCTGAGTAGCTGGGACTACAGGCACAAGCCACCTTGCCCGGCTAATTTACTTTTTGTAGAGACAGGAGTCTCCCCATGTTGCTCAGACTGATCTCAAACTCCAGGCCTCAAGTAATTCTCCCACTTCTGCCTCCCGAAGCAGTGGGATTAACAGGGAGGAGCCACAGAATGATTTAATATAAACAAATCATTAAGACTAATATCTTTTGGAGAAGTTGGCACAAGTCATTATCCAGCTGATTGCTACATCATCTTTAGTGGTAATTAACAACACCACATTGAATATACTGTTTTCCTGTTAACTCCATGATTCTCAGTCCAGAGTTTCTGAGTCAGGAGTCTTGGATGGCACCCAGGAATTTGTATCTTTAACAAGTTCCCAGGTGATGCTGATCCAGCTGGCCGGGAAGCACATTTTGCTAAGGGTTCAGGGTTCTATGTATCAGAGTTTTATATCTGAAATGAAATTCTTCAGTAACTAATGAGCTTTCTTAGGCAGTCTGGGACACAGTTTCATACCGTCCTTTTCTTTTATTTTTTGAGACGGAGTTTCGCTCTTATCACCTAGGCTGGAGTGCAGTGGTGCAATCTCGGCTCCCTGCAACCTCCACCTCCCAGGCTCAAGGGCTCCTCCTGCCTTAGCCTCCTGAGTAGCTGGGATTACAGGCACCTGCCACCATGCCTGGCTAATTTTTGTATTTTTAAGTAGAGACAGGGTTTCACCACATTGGCCACGCTGGTCTGGAACTCTTGACCTCAGGTGATCTACCTGCCTCGGCCTCCCAGATTGCTGGGATTATAGGTGTGAGCCACCGCACTCAGCCTATATTGCCCATTTCACAAAAAAGTTTGGAGGGTGGCTTTTTGTGAGTGCCACCCAGCAGAAGGGTATTGGAGATGATGAGGTGGTGGCTCTTTGGAGATAAAAGGTATTGTGTAGCATATGCTGTGTAGCCTGTGAAGAGACTGAGTGGAAGTGATCCAGTGTACTGAGCAAAAGACCCTGGTATACTGTGCTTTACTCTGGAGTCTTTCCAGACTTGTTTGAAAGTCAGGATAACCAGCACTGCCAGTGATATACTCGTACAACATTTTAAAAATGACAGATTCCACAAAGGATAAAACTTGCTCTATGGCATCTAGAATGTGAACTTGAGTTACATTGTTTCTTAGGATAGAATTCTTTTGTAAAATTAGCCATTGTATCTAATGGGAATTTTAATTTTAGTGTTTGATAGGGTTAATGTCAGTCTTTTAGAGAATAAGTGGGGAAATAATATTTTATCAGAAAGCTTTCAGAAATGTGGCAAGACTCCCGCACGCAGTCTTGAGGGTCTTTACCATGTTACACCCTCTCGGATATTCACTAAAATAGAAAGAATGTTTCATGCAAGTGTTAGTCTGAGTGTCTTTTTGATATCTGGCAGATGAAAGTCCTTCTGGGAGAGATTGTTCTTCAATACAGTTCACAGTGATGGAACATCCTTTCATGTCTTTATCAGCATTTCTGCTTGCCTAGTACATTTCCTCATATGCTAGGATGAAAACTGTCAAGTTGGATGATGCATATGTGAAGTATTTTATCAAATCATTCCAGGGAGTCAGTGCAGGCCCTTTGACAGCCAGCTGGGATGAGGCATGCCTACATTGAAATGTTTTAATTTTACTTCAGAAGGGCAGAGATGTTACCAGAGCAGTGGCTTCGAAACAGCATGGCATAAGGACGGTGGGAGGCCGTTGGGAGAGTTTACTTTGGTTCAGTTCCGCAGACGCTCAGCCACAGTTTTAGAGTCAGTTTCATAATTGTGTGGCGCTCTCCAGAGCCGCAGTCTGCCAAGTCACACAGAGTTGGTTTTCGTGTTCTTCCGAGCTTTGGAGCTATTCAGTTCCCTGTAAACCCCAGATGTGAAGGTGGAGGTATAGGAGAAGAGTGAGAAGTGCTATTAATAATTCATTTGAAAGGGGTTTCTGTGTAAGGTAATGTGCAGTAAACAAACAAGATAGTGTAGGATTGACTACGTTAAAAAATAGCTTTTATGGGTACAAAAAAATAGAATGAATAAGACCTACTATTTGATAGCACGACAGGGTGACTATAGTCAGTAATAACTTAATTGTACATTTTTAAATAGAGTGGTGTTGGATCGTTTGTAACTGAAAGGATAAATGCTTGAGGGGATGGACACCTCATTCTCCATGATGTGCTTATTTTACATTGCATGCCTGTATCCAAACATCTCATGTACCCCATAAATATATACATCTACTATGTACTCATAAAAATTAAAAATAAAAAAAATCTTTTGAGTGTTTTAGCTGAGAATAAATTTTTGCTTACTTTAATCGGATAATATTGAAAATTCAGGTGAAATATTAGAGAACACATAGCCTATATATTACTTGACAAAAAATATTTTTCAAAAAAATGTTTTAAAAACATCTAAATGGTAAGAGAAATTGGGAGAGCCTTCTTTTTCTTTGTTAGTATAATCCTCCTTGGTATTTGTACAACATTGAGTTTCCTAAATTAGTTGTTGAGGTCCCATGACTTTAGCAATATAACAGAATTGTAAACAGAAATACAGGAATTGCAAATTCAAGCTTATGGTTTTATATTTATATTTTTATATTTAGATTTTTCTCCCTCCCGCCAGGTGAGGTAGTGCATAGTATATGAAAGATTAATTCAAATGGCATTTTCAGTTGGCTTTTTCTAAGAAAGTCTCTAGTTATTTCCCCTGGGCTTCTCAGTTCTGTTAGCCTTTAAAGTTTAAAAAATGATCATAAAAGGAATTTTGAGAAACAAAGCTCAGAGTTTCTCAAAGCTGTTGGCGGGGGAAGGGAGGGTATTTTTTTATTCTTGGCTTAATGACATCAATATTTTATAAAGGTAAAATCATAGTATAAAATTTTGTGCCTTTTTAAAACTTAAAATTATAAGTTATCCATGTTTTGACATTTTCATAGTTATTTTGATTGCTTTTAATATATTGAAATTTTGAACTACAATTTATTGACATCCATGTATTATCAAATCCTGAGGTTGATTTTGATTTTTGGCATATTTGATGGTATAGCAGTGAACATTTTGTTGATTCAACTTTTGTTCTCAGTTATTTTTGTGGTGCTTGATACGTTTCATTAACTTTTTATTTTTCTTTGAGACGGAGTCTCGCTCTGTTGTCAGGCTGGAGTGCAATGGCGCAATCTCGGCTCACTGCAACTTCTGCCTCCTGGGTTCAAGTGATTCTCCTATCTCAGCCTCCCAAGTAGCTGGGATTACAGGTGCCCGCCACCACGCCTGCTAGTTTTTTGTATTTTTAGTAGAGACAGGGTTTTACCATAGTTGGCCAGGCTGGTCTCAAACTCCTGACCTCAAGTAATCTGCCTGCCTTGGCCTCGTAAAGTGCTGGGATTACAGATGTGAGCCAGTGTGCCTGGCCTTCATTAACTTTTAAAATAAATTTGGTGTTTAAAATTGGAGACTATTTCTAAATTTACTAAACGGAGAACTGAGAATTATATGAAGCATGACTAACAATAACAAAAGTCATTCCTAGGTTAGTTAGCTTACCTAATTAACTAGCTTACTAACCTAGGAATAACTTTTGTTATTATTAGGTTCTGGTAGGCGATAATAATGATAGTTCCAGTGTGTATCGTTTATGCTGGAAAATAATATTTAAGAAAAAATGATAGCTGCCCTCACTGAGAACCTGCCATTCTAGGTGCTATTATGTATCTTCTTGTCTTCTGGCATTGCAGGGAGTATTGATTAAATTGGTTAAAACAGCTTACAAAACCAGAATAGTACACTTGAGCCTAAATTAGCAAACTAAAAATAAATTTGGTTTCTTAGCCATAGCATTTGGTTTATTAAACTGTAGGGCAGACAACAAATTCTCAAACCACAGAGTACCATGACTTCGTTTTTTCTGACATTAACAGAACAGTATTGTTCATGCTGATGGTTCGATTTGTAAAGTAGCTTTTGCCCTGCTTGGCTTTTTTTTTTTTTTTTTTTTTTTTTTTTTTTGAGACAGAATTTTACTCTTGTTGCCCAGGCTGGAGTGCAGTGTTGCTATCTCAGTTTACTGCAACCTCCACTTCCAGGGTTCAGGCGATTCTCCTGCCTCAGCCTCCTGAGTAGCTGGGATTACAGGTGCCCACCACCACGCCCAGCTAATTTTTGTATTTTTAGTAGAGACGGGATTTCGCCATGTTGGTTGGGCTGGTCTTGAACTTCTGACCTCAGGGGATCCACCCACCTTGGCCTCCCAAAGTGCTGGGATTACAGGCGTGCCATTGCACCTGGCTCTGCTTGGCTTTTGGATGCCTGGTAATGATGTTCCTTAATTGCGGGTCAGTGAAGCCAAACTAATTGCTTCTTGGGCACATAGATTGCCTTTTTAATTTGCTGTATAATGTTGTCTCTACCAGAAATGCATAATATATTGTTATCTAAGTAAAACTCATTAAAATAATCTTACACACAACAGAATGCCTGATATTTTGTCCATAATCTTGCAAATAAAAGAAAACTGAATGGCATTACAGAGAGTTGTAATTTACAAGCACTCTTTTTTAAGTGCCTTTGTACCCATTTTGGAAGATAAACATAAAATGACTGCTATGATTTATATTAGTGTGATAGTTTTCTTTACCAAGGATTGTTTTGTTTTGTGCTTTTAGTGTGTTTTAAATGAGAATAATGATGTGGCCTTTTGAGACAGTCACTTATTTCAGACTGTACAGTTTACCCAGAGAGATTAGCATTTACCCAGTGACTTTGCATTTCATTAAAAAAAAAAAGAAACCTGTGTTGTCATTCTCAGTTCACAAATGTCCATTATAAGGGTTACCCTTAGAATTTGTAGAAACACTTGTTCTTAGATTGGTAAGATGGGTAATATTTATTTTCTTTCTGTTTACTTGGACTAACTAAAACGACAGCTCTGCGAAGGACTTTCCCTTGACTCTTTGATGATTAATTTTGTTCAGTTAACTAATATTTATTGAGCAGCTACTGAGTGCCAGAAACTGTTGGGGATACCAGTTTGTTTGTTTGTTTGTTTGTTTTTTCTATTTGTGATAAATATTTGGCCCAGGAGAAAAATCTCTGAAATAAATTTCAGAGCTTTAGAAATGATTTTACATGGCTGGTGCGGTGGCTCACGCCTGTAATTGTAACACTTTGGGAGGCTAAGGCAGGTGGATCACTTGAGGTCAGGAGTTCGAGACTAGGCTGGTCAACATCGGGAAACCCCATCTGTACTAAAAATACAAAAAATTAGCCGGGTGTGGTGGCCCACGCCTGTAGTCCCGGCAACTCAGGAGGCTGAGGTGGGCAAATCGCTGGAACCTGGGAGGCAGAGGTTGCAGTGAGCCAAGATTGTGCCACTGCACTCCAACCTGGCGAGAGAATGAGACTCCGTCTCAAAATAATAATATAATAATAATAATAATAAAGCCAGGTGTGGTGGCTCATGCCTGTAATCCCAGCGCTTTGGGAGGCAGAGGCAGGTAGATCACTTGAGACCAGGAGTTCGTGACCAGCCTGGCCAACATGGTGAAACCCTGTTTGTACTAAAAGTACAAAAATTAGTCAGGCATGGTGGCACATGCCTGTAATCTCAGCTACTCGGGAGGCTGAGGCAGGAGAATCACTTAACTGGGGAAGAGGTTGCAGTGAGCCAAGATGACACCACTGCACGCCAGCCTGGGCGGCAGAGTGAGTCTCCATCTCAAAAAAAAAAAAAAAAAACCAATAGAAATGATTTTACAAATAGAGTGATATCAAGGAGCTTCTACTAAAAAATTTAGTAAATGCTTATTAAACAATTTTTTTTTTCTAATTCAACCTTAAAAATGTCAAAACACCTATCGTTTAAAGGAAATTGCCCATTACCTGTTGGTCTTTTCTTGTAGGTTATTTCTTATGAGGGTCATGGATATCCCCTATCTAAACTTGGAAGGACCAGACTGTAAGTAAATTTTTATTTTCTTATTGCATCTGTGCATTTAAATGTGTGGTCTGGAAGGGATAACAGGAAAATATTACTAAAGAAAAAGCTTTCTTCACTTAAAATTGGGTAGTGATTTTGTGGTTGATATGAGTAGTATGCTTAAGTTAATGGGACTCTTGGGCATTCATTAGTCATCACTTCACTTATATTTTCCAGTTTATGCATGAATTGAATTTTAAAAACATACATATCTTCTCTATATATTTCATTTTCACGCAGAATTCTGATTTCATCATTTTTTATAAGTATTTATCATATATTTTTAAGATATGCTAGCTGTCAGTTATCTTGGTAAAATTTCTATTTTCCAATTACTTGAGTGTGTATATATTTGAATTTAGTAGATTGATTTTTGTTTTGTTTTTTTTTTTTTATTTAAAAAACATGGAGGGTCTATGGGAGGTAATTGCTTTTTCTTTTCCTCTGCTTTTTTTCTGCTGTTTCATTTGTTCTTTTTTACCTTAATGTATGTCATTGGCAGGTAGAAGTGGGTGAACTATACTTGGTGATAATAATTGTTGCAATGATAGTTTGAGGACATACTGTTGTGTTGCCCTCCATGTTAGACTAATATTTTGGTCTGTCATTCTCACAAGAATTCTGATGCTAAATATCGCCATTCCCAGTTTATAGTCCAGGGTGGTTAGAGTGATTAGGTCTCTTGCTTAGGGCTGCACAGAAAAGGTCTAGGTTTGGGATTAGAAAACAAGATTATGACTCAGGATTGCCTTACTTAACAAATAGTCCATTTAATTTGGACAGTGCTTTTTTTTTTTTTTTTTTTTTTTTTTTAGCTAAGTATATTAAAATGGGAAAGTTAAATGTTTAGTGAAGTGAAACTTCATGAACAGAGCAGCCTTGTTTTTCTTCTAAATAATTTGCACAGTTGGGTATGGTGGTTCATGCCTGTAATTCCAGCACTTTTGGAGACCGAGGTGGGAGGATCACTTGAGGCCAGGAATTCGAGACCAGCCTGGGCAACATAGTGAGACCCCCATCTCTAGAAAAATAAAATTAAAGGATAAAAAAATTAGCCAGGCATGGTGGCATGCACCTGTAGCCTCAGCTGCCCAGGAGGTTGAGGTGGGAGGATAACTTGAGCCCAGGAGTTTGAGGCTACAATGAGCTATTACCGTGCCACTGCACTCTAGCCTGGATGACAGGGCAAACCCTGTCTCAAAAAAAAAAAAATATATATATATATATATATAAAATTTTAAAAATGAACATAATTTGCACAGGAACTTCATGAGAAGAGAAGATGTCTTTGCATAGGGTTCAGTTTGTTGTGGGTTCTGTAATGTATCAGAACCTAAGGTCTAGATTACCATGGCAGAATCCTACCAATCCTAGGCATACTTTCAGGAGTTGTTTGGTAATCATGAGGAATTCATAACAGTTCTGCATATTAGCTTAGACTTAATTTCATCAAAGAACCACTGGTTTACTTGATCACTTTTCACCCATCAACATTTCATCATAAATTTGTCTTACAGTGCAGCCTAAGCGTGATCATGTTCTGCATGTGACGTTCCCCAAAGAATGGAAAACCAGCGATCTTTACCAGCTTTTCAGTGCCTTTGGTAAGTCACAAGTTCAGATGTACCTTTTAGGGTTTTGCTATTCATTTGGTATAGGTGGTCAGAAGTAGAAAGACAGTTTTGGCCTGGGAATAAAAGAATGTTAATATTCAAGGTTTTAATTTCACTCTTTGAATTTTCTGGTTTAGGATACTGTTATCTTTGTGCTAATGTGATCTGAGAAACTTTTAATAGCACCTCACAATACAGAGCTATTAATTCATGGAAAGCAAAACACCATGATGATGACTGCCCTTACTACTGACTGGGGAAAATAACCTGTGGCTGAGCGTAAATAATTTTTAAGATTAAACTCAGAGGGCTTGTATGTTTCATAATGGGAGGGGAGGTCGTCTCTGCTTTAGATTAATCAAAGTGACAGATGTTTGGGTAGATCAGGAATTGTGATACGTGTGTGATGTAGGGCAGTCCTTCTCTTTCCTTTTTTACCAGGTCATGTGATTAGGTTCGTTCGAGCAGTCTCCTGATATGTGTTTATGAAAACCATTCTGATTGTAAACCCACAGCAATACCTCTCTTACTTTAACAAACGAAGCATTTAAGCTAGTCTCTGGAAATTCTTGGATAAAGTGAAGGCCACAAGACCTAAATATCCAGTAGTAAAAAAGTTTAGTAAATATTTATGTATCTTCTAGTGTGTAGCCATTTAAAAAATATTTGAAGAGTTTGTTAAAAGTAGTTAAAGTGCTTGTATTTTAACGTTTAGAGTAAAAAGCAGATACAAAGTAGGCCTCCCATATAACTAACATCATTTTTCATTTTTTTTAAATTAAATTTAATTTTTTATTTTTTTAAAAATAAAAATGGGGTCTTGCCATGTAGCCCAGGCTGGCCTTGAACTCTTGGGCTCAAGTGATCCTCCTGCCTCGGACTCCCAAACTGCTGGAATTACAGGCATGAGCCACTGAGCCCGATGTATTTTTTCTTATCTTTGTTTTAAATTGATATTTTAGAATAGTAGACTTTCACAGCAGAGCCTTCTACACTGATAATACGGCATACCATTTCTGAATGTAAATATTTAAAATAAGTCAGAACGAACATTAAGGCATACAAAGTTAATTTAAGTACTAACACTATTATTATTATTATTATTATTATTATTATTTGAGACAGAGTTTCGCTCTTGTTGCCCAGGCTAGAGTGCAATGGTGTGATCTCGGCTCACCTCAACCTCTGCCTCCCGGGTTCAAGCGATTCTCCTGCCTTAGCCTCCTGAGTAGCTGGGATTACAGGCACATGCCACCACGTCCAGCTAGTTTTGTATTTTTAGTAGAGATGGGGTTTCTCCATGTTCATCAGGCTGATCTCAAACTCCTGACCTCTGGTGATCCTCCCACCTCGGCCTCACAAAGTGCTGGGATTACAGGCATGAGTCACTGCGCCTGGCCTCTAACACTGTTTTCAACAAGATTATGTGTAAGCATGGTGGTGTGTGCCTGTAGTCACAGCTACTTGGGACACTGGGGTGCGAGGATTGCTTGAACTAGGAGGCAGAGGTTGCAGTGAACTGAGATTGCGCCCCTGCACTCCAGCTTGGGCGACAGGGTGACACTCACCTGGGTCTCAAAAAAAAAAAAGTTGTGTTTTTGAACCTATTGGTCTCTGATTTTTGTTAGTGGTCTTGATAGGTAAATAAGTCTCCAATCCTGGTATTGCACTGAATGATGACAAGCCCCAGGGTTTAATCTGGAAGGATCTTTCTATTGTGTTAAATTTCTAATCGCTTCTTTTCCCACTGGTTTGTCTCTTCTCTTGAAGTTTTAACCTAAATAAATGCTGTGGTAGCCTTTAAACAGGCTAACTCTCTATAGTGCTGAGATTTTGGTCATGTTTTAAATAAGCACCTTCTCTCTCTTTAAAGATAGACTATACTGAAATATATAAGATATGCGCATTAAATCTGATAGCTCTCCACATGGACAAATATTCACTTTAGTTTTAATTTGCGATTGCAGGTAACATTCAGATATCCTGGATTGATGACACATCAGCATTTGTTTCCCTTAGCCAGCCCGAGCAAGTAAAGATTGGTAAGTGTTTTGGATTTCTGTTTTGTGTATTAAATACAGTGAGAGGTTGCCCTCCTGCTGCCCGCTTAATTTAAAAGCTGTGGGCTCAGTCAGCTTATACTCATTGCTGCCTGGTTTTTGAGATTGTCTCTGAAATAAATGAAATAATTAGTAAGTATCATGTATGGATGAGAAAATAAGACAAATCTTTTGATTCATTAGGTACACTACATAGTATATTTTTTTATTTACCTCCATTCTGTTCCTTTCTCGTTCTTGTTGCACTTTTTCTAAAGTGAGTTGCAGATTTACTTTGAGAATGAGAAGTACCTATAGTAAATTAATACTTACATTGACCTGTTCATCTCTGTACTTCCCTCATTTGTTTATACATATTTGAGATTTATTCACTCCATTAAACTCGTATCAAATACTTGTTTTTGTTGTTGTTGTTGTTGTTTGAGACAGAGTCTCGCTCTGTCGCCTAGGCTGGAGTGCAGTGGCGCAATCTTGGCTCACTGCAAACTCTGTTTCTTGGGTTCAAGAACTTCTCCTGCCTCAGCCTCCCGAGTAGCTGGGATTACAGGTGTGCAACATGACACCTGGCTAATTTTTGTATTTTTAGTAGAGACGGAGTTTCACAATGTTGGCCAGTTTGGTCTTGAACCCCTGACCTCAGATGATCCACCCACCTCAGCCTTTCACAGTGCTGGGATTACAGGCATGAGCCACTATGCCCAGCCTTGTTTTACAAACAAACAAACTGAATATTTTGTTTGCTTTTAAAATATGGTTCTAGGCTGGGCACGGTGGCTCTCGCTTGTAATCCCAGCACTTGGGGAGGCCGAGGCAGGCGGATCATCTGAGGTCAGGAGTTCGAGACCAGCCTGGCAAATAAGGTGAAACCCCATCTCTACTAAATATGCAAAAATTAGCTGGGCGTGGTGGCATGCACCTGTAATCCCAGCTACTTGGAAGGCTGAGGCAGGAGAATTGCTTGAACCTAGGAGTTGGAGGTTGCAGTGAGCCAACATCCATGCCCACTGCACTCTAGCCTGGGCGACAGAGTGAGGCCCTGTCTCAATAAAAACAAACAAACAAATAAATAAATAAAAGAGTTCTAAAAAGATGGGGCACCCTGTTTCTTGTAGGATCCTAAATAATTTTGATATTAACCATCAATTAAATGTTTTGTTTTCTTAAGATGGAAAGTTTTTGAATAAAATATTGATGAAAGTGTGTATTGTTGGCCGGGCGCGGTGGCTTATGCCTGTAATCCTAGCACTTTGGGAGGCCGAGGCGGGCGGATCACGAGGTCAGAAGATCAAGACCATCCTGGCTAACACGGTGAAACCTCGTCTCTACTAAAAAAAAAAATACAAAAAAAAATTAGCCAGGTGTGGTGGCGGGCACCTGTAGTCCCAGCTACTTGGGAGGCTGAGGTAGGAGAATGGTGTGAACCTGGGAAACGGAGCTTGCAGTGAGCTGAGATCGTGCCACTGCAGTCCAGCCTGGGCGACAGAGCGAGACTCTGTCTCAAAAAAAAGAAAATATGTATTGTTAAGCTACATATTCAAACAAATTTCAAGTACCATGCTGCTTTGATAATGTAAAAGATGTGAAAAATTTAAGTGATATGTTTGTTTTTTACTTTAACAAAATGCCGCACGGTAAAACTATATAATTCTGATAGAACTGTTGAGTAATTATATATGAAAATTTCTGCAGATACACAAATTCAGATCACAGTATTTTGGTATTTTTCTTTCACTATCTGACTATCGCAGGAATCCAGGCCGTGTTGTAGAGGGGAAAAACTTAGGCTTTTGGAATCATACTGCAACATCACTTACAGTTGTGTGACCTTGGGTGCCTTACTTAACGTTGATGAACTTCTGCTTATCTGTGTAAACTGAACATAATAGTATGGACTTTAGTGTTATTGTGAGGATTCCATGAGATTGAGTAAATGAACCTTGGCATGGTTTTGAGCTTTTATTATGGCTTTTTAATAGCAGATTTCAGTGCGGAATGTACTTCAGGAGCATCAGACACCAGGGATAGTGGTGGATGCAGGGTGTGATGTGGCTTGTTAAATATTTTAATTTTTGCATAGAGATTTTTTCTGTGATCCATTTCCCCACCATCCTTAGAAAGATGGTTTAGAGAGAATCCAGAGGGATTGAATTATTAGAAATCTCAAGATAACTTCAGGTGGGGGTGGGGACCTTGAGGTTACAGTTATAGTGAGGCTTCAACGTGGCTGCAAGAAGACTGAGTTCAAAGTCCTGACCTGCACTCTAATCCAGCCTCCTCTGCTCACTGTATACTCTTCAGCTCCTTAGCTGGCCACATTCAGTGACATTGAAGCTGTGCAGCGGGATAAACGGAGTTTCACAGACTGACACGGGGACTAACTTTGGCTCCACCACTTGTCAGCCACGTGTCTTTGGGCAGGTTATGTAAACCCTTAAAGCCGCAGGTTTCGTGTTTGTAAGAGGGAGATAATAGTTACTTTGCATGATTGTTGTGAGGATGAAATGAGATCATGGATATTAAGTTTCCAGCAAAGAGCCCCGTACTACACAATCAGTGCTTGACCAGTGGTAGGTAATTATTAAAATAGCTGCTTGGCCTCCCTTGCTGTGAACAGTGTGTAAGAGTGCTTTGAAGTCTGTAAAACCTGAGTTAGTAGCATTTATTTGAAAATTCAAGCATGATTCCTTTTTTATGTGTGTGGGATGTCAAAGTTTCTTTTCAAATTCCTGGTATACCATCATATCTGATGTCAAGTAACAGTTGCTCTCCTTTACTACTGGACGATTCTTAAAACAGTAGCTTTTAAGCTAAGTATTTTATTCCATGGTAACTCTAATCAGGGAGCTACATTTCAGAATCATATGTAGCCACAGAAGCGCTCTATTGTCTGATTGCTCATTGCGTTGGTTTCCTGAGGGCAATGTTGGGTCCCTCTTGTTCAGCCCTGAGTCCTCTCTCGTGCCTGACACACACTGCAGCATGAGGAAATAAATGTGTGTTTGAATAGGGGATATGGGGAATAGGCCAAGATGAAATTGTGATATTTTACCTTTTTTCCTCCTAGGTTAAGTAGATCCCTGTTCTCTTGATACATGCAGCTTTGCTAGTAAAGTCTAATTTTCTGCTATAGTCTCTTTTTATGCAAAAGGCAACTCTTAACAAAATGCTTGGCAGTTTGAGCATGTTGTGCCTCTGACAACATTTCCTTTGCCAGAAGAAGCCAATCTTTTCTGCAGTCATCACCTCCCACCAGAATCTGGCCCCTCCTCTTTTCTCCCCTCCCCTCTTCCTTTTTTCAGATGGGGTCTCTTCTTTTGCCCAGGCGAGAGTGGAGTGGCATGAACTCGGCTCACTGCAGCCTCCACCTCCTGGGTTCAGGCAATTCTTGTGACTCAGCCTCCCAAATAGCTGGGATTACAAGCATGCACCACCACACTGGCAATTTGTATTTTTTGTAGAGATGGGGTTTTGCTATGTTGGCCAGGCTGGTCTCGAACTCCTGGCCTCAAGTGATCCGCCCATCTCAGCCTCCGAAAGCTCTGGGATTACAGGCATGAGCCACTGCACCCGGCCTCTTTGATGTTGTCTCTGGCTCTCTTTGTAGGGTACTGGACCTCATTCTCTGTGCTTTCATAGCATCTTGTATACCTTTTTGTATTGTTTTCACAGATAGACTGTAAACTCTTTGAGAGTAGGTACCATGTCTCAGTCACCATTGCGTTTTCAGTGCATAAAGTGGTAGTGTCTGACATTAGTAAGTAAATGTTGAATACTGAATTGCATAAATGATATTCATGGTATTGTGACTCGGAAATGCCTTTTTGCATGTGATGGATGTAACTAATGTCTCTGTTCTTTTGCTGTGATTTCTAAAATTATGCAGATGTTTCACTGAAAGACAATGTGAAATTTGTTCTTTATAATGGTGATTCTAATGGTAAGAAGGACCCAGGGTATCTGATGTGCTGCAAATCCTGTTAATTTTGTTTTGTTTTGTTTTGTTTGAGACAAAGTCTCGCTCTGTCACCCAGGCTGGAGTGCAGTGGCGCGATCTCAGCTCACTGCAACCTCCGCCTCCCAGGTTCAAGCGATTCTCCTGCCTTAGCCTCCTGAGTAGCTGGGACTACAAGTGCCTGCCACCATGCCCAGCTAATTTTTGTTTTGTATTTTTAGTAGAAACGGGGTTTTACCGTGTTAGACAGGATGGTCTCGAACACCTGACCTCGTGATCCGCCCTCCTCGGCCTCCCAAAGTGCTGGGATTACAGGCATGAGCCACTGTGCCTGGCCCCTATTAATGTTATCTTAGACAAATTACTTATTCATTTCAGCGGAAACAGAGGGCCTCTTAGATCAATAATGTAACATTGAGAATATCATTAAATGCCTATTTATGTAGCAGCTTATAATGGCTTCTTTGGCTCTGTTGCAAACTATTTCTGATTTACATTTAAGGAGTTGCTTCTTAACTGACACCTTTTTTTTTTCTTTGAGTATTATTCTAATCAAGATTTTTAAAGCCATTTTTGACTTTGTTTGGGAGACAGGGTTTCACTCTGTTGCCCATGCTGGAGTGTGGTGGCATGATTATAATTCACTGCAGCCTTACTCGAACTCCTGGGCTCAAGCAGTCCTCTTGCCTCAGCCTCTTGAGTAGCCAGGACTATAGGTATGCACTCACCACACCCTGCTAATTTTTTCAAAATTTTCTTGTAGAGATTGGGCCTTCCCATTTTGCTCAGCTGATCTTGAACTCTTGGCCTCAAACCATCCTCTCCCCTTGGGCTCCCAAGGTGCTGGGATTACAAGTGTGAGCCACTGTGCCTGGCCATTTTTGACATTTTGAGTATGAAAGTTCTCTTTTGTAGGAAACCTTTTTATACTAATTACTAAAACCCTTCTCTTGAGTGCCATTTGGTTTCTGTTGCTTTTCATTTGCTGCTGCTGGGAAGCGGGTCCCTGCTGGCTTTGGGGTGTTTGGATAAGTGGTAACCCCTACAAGCTGTGCATTTAGCATTATTCCCCCTCTGGCTCTTCAGATGAAACAGTACATGGCCATTGTGGGACTTGATCCCATGGAAAGACCACTTATCTTCACCATGTGAGAATTTTTCTCAAAAGTAGTCAAGCAGGAAATCTTTTTTTGTTTTTGAAGACAGAGTCTTGCTCTGTCACCTAGGCTGGAGTGGAGTGGTGTGATCTTGGCTCACTGCAACCTCCACCTCCCAGGTTCAAGCAATTCTCCTGCCTCAGCCTCCTGAGTCGCTGGGATTACAGGGGACTGCCACCATGCCTGGCTAATTTTTGTATTTTTAATAGAGATGAGTTTTCACCATGTTGGTCAGGCTGGTCTTGAACTCCTGACCTCATGATCCACTCACCTCAGCCTCCCAAAGTGCTGGGATTACAGGCGTGAGCCAGCCTGGCCAGGAAATCATCTTTAACGGTCAAATCTGAATAGCTCATTTATATTTTGGATTTTTATATTTTTAATGTAGTTTTATTAAATTGGGGGGGAAAGCCATACTCTCAATGTTTAGACATTGTTTTGAGTGTCTTTAAATGCATTGTAGGACATTGTCTCTCTGAATATAATTTTTATAGAAATGGCTTTAGAAAAAGAGCTTTTTCACATATTTTGAAAGCTAGAGATTGGAACACACACAGTAAATACCATAAGAAACTTTTTAAAAGTAGAAATTGATAAAGGCACTTTAGAAGAGGCAGGATCCCAACAGTTATTTTGTGTCATAAAAAGTTAACGCAGTAATTATAAATAAAATAAAAGCCCAAATTCAGGTAGTTGTATGAATTCCTGATATCCTGCCTTCGAAGCTTTTTCAGGATGATTGTTGGGATGAGGGAAGATACTTGGCTTTGCCTCAGTCTAAATTATTGAGTGTGCTTATGTTAAATTATATTTTTAAAAAGCACAGCTTTTGATTATGCTGAACAGATAAATATTAGAATTGTAGAGACAACTCTTTCAGGGTGATTGTTCAGCCTTGAATTTGCTAAAAGGCTGCTTATAACTTTGAACTTTACCTGTGCTTTTTATTATCCTTTTGATGTTTGCAAAATCTGTAGTGATAACTGGTTTTTATTTGTGATATTACTCATTTGTGTCTCATTTTCCCTTGTTGATTCCAGCCAGCTGTTACCAATTTTGTTGATCTCTCTCAAGAACTAGCTTTTGGCTGTGTTCGTTTTTCTGTATTGTTTGATGATGTCTATTTTGTTGGTTTCTGTTTTTTTTTTTTTCCTTTTACTTGCTTGGGTTTAATTTGCTCTTCTTTTTCCAGTTTCTTGAGCTAGAACCATATGTGATTGGTTCTTCTTTTCTTCTTTTTTCTAAATTCTTTTTAAAAATTATAAGCCTGGCGTCCTTGAGGTTGTTCGCAGGTCAACATATTAATATCTTACTGATTAGCCAGTGATTGATCAGAGGTTGTGCTGAAACGCCTTGAGCCAGTAAAACTTGAACCCTTTGCCAGCTAAATTAAGGAACAGACTCAACATTCAAGCAGTTTACAAGTCTGCCCCAATGTTTACTTTTGTCTGGACCTTCTGGTCCTCTGTGGGTGCATAGGCCTCATGGTCAGCTAGCAATGTGTACATAGCTAAGACTCTGCAAGTCATTGACATGAACCATTTTCCTTTTCTAATAGAAGCATTTAAAGCTATAAATTATCCTCTACGTACTGCTTTAGTTGTATGTTAACTGTTTATTAGTATGTTTTCAATATCATTAAGTTGGAAAAGTTTTGTGATTTCTTCTTTGATCCTGGATTATTTAGAAATGCGTTGTTTCATTTCCAAATGCTTAGGATTTTCTTAGATTTCTTGTTACTAATTTATAATTTCATTCTGTTGTGACTAAAGGTTTCAATAGGATTTCAGTCCTTTTAAATTTACTAAAATTTCCTTCATAGTCAAGCATAAGGTCTGTCTTGCTGAATATACTATGTGCACTTAAAAGAACATCAATATCAGTTAGTATTATTCATACATCCTATGTCTTTTTTTGGTGTTTTTCTTTGAGACAGAGTCTGGCTCTGTCACCCAGGCCAGAGTACAGTGGTATGATCTCAGCTCACTGTAACCTCCACCTCCTGGGCTCAAGCCCTCCTTGCAGCTCAGCTTCCTGAGTACCTGGGACTACAGACGCATGCTAGGATGCCTGGCTAATTTTTGTATTTTTTTGTAGAGATGGAGTTTCACCATGTTGCCCAGGCTGACCTTGAACTCTTGAGCTCAAGCAATCCTCCCACCTCAGCCTCCCAAAGTGCCAGGATTACAGGCATGAGCCACTGTGCCCAGTCTTATTCTATATCTTTACTGATTTTTTTAGATTTAGTTGTTGTGTCAGTTTTTGAGAAGGGTTGTTAAAATCGCCTATGATTGTAGAATTGTCTGTTTACCCTTTTAATCTTGTCAGTTTTCATGTCATGTATTTTGTGACTGTATTATTGGGGGCATACATATTTAAGATTGTGTTGTCTTTCTGATAAACTGGTGTCTTTATAAAATGTCCTCCTTTATCTTTTGTAATACTATTATTTTTAAGTCTACCTTATCTGATATTATTATAATCACTTCATCCTCCTTGTACTTTTTATATTTGCCTGGTATATTCTTTTATTATTATTATTTTTCTTTTTGATACGGAGTCTTATTCTGTTGCCCAGGCTGGAGTGCAGTGGTGCGATCTCGGCTCACTGCAACCTCCACCTCCTGGGTTCAAGTGATTCTTCTGCCTCAGCCTGCTGAGTAGCTGAGATTACAGGCATGTGCCACCATGCCCAGCTAATTTTTGTATTTTTAGTAGAGACAGGGTTTTGCCATGTTGCCCAGGCTGGTCTCAAGTGACCCACCCGCCTTGACCTCCCAAAGTGCTGAGATTACAGGTGTGAACCGCCACACCCAGCCAACCTGGCATTTTCTTTCTATTTATTCTAGACCTATCTGTGTATACACAGAGTGAGTCTCTTGTAGACAGTGTATAGCTGGGTTTTGCTTTTTTTTTTTTTTTTGAGCTGGAGTCTTGCTCTGTCGCCCAGGCTAGAGTGCAATGGCATGATCTTGGCTCACTGCAACCTCCGCCTGCCGGGTTCACGCGATTCTCCTGCCTCTGCCTCCCAAGTAGCTGGGATTACAGGCATGCGCCACCATGCCTGGCTAATTTTGTATTTTTAGTAGAGATGGGGTTTCTCCATGTTGGTCAGGCAGGTCTTGAACTCCCAACCTCAGGTGATCTGCCTGCCTCGGCCTCCCAAAGTGCTGGGATTACAGGCGTGAGCCACCGCGCCCGGTGACTCTGACATTTAATTGGAGTATTTAGTCCAATTTAATGTCCTTATTGGTATGGTTAGGTCTGTCATTTTAAAATTTGCTTTTTGTTTGCTTTCTCTGTGTTTTGTTCTTTTGTGTACCTCGTTTTCTGCCTTCTTTTGGATTATTTGAGTTTTTTAAAAGAATTCCATTTAAATTTCTCTATTGGCTGTTTTTGTTTTATCTTCTTGCATTATTTTTAGTGGTTGCTTTACAGATTTCAGTATCTATCCATAACTTTTAACAATCTTCTCAGAGTTTATATTATACCATTTCACATAGAGTGTAGAGACCTTACAATTGTATAGGTTCATTTACAACCATTCCTTGTAGTCTTTTAGGTTTTAATTGGGCATATGTATTACATCTGCCTTCATTGTAAATCCCACAAAGTGGTGTTATAATTTTACTTTAAACACTATATGTATTTTAAGAAATAAGGAGAAAAAAATATTTACTCAGATATTTACGATTTTCAGTGTTCCTCATTCATTCCTGAAGATCCAGATTTCTTTTTTGGTATCCTTTTCTTTTAGCTTTGTGAACTTCCTTCAGTATTTCTTGTATCGATGGTTTGGTTGGCAACTGAGTATCTAATTTTTTTCTTTATCTGAAAATGTCCGCATTTTACCTTTATTCACGTAGGATATTTTCATTGGATATAGAATTCTGGGTTTTTCTTTCAGCGTTTTGAAGCTGTAGTTTCACTGTCTTCTGGCCTCTTAAGATGAGATGTTTGTGTCATTTGAATTGTCATTTTCCTGTATATAATGTGTTAATTTTCTCTGGTTATTTTCAAGATTGTCTATTTACCATTGGTTTTAGCAGTTTGAATATGATGTACATAGACATAGCTTTCTTTGCAATTATCCTGTTGGGGTTGGCTGAACTTATTGAGTCTATAAATTTATAGTTTTCACCAGATTTGGGAAATTTTTAGACTTTATTCAAATACTCTTTGTGTTCCATATTCTCTTTCTTCTCCTCTGAGACTCCAGTTACCCACATGTAGGAGATCTTTTGATGTTTTGGTATTTCCTAATGCTCTGTTCCTTTTTTCTATGTTCATTTCTTTGTCTTCTTCATGTTATATAATTTTTATTGATCCACAGGCTCACTGACTCTTTCCTCTGACATCATTTTTCTGTTATTAAGCCCATCCAGTGAATTTTTTATTGCATATATTATATATTTTAGTTATGTATTTTCATTCGGTTTATTTTTTCTGTTTCTCTGTAGAGAGTTTCTTTTATTTCATTTGGAGCCTATGTTTCTGTTTTCATTCTTTTTTTTTCTTTTTTTAATTTTTTGAGTTCCTGGCCACTTAGTCTGTATTTCTTTACCTCATTGAACATAGTTATAATAGGTTGTTTAAAGTCCTTGTCTACTGTCTGTGGTGGTACACATTTTTATTCCCAGCTACTAGGGAGGCTATGGTGGAAGGATTGCTTGAGCCCAGTTCGAGGCTGTAATGAGCTATAATTGCACCACTCCACTCCAGGCTGAGAGATAGAGCAAGACCCTGTCTCTTAAAAAAGTTAAAAAAGAAGAAAAAAGCCCAGGTGTGGTGGCTCATGAATGTAATCGTAGTAGTTTTAGAGGCAAAGGAGGGAAGATGGCTGGAGCTCAGGAGTTTGAGACCAGCCTGGGCAACATAGTGAGACCCTGTCTCTACTAAAAATAAACAAAATTAGTCAGGCATGGTGGCGTGTTCCTGTAGTCCCAGCTACTTAGAAGGCTGAGGGGAGAGGATCCCCTGAGCTCAGGAGGTCAAGGTTGGATTGAGCCAAGATCACGCCACTGCACTCCAGCCTGGTGACAGAGCAAGACCCTGTCTCAAAAAAAAAGTCATTGTCTAATAATTCCAACATCTGCATCATCTGAGGATTGTTGATTCCTGTTGTTGGGATGGTTTCCCTTGAGAATGGGTCATGTTTTCCTGGTTATTTGTATATTGAGTAATTTGGAATGGTATCCTGGACATTGTGAATGTTCTCTTGTGGAGACTGGATTTAGTTACATTCCTTAGAACAATGTTAATATTTGTATTTTAATTTCAGCGGGTAATTGGCCTGGTGTGGTGGCTCATGCCTGTAATCCCAGCACTTTGGGAGGCTGAGGTGGGTGGATCACTTGAGGTCAGGAATTCAAGACCAGCCTGGCCAGCATGGTAGAATCCTGTCTTTACTAAAAAATACAAAAATTAGCTGGACATGGTAGCACATACCTGTAGTCCCAGCTCCTCGGGAGGCTAAGGCAGGAGAATCACTTGAACCCAGGAGGCAGAGATTGCAGTGAGCCGAGATCGTACCACTGCACTCCAGCCTGGGCAACAGAGTGAGACTCCATCTCAAAAAATAAATAAATAAAACTAAAAAATAATTTCAGCAGGTAATTAGCTTTGTTAGACTCAAACTATAAACTTTTTCATGGCTGTGGTGGGTTGTGGCTCAGATCTTAGCTTAGATTGCTCCCAGTTTGCCACGTGCATGGTTTAGAGTCAACCAGAAACTTGGGCTGGGTCTATATACCAATATGAGTTTCTTCTTCTCTGGCTTCCTATTTTCCAGAATTCCTTCCTCACTCTCTATTGCCCCTGTTTGCCCCTAAGCTTCTTCCCTAAGGACTTCCTTACCTGTGATTTTTTAAAAAAGTTATATAGTTTCATGACAAACCCTGCATGTAGCATTCAAAACCTGTGCTTTAAAAAAAAAAAAAAAAAAAAAAGATGTTTTGCCATGATACCCAGGCTGGTCTCAAACCCCCGAGATCAAGCGATCCAATTGCCTCAGCCTCCCCAAAGTGGTAGGATTACAGGCATGAGCCACTGTGTTTGGCCGAAATCTGTGCTTTTTAATTGTAACCCTTATGGCATCTATTTTTTTGTTTGTTTGTTTTTTCAAGATGGAATCTTGCCCTGTCACCCAGGCTGGAGTGCAGTGGCACATTCACAGCTCACTGCAGCCTCGACCTCCTGGGCTCAAGCAGTCCTCCTGCCTCAGCTTCCTGAGTAGCTGGGACTACAGGTGTACACCACCATACCCAGCTAATATTTTATTTAGAGACAAGGATTTGCCATGTTGCCCAGGCTGGTCTTCACTTCCTGGGCTTAAGCCACCTGCCTGCCTCAGCCTTCAGCTATCTGCCTGCCTCAGCCTCCTAAAATGTTGGAATTACAGGTGTGAGCCACCGTGCCTGGCTGGCACCTGTTTTGTGATTTAGACCTTTTTTCCACATCACATACCATGCTTAAACTACCTCCTTCTGTTTATTTAATAACATTTTCAGAAAATCTAATGTAAATGCATCAAAAAGCATGCCTTTAACTGATTAAAGTGATTTAAGTTCATTTCCTTTCGGATATATATATGTATTATATCTGAAATACAATATATTGATATATATTTGACATACTGTCCAGACATAGTAGTGTCTTTGCTTCTACCTTTGGTGCCTTTTATAGTTGGCCAGTATGTTACTGTTTATTTATTCTTGTCATAGAGTGAATGCACAAAATATTCAAGAAACAACCAAAAAATGAGTATTTTTCCTATGCGTGTTAATTTTCCTAATCTTAAACTGTATGTAGAATTGGTTTACAATAGTGATCTTGAATTCTAAATGTGGCAGTAGATAAATGAGCCAAACTATGGCATGACTTTTAAAAATAAGATTTCTGTTAAATAAGCGTATTTTGGAGGGGGATGTATGATTTTTATTCTATACGTACAGGATCCTGGAAAGCATGTTCAGTTGTTCCTTCGTATCCATGGGAGATCGGTTCCAGGACTCCCTGCAGACTTCAAAATCCGGGCATGCTCAAGGCCTTGATATAAAATGCTATAATGTTTGCAAATAACCTATACATATCCTCCTGTATACTTAAAAACATCACTAGATTACTTATATGCCTAACGATGCAAATGCTATGTATGTAGTTGTTATATTGTGTATTGTTTAGGAAATAATGACAAGAAAAAAGTCTATGTGTTCAGTACAGACGCAGTTTTTCTCCCAAATATTTTCCGTCTGTGTTGGTTAAATCCACAGATGCGAAATCCACAGATGCGAAATCCACAGATATGGAGGGCTGACAGTATTTCTTTTTTAACAGGCAAGATTTTTACAACAGTGGCTTATAAAATACCTGTTTGCTATAGGAGAATCATTATTGGTAAGACATGTGAATGTATGTTTTGTATAGATACCTTCTGATTTGAAAACTTGTAAAAGCAACTGACTTGTTTTTCTCTGAATCACTTAAGTCATCAAAAGCACCATGGAAATGTTTAATAATACTGACTGAGAATATTATTGTTTTCTGATTCCCCTTATGTGTTCAATTTGGAGACTTAGCCGTCTTATGTATCTCTGCTACAAAATGTTCATCAGACAGATTTAAGAGCGTGACAATAACTTGGACTCTCCTTAATTAGCATTCTTTAGGGCATTAACTGGTATGAGAATAGAGCAAAAAGCTTCCTGACTGCCAGAGAAGGATTCCCAAGTCCTTGATATAATTATAGCATTAAAGCGGCTGTTGTGTCCTATGGTAGTTAGAATGTAGCCAGGAGAAAGGGAGTACTTGTGCTCTGGAGACCGAAGTTTCATGTTCTGTTACATTGTTTCTTATCCATATTACTGGCACTTGATTTTTATGTTTTAGGGCAGCAGTCTTTGGCACCAGGGACTGGTTTTGTGAAAGACAGTTTTTCCACAGAGCTAGGCGGAAGCTGGGGTGGGGAATGGTTTCGGGATGATTCAAGCACATTACATTTATTGTGTGCTTTATTTCAGTTATTATTACATTGTAATATATAATGAAATAATTATACAACTCACCATAATGTAGAATCAGTAGGAACCCTGACCTTGTTTTCCCACAACTAGACAGTCCCATCTGGGGATGATGGGAGACAGTGACAGTTTATCAGGTATTAGATTCTGGGAGTGCACAGCCTAGATTCCTCATATGTGCAATTTACTATAGGGCTCGTGTTCTTATGGGAATCTAATGCTGCCACTGATCTGACAGGATGCGGAGCTCAGGCAGTAATGCGAGCGATGGGGAGTGGCTGTAAAAACAGATGAAGCTTTGCTAGCTCACCTGCTGCTCATCTCCTGCTGCACAGCCTGGTTGTTTTAGGGCCTATGTTAGCTGGACCTAAGAATGTTTGCTTTATGATACGATATCAGAGTATTGAATAAATCTCTCTAATTTAATTGCGGTGCCACTTCTGAAAAATTACTTTCATTGTGCTCTCTCACCCCCTTCAAAAATTTGACGTAAATCAATCTCATTGAAAATGTGAAAAAAGGCCAGGCACGGTGGCTGACACCTGTAATCCCAGCACTTTGGGAGGCCGAGGCAGGTGGATCACTTTATGCCAGGAGTTTGAGACCAGCCTGGCCAATATGGTAAAATCCTTTCTCTACTAACAATACAAAAATTAGCCAGGCATGGTGGCGCACACCTGTAGTCCCAGTTACTTGGGAGGCTGAGGCAGGAGAATTGCTTGTATCCGTGGGGCAGAGGTTGTAGTGAGCCGAGATCATGCCCTTGCACTCCAGCCTGGACGAGAGAGTGAGACTCTGTCTCCAAAAAAAAAAAAAAAGTGAAAAATATTTGAAAATACAAAGAAAACAATTCAGCCATGATTTTACAACCTAGTAATGAAGTAAAATTTTGTATTTTCTGTTACTTTACGCTGTCTAGATGAGTATTTTCATATTATTTCCCCTTTAATTTTAGTTGACACATGATAATTGTACATATTTATGGGATTCAGGGTCATATTTCAATATATGTATACAGTATGTAATGATCAAATCATTAGCATATCCATCATCTTAAACATGTATTATATTTTTGTGTTGTGAACATTCAAACTTCTGTCTTCTAGCTTTTTGAAAATATACAATAAATTATAGTTAACCACATTCACCCTCCAGTGCTGCCAGAACATCAGAACACATTCCTCTTACCTAACTGTAATTTTGTAACCATTAACCAACCTCTCGCTATCCTCCCCTTCCCTCTATCCTTCCCCGCTTCTAATACCCACAATTATTCTCTCTACTTGAGCTCAAAGCTTTTCAGCTCCCACATACGAATCAGAACATACATTTGCCTTTCTATGCCTGCCATATTTTGCTTAACCTAATGTCCTCTAGGCTCATCCATGTTGCCATAAATGACAGAATGTCATTCTTTTTTATGGCTGAATAGTATTACATTGTGTATATATACCACATTTTCTTTATCCACTCATCTGTTGATGAACATTTAGGTTGATTCCTTATCTTAGCTATTGTGAATAGTGCTGCAGTAAACATGGGGGTGCAGGGTATGCCTTTGACTTTCTTTCCTTCAGATAAATTTCCACTAGTGGGATTGCTGAATTGTATGGTAGTTCTGTTTCTCATTTTTTGAGGAACTTCCATGCTGTCTTTCATAGTAGCCATCCTTATTTTCCATCCCACCAACAGTGTGTGAGAGTTCCCATTTCTCTACATCATCATCAGTCTTTGTTATTTTTTGTCTTTTTTATACTAGTCATTCTAACTGGGTTGAGATGGTATCTCACTGTGGTTTTGATTCACATTTCCCTGATGATTTAGTGATGTTGAACATTTTCTTGTGTTTGTTGCCATTTGTATGTCTTCTTTTGAGAAATGCCTTTTCCGTTTCTTTGCCTACTTTTTAATTGGATCATGTGGGTTCTTTGCCATTGAATTGTCTGAGTTCTTGTATATTCTGAATATTAGTCCCTTGTTGGATAGTTTGCAAATATTTTCTCATATTCATCAGGTTGTTTTTCATTCTGTTGATTGTTTCTTTTGCTGTGCAGAAGCATTTCAGTTTAATATAGTCTCATTTGTCTATTATTTTGTTGTTGCCTGTGCTTTGAAGTCTTAGCTATAAAATCTTTGAACCAATGTCCTTTAGCATTTGTCTAATGTTTTCTTCTAGTAGTTTTATAGTTTTGAGTCTTATGTTTAACATTTTTAATACTAATTAGGCTGAGACTTTAAATGCATTTTTGGTTCTGCTTTTTTAATTAACATCATGTAATGAGCATTTCACATGTCATTTATTTTTATTAGAAAAATTTAAAACTACATAGAATAGGAAAAAGTTGTTTAGTACCCTTCTCTTTATTAATAAAGATAATTGCTGATTCATATTTGATATTTATTTTTCAATAGTGTGTGTAGTATTTAAGTGTACGGTACATCTGTAGTATCAAGATTGCACAGCACACTTTAGAAAGCAGGTACCACTGTGCCTTATTTAGTGCCACGGTCATAATTCACTCTCTGGAAATATTTTAGGACTCTGGTCATAATAGGAGATGCAAAGCAGTGAGATTAATCTGCCAGTTTGCTCTTAGGCCACTAAGAAACTGAATATAAGGAAACATGCCTCTCTGATCCTTATTTCTGAGGCTTTTAATGTTTTGTTGTTGTTTTTGTCAGTAGATGTAATGAAGCGGTTGATTAATATTAGCTGTTCTAGTCTTTACATGTTGACATTGTTTTCTCATACATGATTCCTGTTCTTTACAACTTCACGGTTTTAAAAAATGAAATCTGATATTAGCAAATTTGAAATGTAAGTGAAATGTATTTGGAGGACTTTGTTATATAAATGGCTAATCCAGAATATAATATTATTTTGTAACAAAAATGCTACTGATAAATCTCTTAGGGTGATGGAACTATAGATGGATTTTATGTTCTTATGTTTTCTTCTATTTTCTGATTTTTCCATAGTGAATAATGTGTAATACAATTTTTAAATTTAAGACTAAAAAAGCATTACATGCTTTTTTGTTTTTTAAATAAGTAAAGAAACACAGCAAAGAGAAACATCTTGCTTTTAAAACTCTTAATATGGCTAGCAGAGTACAGTAGTCCCTCCTCATCCATGGAGGATATATTCCGAGGCTCCAATCAAATGCCTGAAGCTGCAGATGTTATGAAAGCCTGTATGTACTCAGTTTTTCCTATACGTACATACCTATGATAAAGTTAAATTTATAAATTAGGCACAGGAAGAGATTAACAGTAATAACCAACAATAAAACAGAACATTTATAACAATATTCTTAATAAAAGCTATGTATATATCCTCTCTGTTTTTCTCAAAATATCTTATCATACTCTACTGCAGGAAACTGAAACTTTGGAAAGCAAAATCACAGATAAGGGGGAACTAACTGTAGCCCTTTTTTTGTTGCTGACTGTAATTATTTTATGGCATCTTTTTTTCTAATCATAAAATGTATAGCATTAGTTTCTCTGAATTTTCCATCAACTTTTTGGTTTAAATCTGCTATTCTGAAAAAGAATCTATTAAACATTTTTGATTTGTGATGTTTATTGATAATATTTCCACTGTTGAGTATTTTTACAACCTGTCTTTTCTTAGAAAAGATGTAATTTGTGTATCCTGGAAAGAAGCCCAAATATCACTTTAATAGCAGAGTGAATGTCACTTCATTTTGTTTAGCAACGACACTAGCAAATGCTAGACCACTGGAGTGTTAGGTAACTTAAAATTAATAGTGGTGGTGACCTGAGCACCTCAGACCAGGGGTTTACCCACATCTCATCTAGTACTCACTAACATCTACGTTAGTGAGTACTTTCAGGTGATAAGATTGTAAAAAGTAAACATGACTTAAAATAGTTATTTAGCCCAGGTGCGATGGCTCACGCCTGTAATCCCAGCACTTTGGGAGGCCGAGGCGGGCAGATCACCTGAGATCAGGAGGTTGAGACCAGCCTGACCAACATGGAGAAACCCTGTCTCTACTAAAAATACAAAATTAGCCAGGCGTGGTGGCGCACGCCTGTAATCCCACCTACTCGGGAGGCTGAGGCAGGAGAATCGCTTGAACCCAGGAGACGGAGGTTGCGGTGAGCCGAGATGGTACCACTGCACTCCAGCCTGGGCAACAAGAGTGAAACTCTGTCTCAAAAAAAAAAATTTAGGAACGAAACTTTATATTGTGCAGTCCAGCTATTAATAGTAGGAATGCCTTTAATCCTTTCTGCATGTGAAATGGAGCGATGTGGGGAACTTCACAGAAACTTGTTTTCAGATTGCGTCAGAGGCCAAGGAGCAGCTGCTACTCTGCTATGTAAAGGAACATAGAAAGACACTGTCATATAAAAAAAACTGAAAATGAGATTTTTCCCATAAGTCCTTTTTTGATATTATGTAGATAATTTAGAGAGAAGAGAAACAAATGATTGTAGCATATTATGTAGGGGGGAAAATGAGCTCATTATAGAATATCACTAATTTAAATAATTGTCTATTAATGCCCCAAATAAATTTGAATCGCTTTTAGTGCACATTGAAGTGCACATTTAGGTGTGCACTTTTGTCATTATATTTTAAGATGGACAGTAAGCCTCTTATTTCTTACTAATTTATCCTCGTGTAGTTTAGATACCATATGTTTATATGCCTAGTGTTCTTTGTAGTAACAACAGAATAATTAGGAAGGTAGTTTGCAAGATTTTTTAAACAATGGCTTTCATTTGAAACCTGCAGTATTATTCTTTGTGTTAAGTATTTTCTTTTTCTTTTTTTTTTTTTTTTGAGACAGGGTCTTACTCCGGTTGCCCAGGCTGGAGTGCAGTGGCGCAATCTTGGGTCACAGCAGCCTTGACCTCCCGGGCTCAGATTACCCTCCCACCTCAGCCTTCTGAGTAGCTGGAACTACAGGAACATGCCACCATGCCTAATTTTTTGTATTTTTAGGAGAGATGGGGTTTCACCATGTTGCCCAGGCTGGTCTTGAACACCTGGACACAACCAGTTTGCCTGCCTCAGCCTCCTAAAGTGCTGAGATTACAGGCATGATCCACCATGCTTGGCCAGTATTTGCCTTTGTACTATTGAAGGACTGAGGGACTGAATTTAGATGTGGTAGATGAAATAATCGGCTTTCCATTCAAGAAATCAGTGTCTTGTGGTGCAGACAGGCGTGTAGACAACCAGTGCATCAGTGGCCACTGAGTGTTGTGATAAAGGGAAGTTGCTGGGGAGAGAGAACTGGCTCAAACTGGCAGGAAGATGCAGAAGAGGGTCACCGGGGAAGGTTTCTAGAGGAGATGATGGTGATGGCTGTGCTTGCCCTCCCGTCCTGAGTTGGAGTTGCTTAGTAGAGGAAGGCTGAGAAACCTGTGGTGGATTGTGGGACCAGTACATCCTTTGGCATGACTGAAACAGAGGGCACGTGGAGTGGAGCAGCTGTGGGGCAGGGGGGAGCTAGAACGTGGAAACACGGATTTTATTTGATTTGTTAAAAATCAGAGTTTGAATCTTGTCCCTTGTATAAACTTTGCTCTCATGTTGGTTGGGGGGATGTATTTATTCTTGATTAAAGCAAGTTTTATATTTTAATTTAATTTTATTTTTTAAGACAGGATCTCACTCTGACAGGGTCAAGCTGGAGTACAGCGGTACAATCATAGCTCACTCCTGCCTCGAACTCCTGGACTTAAGCGATCCTCCTGCCTTAGCCTCCCAAGTAGCTGGGAGTATAGGTGCATGCAACCACGCCTGCCTTTTTTTTTTTTTTGAAAAGAAATGGGATCTTTCTGTACACTCTTTCCCATGTGTGTAGGGTGGCATGGTAGCACAAAGTCAAAAGTAGATGAAAGTGATAGATGTACCCAAACAGTTTCTATGTATTTTTAAGCGTGTAGAAGGTTAGTCTTTGCATGTACTCTAGTTCACAACCTTTTCTAAGAGGCTGAGGCCAAATTGAATTTATCTGGGAAGTTGCCACATCTATAAATGCTACATAGGGTAATAAATGGGCCATTGGCTTCCAAGAATCAGTGACAGTGCACTTCAGTTCTTAATTTAGAGTTCATGAAAATTATCCCTTGACAAACAAGATTGCAAAAAAAGGAAACCCTATTAGATGGATGCATCTTTTTTTTTTTTTTTTTTTTTTGAGACGGAGTCTTGTGCTGTCACTTAGGCTAGAGTGTGGTGGTGTGATCTCGCCTCACTGCAACCTGTGCCTTCCTGCCACCTCTGCCTCCTGGATTCTAGCAATTCTCCTGCCTCAGCCTAACCGAGTAACTAGGACTACAGGCACTAACCACCACTCCTGGCTAATTTTTGTATTTTTTTATATAAACGGGGTTTCCCTTTGTTGGCCAGGCTGGTCTCGAACTCCAAGTGATCAGCCTGCCTCAGCCTCCCAAAGTGCTGGGATTACAGGCATGAGACACCGTGCCTGGCCTACCTTTTGACAAATGTAAACTGTTGTTTCCACAAATGATGTGGGAGTGAGTCAAGGTGGGGAATGGATGAATGAATGCATGAATGAATGAATGAATGAATGAATACAGATAACAAGTGTTTTTGTCTTCAGAAGAAGAGGCAGTATCAGTGTTTCCCACCCAGTAGACTTGGCTTCTCGGCATGGGGACTATGTCTTAGTCATTGTTCTCCATCCTTGGCATTTGGGATGGTGCTGGCACAGAGCTGGAGAGGGCTTTGAGGAGAGGTCTTGGTACAGTCCTTGGGAAGGGGCCAATTCTGGGATAGCCAAGAAGAGAGAGGAGCAAGGCACCCAACAGAGTGATGAACGAAGGCGGAAGTTTACGACAGTGTTTACCCAGTGAGGGTTGCACTCCCTCACTGGGTTGTGAAGTCATCTGAGTGAGTGGTGACCAGCATTTTTAATAAAATGGAAGAAGTTAAAAAATGTCAGTGTGTCTTATATAATAAAGATAGGTTTTTTTTCTTAATGTAATCTTTTTTTTCAGGGTTAGTTCTGTACGTACAGATGTACGTGTGTGTACTGAGTTATAATGCACATAGATTTCTCGTTGAGCGTTATGGTAAACAAAGTTTGAACTCAGGCAGTTCAGGAGAAGCATAGAGTAAAGTCCTCATTTAAAGAAGAATTATTCTTTTCCAGGTGTGCAAAGCACAGTGGCAGGTGTTGGTGGGGTGGAGGGAAGCAGAGGTAACTGGCAGAGTTCTTCCTCCTCAGGTGCTGCCTCTCTCTAGAGCAGCCTCGGGCTCGGGATTCCTGTGGAAAACTTCAGGAAGAAATGCTCATTCCTTCACCCTGTGGTCTCCACAGGTCTGGAGGAGACTTCTGTGCTGCTCTACAAGAGAAGGATGTCGTGATTAAAGCACAGTCCTCTCTCCATCCACCTTGCTTGGCTCCCCTTGAGGAAGCAGGATGAATAGCTTACCTGATGAGCAGAATCTGGAAGAGTCTGACACCCAAGGGCCATTTGACAAGTGGATGGGGCCACTGCATTGAAGAAGGCAGGCCTGGAAACCAGCTGCTGGGGTCTCTTCTGGAAGCTGAGATTAAGGAATCATTTAGAGTTTAGAGGCCACTTGCAGCTGTCATGATGGGGTCTTGTGGTCTGAATTTCTGGATTTCTGTAGGGATGGCATCACCTATAGGAGGAAGCCCCATTTGGACCTCACACCCAAGATCCATCTCCAGCACAGTCTACCAAGGAGTCCCATGCTTGAGCGGAACAGGAAGGCGATGCCGAGTCCTCATGGGCTCCATAAGAGGATGATAGTCCTCGTTAGAACCATCAGAGGACGATACTCCCTACCTGCCAACAAGTACCAGTGGGAGATATGGTTGGGCCACTGTCTGATACTTTATTGCTGCACCATCACATTTGGACTTTGTAAACAGCAGGGAACCTTTTGCACAACCAGGGGAATGGATGTGACTCTGATGACACGATAAGGAATTTCTTTCATAGGGCGCAGCGGGCTCCAATGTCAGAGGGCTGAGAGACTGGGAGTGGCTGCAGTGTGCCCAGAAGTGGAGCAGTAGCCAGTAGTGACCTATAGTTAAAGTGTTTTCTATTCCGTGACTGATCTGTGAGGGTGTTTAGTTGCTACTGACATTGTTCGGATTTTATGGAAACTACATTTTCAACTTTGCCACCCATCTGGGTTACAAAACTTGAAATGCTCCAGATGTAACTTTGTGTCTTAATTCCTTTTCACCAACCAGAAGGTGGTGCTGTCGTGCTGGCAACCAATCCACCTTTCCAACTTCAAGTAAAACTTACTGAAATGCTTATTCATGCTAAGTAATGTGGACAGACTTAGCATTCGGATTCAACAGTGTATCTCTCCTGCAGTTGTGCGGAAGCCTTCAGAGTTCAGAGCTGGAGAAGCCTGGCACACGGACCTTGGTTAGGCACTTGCTTAGGGCCAGTTTTGCACCGAGGGTGAAGTGACACTCTTATAGGAGTCAGGGTGAAGATGTCTGCTGAGTGCTGCTTGATCTGTGTCCAGTCTTCCATGAAACAGTTAAAGAATTGTGACTAGAGATGAGAGAAGTCTCTGTAAAGAGAAAACTTTTTTTCCCTCGTTTCTTACGGGGAAAGATCTGTACCTAGAGGAAAACTCATGAATCCAGTTTATAAGAAATACTTATAAAGTAATCATTAGTAATTATTTAAAGTAATTAATTGAATACTCAACTAGTTGAAGTACCCAAACAATCTCTCGGGTTATGTTAGCCACTTGAAGGAAATAAAATTTAAATAAAATTATTTTATTTAAAAATAAAATGGTGTTTGATGTAACCTCTCTGAGTCCTTAGCTCAAGAGGTTAAAGTGGAGAAGAGAAAATTCATTTTACCAGGCTGGGGAGAATTCAGTGAGGTAATGAAGGTAAAGTTCTCGACATAGTGCCTGGCATTAGCTGCTTGGTAAATGTTCATTTTCCACCCCCCACATCACTCTATTCAGGAATCCAGACAATTAAAATATCACAAAGTCAATTTTGTAAAAAAGATGTATTGCTGCATCATGGAGACTGTGAGTGTAAAGGTCTTGGTGTTTGTATGTATGACTGGCTTGCAAAATGACAGCATGTCCCTCAGGTAGGGCCATGTTTGTTGCTCTAAGTGACTTGCAGGTCTTCTCCTGTCTGTACCTTTTAAACGAGACAAAAGCTGCTGGCAGAATGATTTTTAGTTGTCTTTCCTTTTCTTTCCCATGACTTCCTACAGCTGGATTGCCATTCTAATTAATCTCTTATCAGTGCAGTCAGGGGTCTCCTTTGGAGCTTCTTGCGGGGGTCCCACTTCAGCAGTTACTAGAGCAGCTTTCTGTTACCGAGGTTAACTTTTGAGTAGGTTCATAAGGAATGTGAGGATTCCATAGGCACAGGAGAAGTTTGCTGTAAGGTGAAGTTGTACTTGTTAGGGCTATGGATTTATTCTGACACTCAGTTTGGGCAGCTGGTTTGGGCATGGTTTTAAAAATACAGTCAGTCCTCATTATTCACAGATTCTGTATTTGTGAATTCAGATATTCACATTTTTTGTAACCCACAATTCAGTTTTCACGTGCTTTTGTGGTCATCCCCAGGGATATGCAGGTTGGGAAAATTTTGTATTGCCCAACGTGTGCTCCCAGCCAAAGCTGAAGGAGACCACATTCTGCCTTCCAGTTTCTGCTCTTGTGCTGTAAACATGGCTTCTTTTCACAGGCTTTTTGTGCCAGTTTTTTGTTTTGAATTTTTGTCCTTTTTATTAGTAATTTTGCTGTTGAAAATGACCCCAAAGCGTAGTATTAGAGGGATACCCAGTGTTCCTGAATGCAAGAAGGCTGTGAGGTGCCTTACAGAGAAAATACGTGTTAGATGAGCTTTGTTCACACATGAGTTATAGTGCTGTTGGCGATTAGTTCAGTGTTAATGAATCAACAATATATTCACTAAGATGTCTTTAAACAGAAACACACATAAAACAAGATAATGTATTGATCGGTTGATGAAAATGTGACCAGAAGCTTGTAGGACCCTAATCTTGTATTTCCCTAGAAACAATGACTCAGCATTTGCTAATTGAGCTTTCATGATATCAAAAAGAAAAAAATTATGACAGATTTTGTTTAAAAATCATGATTGGCTTTATTTGCAGTTCTAGAATGGGACAACAACTCATTTTATAAAATAGAACGGGTGTTCCAGTGAGCTGGGCAGAGGAGGTTGGTTTTATAGATAGAGAATGGTTGAAGAAAACAGAAACAGAAAACAAAAAGCAGATTGGTCATTTCAGAGTTACTTTCCTTGTAAAGGTTAAAGCAGAGGGAACACAATTTATCATGTCAGGTAAAACTGGCTTGTTTGGAGATTTAACTATTTACTCTCATTTGGATTCCCCACAAGGTCAGATAGAGAAATTAGTTTCAGCTTGATGACATGGAACTTTAACATGAGTGACTCCATTTCAGTTTGGACTATTGGGCCTAGTTACAGGAGCTCAGTCCAAACCATTGACTTCTATACATTTTATTTAACAAAGAAGACTTTATAGAATATAGCTGCAAGACTGGAGTGTTTGTTGCTCTCTGCCTTCCTTTCTTCACCAGGGTGTTTGACCCAACACCGTTAGGAAGAGGATTTCTGGGCTGTCTACTTTTTATTTTTTATTTTTATTTATTTATTTATTTATTTATTTGAGACGGCGTCTCGTTCTGTTGCCCAGGCTGGAGTGCAGTGGCCGGATCTCAGCTCACTGCAAGCTCCGCCTCCCAGGTTTACGCCATTCTCCTGCCTCAGCCTCCCGAGTAGCTGGGACTACAGGTGCCCGCCACCTCGCCCGGCTAGTTTTTTGCATTTTTTTTAGTAGAGACGGGGTTTCACCATGTTAGCCAGGATGGTCCCGATTTCCTGACCTCGTGATCCGCCCGTCTCGGCCTCCCAAAGTGCTGGGATTACAGGCTTGAGCCACCGCGCCCGGCCTGTCTACTTTTAATTTGCTTTTAAAGGAGAGGTACTTAACTCAGAGCTTCTGGAGAGTCATTCTGGTTCTTGCCTGACAAGAGAAATGCTGCAAAAATGGGCTGGCTGCAGGCAGGCCCGGCCACTCCTGGCCCAACTTTAACCCTGGCACGGTGACCATGGACGTCTCTAAGTACTGCATAGTTAGGTGAACGGAGACATAGGAGACAACTGTTGAATTTGACTTTAATTGAAGATGATGTTGCTTTATTCTTTTCTTGATAGTTTATTTTCTGCAGATGAATCTCCTTATTGTGGATTACAGCCTTGACTTTTCCTTTGTGTGATGAAGTTTGAGAAAACCAGGGATGTATGGTTTACTTTGCCAGCCTCTTCATTTCAGATGCTTAACTTGCACCTTGGCCCCTTTAGAAGAAAGCGGCCTGAGATAGGAGCTGAGTAAAAACAGTGGATGATTTATTTAATTCTCTTGGCAGGTTCTTGGGAAAAGTAACATGTAGTCAATTTGGTTATAGGTGGTGGCTCACGCCTGTAATCCCAGCACTTTGGGAGGCTGAGGTGGGTGAATCACTTGAGGTCAGGAGTTCAAGACCAGCCTGGCCAACATGGTGAAACCCCGCCTCTACTAAATATACAGAAAAAGTTAGCCGGGCCTGGTGGTGCACACCTGTAATCCTAGCTACTCAGGGAGCTGAGCTGGGAGGATTGCTTGAACCCAGGAGGTGGAGGTGCAGTGAGCCAGGATCGCACCACTGTACACTCTAGTTTGGGCTTCAGAGCAAGACTCCATCTCAAAAAAAAAAAAAAAAAGAAAAAGAAAAAAAATTTGGTTGAAATCATGGCAGAGCACTCAGTGTCCTTCCTATTAGGCAACCTTTCTTTTCAACTCTGTGCATATGACAGTACAATCTTTTCCTGGTGGAGCCTACAATTAAGGAGAGTGTTGCTTTTAGGTCTGTTGAGCAAACTGAATCTCTGGATTCACTGAGCCGCTCTGTGATAGGCTTGCAGGGCCCCTCTGCAGGTAGGTGATAATGAAGAGAGGGTGCCATGAATAGAAGGGACATGCTGAGGGGAGGGTCCTCTGTCCCCGCAGAGCACACAGCCTCCATGCCACTGCCTTCCCTCATGACCTGGAAGCTTGATTCATGGTCCCTGTTTGCTTGCTGTGCTGACCTTCATTTGAACGGGATGTTTGTGCATCCCACCTTGATGGGAATAATTGGGTTCACTGCCTTCCCATCATAGAAGGGTTGTCCCTTCTGTGACCACTGCATTAAGGGTTACAAAATACCACATCAGTATTAAGTGCTGGAAACTGATGAGTCTTGGACAACTTTAAACTAGGCATCCTGAGTTTTCCAGAGACATCCTTATCTTTCAGATGGGAGGGAGTCATCTGTTTCATTTCTTGGGGGACAGCCTTTATCCCTTGATGCATTTACTTTCTCATCTGTAGAGGGGCACATTTACTAGCTTAAGAACTTAATCCGGATCTTTTTCTTAGATATCTTCATACTGAAATTCCATTGCAAGATTATCTGTAAGTATTCTGGACAACTTCAGACAAACTGAAACAAGGAAATTTAACACTCCTCATATTTTATAGTAGTAGTTGTTTCTATTATAGACTTTCAAAATCTGACATTGTTTGAGTCCTTCTCTTTTCTCATGAAATTATATCCCCCTTCCTCCCTATTCCATATGCTGGGTTGCACTATATTATTTAAAGTAGAGATTCATCTTGATATACAAAGGAAATAAGAGTTTCATTTTATGTATATGATGTTCTGTGTTGTCTGGTAATAGAAAGATTTAATGGATCTGAACAAGGAAAGACACACATAAAAACCATGAAGCAGGATCCGAGTGGCACTGAATGATGGCTGTATTTTGCTGATGTTAACTACTTGGAGAAATTTTTATAGGCAGTTGATTAATCAGTTTTCATATTGTTTCTGAGATATTTTAATTGAATAATGTTTGGGAAATTATATTCTAGTGGAGATAAAATATCTTAAGTAACATATTTTAAGTAAATGTAAAGAGTTTCCTTTAAATTATCAGTAGGTTTCTAATTTTAGTTAAAGGAACTTTTCCCCTCCTTGTCTTTCCCCACTTTGAATGCTTTGCAAGCAGTTTGAAAAGTGATTATGTTCAAGCTTGGTCTTTGTCTTCTTATCTTGATAAATCAAATACTCTTAATGCTGCAGTTTAGCAGCAGCAGTAAACAGCTGCCCCTAGGAGTAAAGATCTTTTTCATAATTCATGTTTGGACAGGAAGGTGTACCTAGTAATGAATCTTGATGATCTAAACCGCCAGTGATGGACCAAGGGTATGATGACATACTGGTTTGCCTTCAGGCCTTGGCCGTTCTTAAACAAACAAAATAAAGACGTCATAACCAGGTAGCTGTCTTGGGGAAACAACACTCCATGAAATATTTTAAGTGTCTTAGGCTAAGAAAAGTGAGAATTTTAATACATCACAAGTTAGAATCAACTACAGTCATATGCTACATAATGACATTTTAATCAACTATGGACTGCACACACCACAGTGGCCCCGTAAGATTGTAATACCATATTTTTACTGTACCTTCTCTGTGTTTAGATAAACAAATACTTAACCATTGTGTTACAGTTGCCTACAGTATTCAGTACCATGCTGTGCAGGTTTGTAGCCTAGGATCAATAGGCTATACTGTATAGTCCAGGCGGGTAGTAGGCTGCACCATCTAGTGTAAGTGCTCCCTATGGTGTTCACACAACAATGCATTCCTCAGAACATACCCCTTCATTAGGCGACACGTGACTATACTTAGGTTGTTTCAGGACCTCCCTGTCCTCTGAATGACGGAGCCCTTTATGTCCCTAATCCTTCTGTCACTTCTGGGAGGCTCAAAGAGGCAGGCAGGTTTTGTTTTCCTTCAGTTAGCTGTTCTGTCTTTGATATTAAATGCAATAATCATTTCATGTTCTGTATAAATCTTTAGGCTTTTCTGTGTCTGATCTCTCTACGTATGTGCAGTATTAATTTTAGGTCAGCAGGAGGATAGGCTTCTCCGACTGTGTTCAGAGAAATGGGGCAGAAAGCAGAGATTGCTCTAATTTGCATCCTGTCCTGACTGTATTTTCTGATTGTATTGCATTGTGTTAGAGAATGTGGTTAAGACAGTGTGTGCTATTTGTTGAGTCTTGCTTTATGGCCTAGTCAGGTTTTGTAAATGTGCCAAGTTTGTTTGAAAGTACATTTTCTAATTGTTAAGTGTAGGGTTTGTCAGAAATGTCCCAGTCTTCTATATATTTACTAATTATTTTTGTTTGCTTGACATGAGTTTATAATTGGGGGATATATGTGTATGTATACTTCGTGTGTGTGTGTGTGTGTGTGTGTGTGTGTGTGTACTTGTTAGTTTTTCTTTATAATTCTGTCAGTTTTTGCTTTGCATAGTTTAGTGCTATTTTTTTAATTAGTGGTTTGTTGTTTGGGGTTTTTTTTGTCCTGAACTCGTTTTGTCTGATAACTTTATGTCAAGGTTTTCCTTTTTTTTTTTTTTTTTTTTTTTAGTATTTGCCTGATACATCTTTTTCATCCTTTTACTTCTGAATTTCTTTCTGAGTAGCTTTTTATGTGCCTTTTGTGAAGAGCATCTAGATGTAAATTTGCTTTTCTTCAATCTGAGAATCTGTCTTTCAAATGGTGAATTGGGTCCATTCATCTTTACTATTGCCAGGTGTTTTCTTTGTTCCTTTTTTCTTAGCACCCACTTGTGGAGCAGGCTTGAGATGAGATTTCTCTTTATAGACCTTTGTCTCCCTACCCCAGGCCATGGACAGGGAGCATTGGTTGCCATTTCTCTGGACTGGTTGTTGTTCTTGCCTTCTTTGCTTGGAGAGGGCAGCCTTTCTGTGTGCCCAGCTTGATGCAGTGACCTTGTTCCAGCTTCCTGTGCCACACAGGTCTGAGGCCATGCCTGGGTCTGTGTGACTTCTGGATATTGGCCCCTGTACCTGGTCTTGTTTTCGCCTTTTTTCCACTGGAGCTACCCCAGCCCACTCTTTCTCTTAAGCCCTGGCTTTATATTTTCTCTTATTTCTCCCCTTCCTGCTTCCCTCTTATTGAGAGACCAAGTCTCACTGTGCTGCCCAGGCTGGCCTTAAACTCCAGGACTCAAGCCGTCCTTCTGCCTCAGCCTTCCAGGTAGCCAGGATTTCAGGTGTGTGCCACCATGCCTGGCTCTTTTCTCTCTTATTTCTGACACCTGATATTTGTGCATTTAGGAAAAAAAGTTCTAATTATCCTTTAATACTCCTATACACTCCTAGTGGGAAGAGGCTCTACCTTAGCTCAGCCTACCTACCTCACCCCAATTCTGTTTGGTTCTTGATGTGCAAATGATGTCTGTGGCTAAAGATCTCTCTGTAGTATTGGTGTTTGAGCTTTTCTTGTTTTTACCTGCTAGACTATTTTTACCTTTGACTTAGCTCCTTAGTAATACAGTCATAAGCTTAATAAACAGGGGCCACCTTCTGAGAAATGCATTGTTAGGCATTTTCATTGTATGAACATCATTGTGTACTTAAACCTGTATGGTACAGCCTACAGTCCTAGACTACCAGGAGTAGCCTGTTGCTTCTAGGCTGCCCACCTGTACAGCATGTTATTGTACCGATTACAGTAGGCAGTTGTAATGCAATGGTATTTGTATATCTAAACATAGAAAAGATATAGTATCATAATCTTATGGGACCATCATATATATATATGGGGGGTCCACTGTTGACTGAGACGTCAATGGATGGTGATTACATGTTTTCTTTCTTTTTTTTTTGAGATGAAGTTTTGCTCTTGTTGCCCAGGCTGGAGTGCAATGGTGCAATCTTGGCTTAGCACAACCTCCACCTCCTGGGTTGCAATTCTCCTGCCTCAGCCTCCCTCCTGTGTAGCTGGGATTACAGGCATGTACCACTACACCTGGCTAATTTTGTATTTTTGGTAGAGACGGAGTTTCTTGTTGGTCAGACTGGTCTCAAACTCCCGACTTCAGGTGATCCGCCCGCCGTGGCCTCCCAAAGTGCTGGGATTACAGGCGTGAGCCACTGCACCCGGCCAGTTACATATATTTAACACATATTCCAAATGGAAAACAAAAGCGTTCCTGTGACTGTGAACCGATGTTCAGTGGAGTGGCTCTGTGTGTTTATTTCCTGACATGTGACTTTGCACAGGCTTTACCGCATGTCAGAGATTTGCCAAGCTGGAGGATGGGGTGACACAGGGACCTGCAGGCCATAGAATTTTTTGGCAACCGTCGTTTACTTTCAGAGAACGGCTGCAAGAGATTGAGTTTGGGGATATGTGTGCTCTGTTAGAGCTTGAATTCCTAATCCCCGTGAGTGGGAAAGCTGTGAGGAAGCCCAGATCTGGCTCATGTCTTAGTCGGGGCTGAGGCCTCATCTTCATTATTCTAAAGGGAAAAGAAGAGGAAATTCTCTGTTGTCTGTCAAGTACTCTATTTTGCTTTGTTTTTCATATGAAAAAGAAAAGGGAATGTTTAGTTTGCCAAAGTGTACATTATAGCAGCCCTTAATAGAGCTGAAAAGCAGTGAAAGTGAAAATGGTATTCTGATAAAAATCTTTTACCTTACTGAAGCTATTTGGAGAAACTAGACTAGAGAATTAAAGGATAAAGCTTTGTGTTACCAGAGAGGCCAACACCATGGCTATGACAGTGGCCAGTCTCCTCCATGCTCAGAGGGAGAACCTGTTGCACTCACATTGTTTGTTTGGTTGAACTTTTTGTTGTGGAAAAAAATGTCCAAGACACACACACCATAAAGAAGAATATAGTGACAAGTCTGTACTCACCCCCCACCCCTTTAGCCACTTATCATGGCCAGTCCTGTTTCATCTCTACAAACACCTGCTCTCTCACTTTTTGTTTTATTTTGAAGCTAGATCCATATCACATTCACTGGGCAATATTCCAGTGTGTATCTCTTAAAAACAGATTCTTTTTTTTTTTTTTTTGAGACAGGGTTTCACTCCCATCACCCAGGCTGGAGTGCAGTGGTGCGATCTCCACTCGCTGCAACCTCCACCTCCCAGGCTTAAGCTGTTCTCCTGCCTCAGCCTCCCTAGTAGCTGGGACTACAGGCGCATGTCACTGTACCTGGCTAATTTTTGTTAGAGACAGGGTTTCGATATGTTGCCCAGGCTGGTCTCACTAAGCTCAAACAATCTGCCCACCTTGGCCTCCCAAAGTGCTGAGACTGCAGGCATGAGCCACCATGCCTGGCCCACAGATTATTTTTTTAAACATAGGTACAATATTAGTATTGCTCCTAAAAAATAAATCATTAATATCATGATATGATAAACTATTGATAGACTGTTAAAATTTCATGTTATCTCACAAATCTTATGAGTTTATCTTTTTCCGTTCGAGTCAAGATTCATACAAGTGCCACACATGGTGGTGGTTGAAATTGTCTGTGGTGTCTCTTAATCTATAAGTGTATCTCTCTTCTGCCCTCACCCCCTCATTTGTTGAAGAAGCGAGGTCATTTGTCCTGTAGCATTTCTTACAGTCTGAACTTTACTGATTGTATCCACTCCCTGCCTCTCCTGTTGTTTTATATATTCTTTTGTCCTCCTTTTTCATATAAGCTTGTTGTTAAAGCTGGAAGCTTGATCAGAATAATAATTGATGTTGTGAGGCTGCAAGACTGCTTCACAGGTGGTGGTGTGTTCCTCCATCAGGAAGCACATCTAGTATCTAGTATCTCTCTTTCTGTGTATGATTTATTGGCTGTGTTAATGCTTAACCTAGATCCATTATTTCATTAGAGACTGCAATATGGTGGTACTGTAATTCTAGCATGTTTTCGTTTATTCGTTGGAATATATCTATAAAGAGAAACTTACCTGCTATGTGGTTGGCAATTGGTATAGGAAAAGCAGAATTTGTGTTTGATTCCTGCCTAGAATTGGACAATAGTGACCAGTTAGTTTGTTTTAGTATCATCATGGACTTGTGGACATAATGATATAGAGACATCTGTAATATGATTTAGTCAGTCACAGTTTTGACCCTTACTAATGCCCCAGTTCTCCCAGTGTTGCAAATCAGAACCTCTTGAGGTTGGCCAATGAATTCTTTTGACTGGCCCTCTGAGATGACAAGATGTTCCAGGCTCATCTTGTACATTCGCTTCCCCAGACCTGGAATCAGCACTACTACAAAGAGCTCTGGTTCCTTTCATGGAAAATGGCATTTCGAGACCTCGTTCTGGGTGCTAGAGTGCTCATCGTACTGGGTTAGTTATTGTTTTGTTATGCCCAGACCGTTTATTCCCCGAAGAAGACCACCAGAGTCCAGAGTCAAAGCTAAGCAGCAAGGATCTTTATTACAGGTTCGAACCTGGAACTCTCCCTCGCTCGTGAAACGAGACGGGCGGGAGAGCTCCCCCACTCAGCTCCGAACAATGTTATATAGTCTAAGAAAAGTGGGCATAGAGTTATTATACAAATCAGATATATGATTGGCTAGTGTTTGAACAAGGCGATTTGGCTAACTATGATTGGTTCCTGCCATTTCTGATATTTTGGTTCAAACTTTGAGGCGGGAGAGCAGGTTTATGGCAGCAAGAGTTTATCTTACTTAAACACGTCTTGTGACCTTGCCTCAGAACTTACAAAATGTCTGGTATGTGCAAAACAAAATCTCTGGTACGTGCAGAAAACCAGGTACTCACAGAACTTACGAAATCTCTGGTATGTGCAAAGATTAGAGAGCAGAACAAGGGTGTAGCGGGTGGGGGGTGGGTACACATCTATCTTTGTGTCCTTTCATTTCCCCCTTCTCATAAGTAACTGGATGTCCAATCTTGGATTTCCAGAGTCTTATAATATAGCCTCACTTTCTGGGTGCAGGAGAGGCTGGTGATGGCTACGGAGGACCATTAGTTGGATGGTATCAAACCTTTCTCTGACAAATTGTAAAATTTTATTTACCACACAGGGGCCTATAGTGAATAGAAGTAGTAAAGACATTAGGGGGCCTAAAAGGGGTGCCAGAAGGGAAAACATTGAAGAGCTCCACCAATTGTTAGCGGCTGTAGTGAATTGTTGCTTTTTCATTTCTAAGCTTAGTTCGTGTAGGCGTTGGACTCTTTCTTCAACTAACCCTGACTTATTTATATAGAAACAGCATTCTTCTTTGAGGAACATACAGGTACCTCCTTTCTCAGCCGTGAGTAAGTCTAAGGCTCTGCGGTTTTGAAGGGTGACCTGTGCTAGGGAGGTGAGCTGCCGCTGAAGGGAGGCTAGGGAATAGGCGGAGTCTTCCATAGCAACAGAGAATTGTTGTAACAGCTTGTCGTTTTCTATCATGGAGTGTTGTAGGGCCCCTCCTGCTAACCCCGCTGCGACAACAGAGGTGGTTAAGGATATTCCAGCAATTAGTGGTAGAAAAACTGCTCGTCTATGTCGCGCAGTTTTAGTTGGGGCGGTCCCTGCCCAGCCTATGAACTCTGCCGGGGTTAGCAGTGTCAGTCAGGGAACTAGGGTAACAGGGATACACAACTGTCCGTCAGAGATGCTTTTGGACAGAGTTTTTAACAGAGTCATATTACACCAGAAGAACACACCAGGGGGAGCATATATGGGACTATTAGGGTATGTAGCCGATTGGTTACAGAGGCTGTTGCTAAATGCCGAATAACAATAGGGGTATTTCTCTTGGTATGGGTCACGGTACAGGGCCACATCGGGTATCGTGACTATCGATGAGTTAAAACCTGTATAGTTTGTGGGAGGGGAGGATAGAGGAACAGCCGTTAATGGTGGTCTTCCTAGGGTTGCACACATAAAGCAAGAGGACAGGTCGCCTAAACCAGTGAGGTTGGCGAATGCTAGCCCTTCCCGTAATAGAGTTAGCCAGGAGAAGGGCTGCAAGTCTCGTGATAGCTTGGTTTCTTGCCTGTGGATTTGTGTGTGGATTAAGGGTTGAATCTGGACTAGACTTCTCCACAGATATAAATGGCTACTGGGCCAGGTACTAGTTGATGAGTAATATACTCCCCCATGTTGTGGGGTTGTCCACCGAGAGTCCCATGGGTCTCTAATTATCCAAGTGTAAGTGACGGGAGACTCAGTTTTGTAAAAATACCACCCTTGTCGTTCTCTCCAGTATCAGACAGAGTGCGTCTTACAGTAGCTATATGGGCAACCTGCACTCTGGTGCCACCAATAATTTTTACAATTATATTCAGTTTGATCATATTCAAAACAGATCATGGGTATTGCTGGTTGGGCAATCTGGAACCTAGTGAAATTGAGGTAAACTATAGTATTACACCCTGAGGGGGGGCAGTCTGCGCTAGCTAGCAGTTTACCCGCTTGGGGGGTTTCCCCGGGGTGAGTTTTGTTCTCATAGAGCCAGAACCTCCAGACATAGGGATTAGACGGCGCAGCAGTGAGGAGAGTCAGATGCATAAGGCATAAAAGCATAGGTAAGCTAGACATGGTTACGGCTATGGGGATGACGGCGCAGGGTTAGCTTTAAGGGATTGTTCTTAGCTTTGTCTATAGTCCATGTAACCGGTGCTCCAGACGGTTCGAGAAGGTCGGATGTTGGGTCCACTGGTTTGACGTGTGTGTAGTGGATCCACGAAGCGATGCCTTCTACTTTGAGAGCGGTGGGAGTAGTCAGGAGTACTTGCAGTGGTCCTTTCCACCTGGGTTGAAGAGTTTCTTGCCAGTGGTGCTTGACTAGGACCCAGTCTCCCGGCTGGAACGGATGAGGCGTCGGCGGTGGTCCTGCCTCGTACAGTTCTCGTAGTCTGGGCCAAATTTCCTGGTGAATTTTCTGTAAGGCTTGTAAGGAGAACAGGAGCTCAGAGACATTTTCAGTTTCAGGTTTGAGTAAGTCATCTTTTAGACTGGGGACCAGGGGTGGGGGTCTGCCATACATGATTTCATATGGTGTGAGGCCTAGTCTGTAAGGGGTATTTCGGGCCCGGAACAGAGCGCAGGGGAGAAGTACTACCCAATTAGCGCCAGTCTCCATGGTCAATTTAGTTAAGGTCTCCTTCAGAGTCCGATTCATCCTTTCTACCTGTCCTGAGCTTTGGGGCCTATAAGCACAATGTAATTTCCAATTTGCCCCCAGAATGGAAGCCAAATCCTGACTTACCTTAGCAACGAAGGCTGGTCCATTGTCTGACCTTATTTGGATGGGAAAGCCATACCTGGGGAGGATTTCTTCCAAAATTTTCTTTGCTACAACCTGAGCAGTTTCTCTCTTAGTTGGGAACGCTTCTGTCCATCCTGAAAAAGTATCAGTACAAGTAAGTACTGATACCCATATTTTCCAGGCTTTATCTCAGTAAAGTCTATTTCCTAATAGATACCAGGCCTAGTTCCTCTACACCTAATTCCTGCGGTGGTCTGGGTTTGGGGGCAAGCGTTGTTTAGTTGGCAGGCTTTGCAATTTGTTGTGACATCGCTGGCCAGTTCAGCTGTGCGCCTGATTCTAAACTTGGCGTGCCTGATTAAGTCCATCATTCGCTGGGCACCCAGGTGGGTTGTCCGGTGGATGTGTTCCAACACCTGCCGTCCTAATTTTTCTGGTAGGATGGTTTGGTCATTTATATCAGTCCACCACCCATTTTTAACCTGTTTTAGGGGAAGCGTGTTCATCCATTCGCGATCCTGTTCGGTATAGTCGGGAAAACATGGCAAATTTCGCGGGCCAGGATCGGGGAGCTGGAGCGTGAGGAGCTGACTGGGAGCTTTTGCTATGCTCCTTGCGGTTTGGTCGGCTAAGAAGTTGCCTCGAGCAATTGGCGTAGTTGGTTTCTGATGCCCAGGGCAATGTACGATAGCCAATTTCTTTGGTTTCCACAAAGCAGTTAATAGAGCTAGGATCTCTTGCTTGTTTTTTATTTCTTTGCCTTCGACTGTTAATAGTCCTCTTTCTCTGTAGATGGCCCCATGTATGTGCGCAGTAGCGAAAGCATAGCGGCTATCCGTGTATACTGTTAGTTTTTTCTCTGCCCCTAGGGTGAGGGCCTGTGTAAGGGCTATCAGTTCGGCTCTTTGGGCAGATGTCCCTGGAGGCAAGGGTTCCGCCCAGATTACCTCAGTCTCTGACGTTACAGCCGCTCCTGCATACCGCTGGCCTTGGTGGACGTAGCTGCTGCCATCAGTGAACCAGGTGAGTTTTGTGTCGGGGAGCGGACGATCTTGCAGGTCCTCCCGCACCCCATGCACCTGAGCCAGTATCTCAGTGCACTCATGGGACGGGGCGTCCAAGTCTGGATTTGGCAGCAGTGAAGCAGGGTTTAAAGAGGTTGGGGGCAGAAAAGTTATTCTGAGGGGGTTTAACAGCAGTCCTTGATAGTGGGTGAGCCGGGCGTTACTCATCCATCGGTCCGGCGGCTGCCGGAGGACGCCTTCAATGGCATGCGGGGTTATAACGCGCAACTCTTGCCCCATGATAAGTTTATCAGCGTCTCGGACCATTAGGGCGGTCGCCGCGATTATCCGGAGGCAGGGTGGCCAGCCAGCAGCCACTGAATCTAATTTTTTTGACAAATAGGCAACTGGCCTCTGCCAGGGGCCTAGGTACTGTGTTAACACGGCTTTTGCAACACCCTTACTTTCATCCACGTATAAGTGGAAGGGCTTGGAGACATCAGGGAGCCCCAGCGCGGGGGCTGATAACAAGGCAGTTTTGATTTGCTGAAAGGCCAGCTCAGCCTCTTCCGTCCAATTGAATGGCTGCCGTTCCTTTGTTGCCTGGTATAGGGGCTTGGCTAACTCAGCAAATCCGGGTATCCATAACCTACAGAACCCTGCCGACCTCAGGAATTCTCTCACTTGCCGTGTTGACTGGGGTCTAGGGATGCGTAGGACTGTTTCCTTTCGGGCTTTGGTTAGCCAGCGTTGCCCCCCTTTTAATAGGTACCCCAGATAAGTTACCTCCGACTTGCAGATCTGAGCCTTTGTTGCTGAGGCTCGGTAGCCTAGCTCCCCCAGAGTCTTCAGGAGGTCCTCAGTCCCTTGAACACAAGTTTCCGGGGACCTGGCCGCTATTAAGAGATCATCAACATATTGCAAAAGAGTTATTTCAGGGTGTTGCCGCCGGTACTCACCCAGATCTTCATGAAGGGCTTCATCGAACAGGGTTGGCGAGTTCTTGAACCTTTGTGGCAGTCTGGTCCATGTTAGCTGACCGTTGATGCCCCTCTCAGGATCCGTCCATTGAAATGCAAAGAGTTCTTGACTTTTGGGAGCCAGAGGAAGGCTGAAGAAAGCGTCTTTTAGATCAAGAACGGTATACCACTGTTTTTTGGGATGTAAGGCACTCAGAAGGGTGTATGGATTGGGCACAGTGGGAAGTATGTCCATGACCCTTTTATTAACTTCTCTTAAATCCTGTACTGGCCTGTAGTCCGTACTGTTGGGTTTACGAACAGGTAACAGTGGAGTATTCCAGGATGAGTGGCAAGCCCGTAGGACTCCCTGGTCTAGGAGTCGGCGGATATGGGGCGTAATTCCTTCTCTTGCCTCCAGGGGCATAGGATATTGCCGAACCCGAACCGGGTCCGTCCCTGGCTTAACTTCCACAAATATGGCAGTGCCTTGAACTGTTTTTCTTCTGGAGTATCCCTATTATTATAAACTCGCTGGGCCATCTGAAGGAGGTCCTGAATCTGCTTTCCCTCTAAACCTTCTAATTTCTGGAGTTTTCTTTTAATATCTGGTGTTGCCTGGTTTACAAAGGACATTACTACCGCTGCCTGATTTTCCGGTGCTTCCGGGTCCATAGGGGTAAACTGTCTGAAGGCTTCCATTAATCTCTCTAAATACACAGCGGGGCTTTCTGTCTTACCTTGTAACACAGAATATACTTTAGCCAAATTGGTGGGCTTGCGAGCTGCAGCCCGGAGACCCGCCATTAGAGTCTGGCGATAAATGAGCAGTCGTCCCCTACCTTCTGCCGTGTTGTAGTCCCATCTGGGCCGGGTCAAAGGGAAAGCCGCATGAATGAGGTCAGGATTTGCAGTTGGCTGGCCGTCATCTCCTGGAACCAGTTTTCTGGCCTCAACTTGGATTCTTTCCCGCTCCTCCGTTGTGAACAGGATTCGGAGGAGCTGTTGACAGTCATCCCAGGTCGGCTGGTGAGTAAACATGACACTGTCTAACAACGAGGTTAGATCTTTGGGATTATCTGAGAACCGAGCGTTTTGGGACTTCCAATTGTATAAATCACCGGTGGAAAAAGGCCAATACATGAGACGGGAGAGCCCGGTATCATCGAGCGATCCTATTTCTCTGAGAGGCAGGGCTACAGTGGAGTCAGGGAGTCGGGAAGCTTTGTCCCGCTGTACGCGGCCTCGTGTTTGGCCAGCCGGCCCCCCCAGGTTACTTTCGCTCTCGGCTGCTTCTGCTTCTCGGTTTCCCTCTACGGAAGCACCACCCTGGGGGACTGGGTCCTGCGGGATAAGGTGCGGATATGGTGGGGGAAATGTGGGTTCTAACGTTAGGGGGTCCTGGCTGTCCGGCAGCACAGGGGCCGAGGGAGCAGAGGGAGTCTTTTGTCTTGTAGGTCGCGTTACTAGGACTTTGCAGGGCTCAGGGATGAATGGAGTTATCCAGGGTGGTGGGTTTTCCACAAGATCCTGCCACACTAGAATATAAGGAATTTGATCAGGATGTCCTGACTGCCCTGCCAGGAAAATCTTAGTTTTTACCTTAGTAATAATAGAGAGACAGAAAGTTCCTTCGGAGGGCCACCCTACGCCGAAAGAGGGCCACTCCGAACGGCAGAAAGTAACTAGCTTTCCCTTCTTTAGTTCTACGCTTAAGTTACGCCCCCGAGCCTTCACATCCTTAAAATTGGTAACAAGGAGTGAGAGCGGCGTGCTCTGGTTGTTGCCCGTCTTTGGACTGCTCCTACAAAGAGAAGGGGGGACGAAAATGAGTGTGAAGCAGAGGGGAGTTATCCGACAGGTCTGGTCCTGGAAGGGGAAGAAAAGGTTTTATGTTTCGTTTTGGGCTTACACTTAACACTTAACAATAACGGACAGACAGTAATAACGATGAGCATTCGCGAGCGCGTGTCGGACTTCCGACCTGAGTCAGACGGGGCAACCAAGGATGGAGGCCCCCAGATGGGCACTGGGGAACGTCTCCCACCAGTCACGAGTGGCTGTCTTCTAGCGCGTCCGCCAAGACCGTGCCACTTACAGAACAGACCAATACAGATTACAGATTACGGATTTCGCGAAATTTCAGGGAGACAGACAGAGACAAAGACAGAGACAGTGACAAAGCCGGCTTACCTACAGATTAAGATCCATTGACTTGGGGGTCTGGTGGGCTTGGGGGAAATCCCGGACGAGCCCCCATTTGTTATGCCCAGACCGTTTATTCCCCGAAGAAGACCACCAGAGTCCAGAGTCAAAGCTAAGCAGCAAGGATCTTTATTACAGGTTCGAACCTGGAACTCTCCCTCGCTCGTGAAACGAGACGGGCGGGAGAGCTCCCCCACTCAGCTCCGAACAATGTTATATAGTCTAAGAAAAGTGGGCATAGAGTTATTATACAAATCAGATATATGATTGGCTAGTGTTTGAACAAGGCGATTTGGCTAACTATGATTGGTTCCTGCCATTTCTGATATTTTGGTTCAAACTTTGAGGCGGGAGAGCAGGTTTATGGCAGCAAGAGTTTATCTTACTTAAACACGTCTTGTGACCTTGCCTCAGAACTTACAAAATGTCTGGTATGTGCAAAACAAAATCTCTGGTACGTGCAGAAAACCAGGTACTCACAGAACTTACAAAATCTCTGGTATGTGCAAAGATTAGAGAGCAGAACAAGGGTGTAGCGGGTGGGGGGCGGGTACACATCTATCTTTGTGTCCTTTCAGTTTCTGAGCCTTTACAACAGAGCTCAGAAAATGTTCTCCCCTCCCCTCCCCTCTCCTCCTCTCCCCTCCCCTCTCCCCTCCTCTCCAAGCCCGTCTTTTCTTTCTTTCAGATAAAAATACATCATGAGTTCAAACTGGTATTTCTGATGCAACATCAGGACTATAGGTTTTCTACTTAATCTCTTTTGTCCTAAATGTATACCTTCTTTCTCCCATAGCAAGAATTCTGGTTCTCAATGACACTGGAGATGGTAGAAATAGAATATCATAAAATCATTCAGTTGCTTTATCCCATGATACACACCCGACAGCCTCGGAGTAACAAACGAGTGCATTTGCCACCGATTTAGTAATGGAGGATGGCTCTATTTGTCTTGTGCAGTTCTTTCCACCTTAGTGTATCTCTAGGGGCGCACAGTCTGACAGCTTCTGGAACATTCCCTCTCTGTGAGCTTATGCCCCCAATTGGAGACATTGGGTTCATTTGTTTTATTTTCATTTCTTAGAGATCACTTTTAAAAATACAACTGTTTTGTAATTATTTAAAATATTGTTGTAGTTCCAGTCAAATTTAAAAGAGAAGGTGTACTATATTGAGAAAAGTCTAGTTTTTAATTCCTGTCTCCTCCATCCTGTTCTCTACCCCCCCTTAATGAGTAACTTTTTAAAAATAATTTTTGTTTTTGCTTCATCCTTCCATTGTTTTTCTTAATATAAAAAGATAAGTATACATATTTATATTCCTCTGTTTCTTAGGTAAATTGTCATCTGCTATATTTATTTTTTTCTACTTTGCTTTTTTTATTTTACAAGCCATTCAGGAGATTATTGCATAGTAGTACCACAATGGTAAAATGACGTAGTGTGGGATTTTGCTTTGCTAGCCAATCTGAATTTTTTTAAAATTTTAACACATAAATTAAGCCCATTTAAATGTATTGGTAAAACCAATATGTTTGGCCTTGGCTCTGTGATTGTTTCATATTACATATGTATGTATGCAAGTCTTTTATATGAGTAGTCTTTTTTTTTTTTTTTTTTTTTTTTTTTTTTTTTTGAGACAGGATCTTGCTCTATTGCCCAGGCTAGAGTGTAGTGGTGTGATCTCAGCTTACTGCAGCCTCGACCTCCTGGGTATATGAAGTAGTCTTTCTCTGTGGTCTGTTTTATTTATTTTCTATCCCTTTTAATTTGTATTATTTTTATTATTTTTGTGGGGTTTTTTTAAAAGCGTAAATTAAATTTTTGTTCTGAGGGCTACATATGCCATTATGTAATACCATAGCCACTCCCCATTTTTTTCATTATCCATTTTTTTCCTAACAGGAATATTGAAATTAGATAACACCCCCTCAACATCTGGTTTGAAAAAATATCCTTTTGACCAGGCATAGCGGCTCATGCCTGTAATCTCAGCACTTTGGGAGGCCAAGACGGATCACTTGAGGCCAAGAGTTTGAGACAAGCCTGGCCAACCCCATCACTACTAAAAATACAAAAAAATTCGTTGGGTGTGGTGGTGCACACCTGTAATCCCAGCTGACTCAGGAAGCCAAGGCACGAGAGTCACTTGAACCTGGGAGGTGGAGGTTGCAGTGAGCCAAGATTGTGCCACTGCACTCTAGTTTGGGCAACAAGAGCAAAACTCCATTTCAAGAAAAGAAAAAAGAAAAGATAACCTTTTATTTTCTGTTAACTTATAAGGCAGTCTTCAAACATATTCTGTTTTTCAGCATATAAGCTATTCACTTACAAGGCAGTCGTCAGGCATATTCTATTTTTCAGATGTCCTCCTCGTTCTAACCCTCATTTTTTGAACACATAATGGTTTAGAACAATACTTACTGTTTCCCGTAATTCTGTAGGTTGCCTAGGCAGTTCTGGTCTAGGCCAGACTGGCTGGGATTGGATGACCTCAGTCACATTTCTGGTGTCTCAGCTGGGATTGCTGGGACAGTGGGAGCCTCTCCCCATGTGGCCTTTCATCCTGTAGATAGCTAGTCCAGGCTTGTCCACATGGTGACCAAAGGGTTCCCAGCAGCATGACAGCACAAGCTACCCGGCAAGCCTCAGTTTGCATTATGCTTGTTAACACACCTTCAGCCAAAGCAGGTCTCGTGCCAATCTTAAATTCAAGGGGAGCAGTAAATACACCGCACCTCTTGATGGCAGGAGCAGAAAAGTCACATTGCAAGGGGCATGCATAAAAAGGTAGGATTTTTTTGCCGTTTTACAGTCTGCCACAAATAACGTTATACAATACTTCAATCTTGTCTCTTTTTGGTCATTGTCTGTTGGTTCCCTACTATGACCAATATTGAAATTAGCTATAATCTCTTATTTTCCCTGCCTTCCCTCTTCTGTGTCTGATTTAGAGAAATACGCTTTATTAGCTGTAAGGAAGTCAGCACTCTTATTCTACCTTCTTGTTGCCCTCTTCGTTCTATCCTTTTCTTGTTAAAATAATTACACTGTATCTACATTGTCAGAGCAAATAGCCATTGTGTACTCTATGCTAACCCTTATAACCATCGTTTGGTCTCCGTTTTACAGGTAAGTGTACATTTAATTCTCACTCTCAGTTTGTACGATGATGTTTGCTCTGTGAGTTTGGTCATCTAGTACATTTTTTTGGAAGAGTCATGGGAAAAATGCTCCCTGAGTTCTTGAATGTTAGCTTGTCAGAAGCCTTTGTACTTGAAAGTAGGCTCAGCTAGGTGTAAAAGAACCGTTGATTCAAATGTTGTTTCTTTGAGAATCTTAAATATATTACATTTTATTTTGGCTTGAAATGCTTCTCTCAAAGTGTGATGGCAATCTGACTTTTTTCGTCTTGACTTACTCTTTTTGACCAGATGCACTGAATTTTTTTTTAAGTCTCCTAGTTTTTGACTAGTAGTTTTGGATCCGTTTTCGCAGATGTATATGGTATAGCCTTCCAGCGTGCACAATTGAGCCTTTTTTGGTTATCTGAGCAGAGGTTTCTTGAATTGTAATTTTCAGCATCGTTCTGTTCCCTTGCTTTTGTTTTTGTCTATGAAAACTTCTATTATAGCCCATCATCTGTGTCACTTTCTTTCAAATCATTTTTAATTTATTTAATTTCTAATTATTTAATTATTTTTTGGTTTTAAAATTTTTTATCTTTTAATTACCTATTTCTCTTACAGCATTTTTTTTTAATTCTTGTATTTTTTCTAATTTGGCCCTCATAAAACAATTTTCCTTTTTATATCTAATTTTTTTTTGAGTTTTAATGTTTTCTTGAGTACTGTGACCTCATTTTTGAGATTTCCTAATTCTGACTTAATGTTCATTCTCTTTGTCTATCTGTCTATGAATTTACTTATTTATTTTTAGTTGGGTATCTATCTGTTACCTAGTCTGGAGTGCATTGGTGCTATCATAGCTCACTGCAGCCTCAATCTCCTGGCCTTAAGCAATCCTCCTGCTTCAGGCTCCTGAGTAGCTAGGACTACAGGTGTGTGCCAGTATGCCTGGCTAATTAAAGAAAAAAATTAAGACATAGGGTCTTGCTGTATTGCCCAGGCTGGCCTTGAATCCCTGGGCTCATATAATCCCCCTGCCTCAGCCTCCCGAGTAGCTAGGATTATGGGTGCAAGCCACCATGCCTGGCTTTAATATTCTTTTATATATTATTATCTTAAATCTTTTAGTTCATTTCAAAATATTAGGTACAGCTTTTCATCTGTTTTTTAGGCATGTCCTTCTCTCCTGCATTCATTGGCCATAGGGAGAATTTTTTCTGCTGCTGCTTTATGGGGTTTAAATGCAGTCCTCTTCACTTACCTCTAGTGGTTGTTTTCCTTTCTTTTTACTACTAAAATTTCTGAGAAAACATTAAATTTACAATAAAATGTTTCGATCTACATATGTTTAAGGTCAGTTGTTGGGCCAGTGAAACCAGTAACACTGCAACAAAACCTACCGTAGAATTTGCTACCTGAGGTGGAATTCATGTTTATATTGGGGACATCTATTTTTAAAAAGTTAGTAGCCAGGAGTGGTGGCACAAGCCTATAGTCCCAGCTACTCAGGAGACTGAGGCAGGAGGATTGTGGAGCCCAGGAGTTCAAGTCCAGCCTCAGCAGTGTAGCAAGATCCTATCTCAAAGGCTGAATAGTAAGAGACAAAAACAAGTATATATTCTGGAATTTGGCCAAGAAATGAGTAACCAGCACAGTGACGTGGGCAAGTTTGGTTGAGGGGACAGTAAGGAACAGGCAAGTGTTGATTTGTAAGGATGTTTGTTCTTTGGGTCACATACTATGTTACTCCCCGAGAGAAGTTACATGATGGAAACTTAGCTTCACTTTGGCATCTGTAATAATTAATAGCATGAGTTAATGTAGCTTCCCTGTGCAGCCTTATTTATGCCATAGAGTGTCTGCTATATGCTTGCTTATTCCAGATCATACTCCACAGGTCCTCAGGTGGCCTTTTCACTCACTACTTCCTCCCTTCTCCCTTCGGAGAAGGGAGCAGAAAGCTGGAAGACAAGCTGGCCACATGCTGCAGGGCCTTCTGGCCAAGTTATAGATTTTGCTCTTAGTGAACTATCTAAAAAGTTACTCCAATCCGTAGCCATAAGGTAACCTTTTGGGCCAGAACTCATAAAATATGGCATATTTTAAGTATGGTATTTTATAAGAATGGTATATTCTGGGGAATATCTTTCCTCAGATATTTAGTGATTTGGGCTCCCTCACATCACCTCCATCAAACAATTGTTCAAAATTTCTTAATGATGTTGTGCCTTCAACTGCATTTAAAGTGACTCTTGGCTGGGGGCGGTGGCTCATGCCTGTAATCCCAGCACTTTGGGAGGCCAAGGCGGGCGGATCATGAGGTCAGGAGATTGAGACCATCCTGGCTAACACAGTGAAACCCCATCTCTACTGAAAATACAAAAAAAATTAACCAGGTGTGGTGGCAGGAGCCTGTAGTCCCAGCTACTCAGGAGGCTGAGGCAGGAGAATGGCATGAACCCAGGAGGCGGAGCTTGCAGTGAGCCAAGATCGTGCCACTGCACTCCAGCCTGGGTGACAGAGCAAGACGCCATCTCAAAAAAAAAAAAAAAAATTAATTAAATTAAATAAATAAAGTGACTCTTACATCCCCTCTTCCTTGCTCTCTTGTTTTCTGAAGCACTGATTGTTTCCTTTGGTCCATACCCCCACCGTTGTCTGTTTCCTTGACTAGAATCTGAGGTTCATGATATGTCCTCTGTGCCTACAACAATCCCTTATATGCACTAGTGCTCAAATGTTTGTTTAATTAATGTGTGTGTGCCAGGCACTGACCTGGTGCTGAGGATACTGTGGTGAACAAAACATGCCCTGCCCTCATGGGGTTTGCAGTCTAGTGCGAGAGACAGAAATTTGTCCAGTAAAGGGTGGAAAGTGCTTTGAGAGGGCAGAACAGGGTAAACGGACCTCGTCTGCAGCAGTCAGGGCAGGCTTCTCTAAGAAAGAGAGTTTTATGCACCAAGAAGTGAAAGAATGGTCAGTGAGAGCTTTGTGACAGTAGTGGGAACGCTCCACGATGATGAAGCGCCTTTTCCAAAGGCTCAGCCACAACAGGGAGAAGGGCCGACAGGTTCCAGTAGTGGCAGAAGGCCAGTGCCAAGCAGTGTTGTACGGGCAGGGGAGGGAACAGGAAGCTGGAAGACAGGCAAGCCATGTGCAGGGCCTTCTGGCCCAGTTACAGATTTTGCTCTTAGTGAACTATCTAAAAAGTAGCTCCAGTTCTTAGCCATAAGGTAACCTGTTGAGCCTGAACTCATAAAGTGTGGTATATTATGTCTAATGAAGACAGGATTTTACAGGACTCCCAGCACGAAACACTAATCATTACTGGTAGAATCCATAGGCCATGGCTTGAAAATGGTTTCCTTATAACAAATTTGAGAGAACAAAGCATAGCTCAGGTAAAATGAATATATATAGTAAATAGTTCATGTTTGTATTATATATGAGTAGTTTATATTATGTTAATGATTTTGCTTTATTTATACTTTATTTGCTGAAGTTTTGAAAATATTTTTGGCCAGGCGCAGTGGCTCACGCCTGTAATCCCAGCACTTTGGGAGGCCGAGGTCAGGAGTTTGAGACCAGCCTGGCCAACATGGTGAAACCCCATCTCTACTAAAAATACAAAAACTAGCCAGGCGTGGTGGCGTGCACCTGTAATCCAGCTACTCAGGAGGCTGAGGTGCGAGAATCACTTGAATTCTGGAGGTGGAGGTTGCAACATTGAGCCAAGATCATGCCACTGCACTCCAGTTTGGGTGATAGAGCGAGACTCCGTCTCGAAAATAATAATAATAATAATAATTTTTAAGTACTTCTGGTAGAGAAACATTTATTTGAGCTGTAAGATTAAAAAATAAAAACAACAACAAAAACCCCTTTAAAATGTGCAAAATGAGTGCTTGCTTTTATTGCTGATTTTACCTGGACGGTCAAATTCTGTAGAAAGGTATGGATAAACAAATCAGAGGCAATAAGGCAGAGTGGAAAGAATTCCATTTTTGGAGTCCCATAAGGTCCCACTTGGATTTCTGGGGTCCCACCCTTGATTTCTTATCAAAGGTATCTGAGCCCAGCTGTCCTTCTGAGTAAAACGAAGCAGAAGTAATACTTTGCATGCACATCTGGAGCAAGACAGTGAGTCTCCTCCTCATAGACACACCATTCACCCTGGTGTCTTTAGAGCAGACCTCACAGGTTGGATCTGAGGATGGGTGAGATGATTTTTTTTCTTTTTTTGAGACAGAGTCTCACTCACAGAGTCTCACTCTGTTGCCGAGGCTGGAGTGCAGTGGTGTGATCTTGGCTCACTGCAGCCTCCACCTCCCAGGCTCAAATGATTCTCGTGCCTCAGCCTCCTGAGTAGCTGGGACTACAGGTGTGCACCACCACACCCAGCTAGTTTTTTGTATTTTTAGTAGAGACAGGGTTTCACCATGTTCACTAGGCTGGTCTCAAATTCCTGACCTCAAGCGATCTGCCTGCCTCAGCCTCCCAAAATGTTGGGATTACAGGGGTGAACTACCACGCCCAGCCAGGATGATTATTAATACAACAGTTAGCACAGTCATGACACTCAAGGAGCTCTTAACTAAATGGTAATTCTTAGCTACACAGTGGAAGATTAAATTCTTTGTCTTACTGAGTTTTGTACACAATGCCTTTTTAACTTATGTCTTCCAGAAGGAAGGAAAAAACCACTTTATTTTTAGACCCTACAGATTTTTCAGAATTACTTTTAAAGTAGGTTATAGATGTATTTAACGGCCAGGCCTGGTGACTCATGCCTATAATCCCAGTGCTTTGGGAGGCTGAGGCTTGAGGACAGTTCAAGACAAGCCTAGGTAACACAGCAAGACCCTCATCTCTACAAAGAAATTTTAAAAATTAGCTGAGTGTGGTGGCACACACCTGTAGTCCCAGCTGCTTGGGAGGCTGAGGCAGGAGGATTGCTTGAGGCCAGGAGTGCGAGGCTGCAGTAAGCGAAGATTGTGCCACTGTACTCCAGACTGGGTGACACGATGAGACCCTGTGTCCAAAATAACATAACATAAAATAATGGATGCATTTAACCTTTCGGGTATAAATATACATGGATCTCTGCTTGAAACTGCTACTCCCAATAATTCAGGAGGCAGAGGCGAACCAGACATGTCTCAGTCTCATATTTTTGTATGATTTGAGCTCATTGAGTCAAGCTTATATTATGTGTGATGTATTGTTGATTAGCTGTTCTTTCTGACTAGTGCAGGAAGTTATCTGCCGCCTGAACACTTCCCAAGTAATTTTTTTTAAATGAGCCATCAAATAGGATGTGGTTTGGGTTTCTCAGCAGTGGGAATGGATTTGTGTTAATCTGTCTAGACGCTCTTTCCCTGTCCTTTGTGAACAAACAGTGTCATTCATTTCTGAGCAGGGTGTTGAGGGTATAGCCTTGTGTTCATCGAACAAGCCAAGCTATCTCATCCTTGACCTCTAAAAGATAATGGGACCTTGGACTCATCACCCTGTGTCAACTCATGGAGGTAAACAAGCTAGTGCTTTCAGCTTTAAGCTAGCAGTGAATTTTTAATTTTTATTTCTTACATTTTTTTAACAAGGGAAGAATAATGTATAATTTGAAGGAAATATTTTCATAGATGTGATAGAAGAATAAGAACTTATGATCTGATTTTGTGTTTTCATGGGGCTCTTAAAGGAGAAATGATCCAGAAACTACCTTGATTGAGCAATCCCATGGTTGGGTGGCATTCAGAACTTTTGACATCGGTGAATATTTTTTCCTGTGGCCCAGTTTTTTTCTGAAAAGAAAATGTGCCTCAGAAACATTTTCTGATATTTTATAGATGTCTTTTCTTCCTTTGCCTTGTCTTTCCCCCTTCCTGGTTTAGCGTAACGGAAGAGTAAGTTTGGCTAGGTGATAAGCATTGTCTGCATGGCAAAGTCAAAACACCATGTCACAAAGATGGGGGTGGCTGGACTTCTGCCCAGGGCCTCTGCTGTTGGCAGCCGAGGACGTGAGCATGGAGATCTAGGCTCAAAACACAGTGCCCTGGCGTGGACTTCAGAAAAGTGAAAGGGTAGATTGAGAAACTGAGTCCTACTGAAAGTTTGGGTTTCCTTATTTGTCGTTTTAACTAAGTAATTATTTTCTTTCTCTTTGAGTCTCTGATTTTTTTTCTTTTTTAAATCATAAAGATTAATTTTTCTTCCTTACTTGTGGATTAAAAAAACCAAATTTTTACAAAGCCCTATATAATTTGTGGTTCAGTATAGGCACTTAATTATTGCTAAGTTTATAGCTTCCCTATTCTTCATTTTTTCCTCCTAGAATTCACCAAAATGATAGAAAAATAATGGTACTGTGTACATTGTATATTTTATATGTAATGATTAAAAAAGCCACCCTGATGACAATTTACATTTTAGGAGAATATGTAGCTTTACTCAGTTTTTCTGCAGTTTTTGTTGACTTTTTTTTTTGGCAAAACTAATCACTCCATGCTCTGAAAATGACCCTGACATTTTCATTTTCTTTACAAATGAACATATTCCCCCAGCCTCTGCTGTTCTTTCCTTTGAGGAGAGTCTTGGACTGCAAAGATGCCTGAAATGCCCTAGCAGCAACACCCAGTAGATGACAGGAGGAATCGTTAGGTGATCCGGGAATCCTTCCCAATGGGAACATCCTACCAGTTGTTTTTGCCATTGTTTTGTTGGAGTGTTTTTGTTTGTTTGCCCTGGGTGAGAATTTAGCCTTCTCCACTGAAAGAAAATTGTTAGGAGTATGTTAGAATCAACCAAGCCCTCACATTTTTGTTTTGCAACTCTGGTGAGTTGTGAAACCCATTTCTGAGGGATCCAAAGCAGTAACAAGGACACTTATCTATTATCTTCTTTTCTACTAAAAGAAATTCAATGCCAAAGATGAATTCTTTGAAGAATAGAAAAACATGCAGACCTTTCCAGGGGTTGAGGATGTACTGATTTATATGAAGCAAGTTTTACACTTTGCCCTAGTATTTGTTTAGTGCAGTTAATATTGTAAATAAAAGTATCTTTCAAGTGCTCTTGGAAATTGGTGGATTTGACCAACTGTTAGAGCTTAATATTGGTGGGTAGGCTTTAAATGTTGATCAGAGTTGATCTTCATAATTTGTTATTTATCTTATGTAATGGATAGAGTTTAGGGTTTAAAATTTGCATCTTTCAAAGGTCCTTTCACATGAAAAACGACTGGTTATTAAACTGCTTTACCATTTCAATAAAATGTTAAACTGTTAGCCAAAGAAAAAAATTACTAAATAATCATGCAGTAAGTCACATTTATTAAATAAAGCCATTTCTTTCCCTTGTCTCCACCTCCAGCTCAGTAACTCCTAAGTGTGCTGTTTATTTTTTCTGTGAGCCAGCAAGGCCAGCTTAGTGGTGATGTTGCCAAGAGAGTGTCCATGGGTGGGTAGATGGTGTCTGGATGCCACATCAGGGGCTATGAGTAAGTCTAACAAATAGCTGACACAGGGTTTATACTTTTCTTAGGTAGCTTCTCAAACAAGCTGTTTATCATAAGCCAAAAACATATTACCTATGTAACCTTGTAGGAGACAGATACCTTTCTCATTGCAAACGAGTGTCTTTCTTGAGAGGTCAGTCTCAGTGGTCGATGTCACCTGAGTTATTTTAATTATTTCAGAATAATTTTGTTTATAATTTAACTGCTTCTTTGGAAATTTTACCTTTTAAAAAAATTTACCTTCTGGATTCTCAGAATAATTTTATTATTCTCAGAACCACTTACTTTGAATAATAATATATATTTTTTTAAATTAAGAGACTGGGTCTTGCTTTGTTGCCCAGGCTGGTCTTGAACTCCTGGCCTCAAGTGATCCTCCCACATCAGCCTTTCAAAATGCTGGGATTATAGGCGTTAGCAACCATGCCCCGATCCCTGAGAATAATTTTTAAATTATCTTTGTTTTTCACGTTTCCACATACAACATTGAATAATTTTTAAATTCTATCAAATGTTGGAAATTGTCAAATTACAATGTTGATTTGCATGCATTCAGAAATTATAGGGATTTCTGCCGAGACCAGCTCAGTTGGGGAGACCCTAACCCAGTGGTGCTAGAGGAATTAAAGACACACACAGAAATACAGAGGTGTGAAGTGTGAAATCAGGGGTCTCACAGCCTTCATTCAGAGCTGAGAGCCCCAAACAGATTTACCCACATATTTATTAACAGCAAGCCAGTCATTAGCATTGTTTCTATAGATATTAAATTAACTAAAAGTATCCCTTATGGGAAATGAAGGGATGGGTCCAATTAAAGGAAAAGGTTGGGCTAGTTAACTGCAGCGGGAGCATGTCCTTAAGGCACAGATCGCTCATGCTATTGTTTGTAGCTTAAGAATGCCTTTAAGCAGTTTTCCGCCCTGGGTGGGCCAGGTGTTCCTTGCCCTCATTCCAGTAAACCCACAACCTTCCAGCGTGGGCTTTATGGCCATCATGAACATGTCACAGTGCTGCAGAGATTTTGTTTATGGCCAGTTTTGGGGCCTAGTTTATGGCCAGATTTTGGGGGGCTTGTTCCCAACATGTCCCCTTTATTTGATTTGCAAATGGATGAAAGCAAAGGCAGCTTTGTCACAGTGAGCTACTTCTCACAGGAGTCAGGATCCACATCTGCAGACTATACAAAGAAACAACACAGATTAAAAGCACAATCATCATTGAAATCACAGAGCTTCCAAGTGTTTTTATCCATTTTAATGGCTTACTAGCTGCTAATTTATCTGTAACTCCTTCAAGCACTCCAGTTCCCGGCATTAAGGTCAGGTATGCCTGGGATACTTTAAATATTTATTCTTTAATTTTGCAATATCTAAAGACAAGTTTGTAGAGTGTCTTTCTAGATGCTTTTTTATTCTTTCCTAAATGTTGATCTTATTAAGAGCTATTAATAGTTTCCACAAATCCTTATGTTTAGCTCCTGCAATGAGCCGTATCATTTGAGGGTGAGGTGCCACTATACCACCATGGTTCCAGATAATAGGAACTTTTGCCGTACTTCTTATCATTTCTACCATGTGACCATTTTGTTCAGACCAGCTGAACATAGTGTGGCCATGGCATGCAGACTGAGAGGTGCAATTTAAACTAAACATCCCCTTAGGGGACCAATCAATAATGATTCCATAGGAATCGTTGTGCAACACCTCTGTCTGTTCTGCAGTGCAATCTTCCTAAACAAGTACATTCATTATTTCTGGCCGGGTTCTATTTTGTTTATAAATAGGTTTTTGAAGGCGGTATGCCTCAATTATAGGAGCAGATTTATTATGGTAAATATTGAGATCAGAAAGCATGTGTAACAGTGTTGTAGAGTGATTACATCTAGGCATTATTACCAGCCAAGATTGATAAGTATGCCTAATAAGTGTAACTGTCCTCTGTGTCAGCCTTTGTTGAAGGAATATTCACAGCAGTGATGATAACTGCTATCACAGGTACTATTAAATTACTCATTGTGACTGGTTGTCCTGCTTTCCTCAGGTTTTCTTCCGCCTTCTGTGACAGCTTCTTGATCTGTCCCCGGGTGGGTGGCTGTGTTTGACGGGTGTTGCTCGTGACAGTTAGGGTCTTCCTCAGCGTCAGTCTTGATGTGGCTGCAACTGGGGGGTCCTTGGGATCCTCCTGGAATCTCTTCCTCGGCATCTAGCTCATGATAAGGTTTTAGGTATCTTGATGGTATCCAAATCGGCTGTTGATTTTGGCCTGGAGAAACACAAGTAAAACCTCTACCCCAAGTTGTTATTTTACCTATTTCCTAACTTTTTGTTATTGGATCTCTCCACCAAATCAATTGTTCTGCTTCTGTCTTTGCGGCTGGTTTCTGTAGATGCTGTTCAACTACTGATAACATCTGGCCTTTGGGCAGTCCCAAAAAATTTAAAGTTAATAATACTAGATTCATTTGCATCTGTGGGGTTCCATATTCTCTATTTCCCCCTTTCTGCTTTTGCAACTGCTGTTTTAGGGAGAGAGTCATTCTTTCCACTATGACTTGTCCTTGAGAGAATTGTATGGGATAGCAGTAATGTGTTTAATATTCCACATAGAGAAAAATGTAGCTAGAGCTTGGCTAGTATAGCCTGGGCATTATCTGTTTTAATAGAGGTTGGAATGCCCATCACCGCAAAAACTGCAAACGGTGACATTTAACACAGGCAGAAAACTCTCCTGATTGACATGTAGCCCAGACAAAGTGAGAAAAGGTGTCCACACATACAGGTACATAAGCTAGTTTCCCAAACAAGGGAGTATGTGTGACATCCGTTTGCCAAAGAGTGTTAGGTTCCAATCCTCGAGGATGAACTCCTCCTGTAAAAGATGAGGAATGTACCATTTGGCAAGTTGGGCATTGCTGGATAATAGCTTTAGCTTCTTTCCAGGTAATGCTGTATCTGCATTTGAGACCAGAGGCATTAACATGGGTTAAATTATGAAAACGTCTAGCATTAGATATTGCATTAGCAACTAGGCAATCGACTATTTGATTCCCTTCAGTCAAAGGTCCTGGAAGAGGTGTATGAGCCCTAATGTGAGTGATGTAAAAAGCGTGTATTCTACTTCTAACTGCTGTTTGCAGTTGGGTAAATAAAGTCATCAGTTGTTCACCTGTATGAAATCGTTAACTGAGCATTTTCAATTAACTGTGTGGAATGAACCATGTATGAAGAATCAGAAATCACATTAATAGGCATATCAAAAGCAGTCAATACCTCAATTACAGCTACAAGCTCCGCTTTTTGAGCTGAAGTATAGGGTGTCTGGAAAACTTTACCTTTTAATCCAGAATAAGAAGCTTTACAATTACTAGACCTATCTGTAAAACAATGAAAGCGCTTAGCAGGCTGCAGGTTGTTTACTGCAGGAATTGGAAATGCAAACTGTTCACAGTCTTGCTTAGCTAAGGGAATAGTAAAAACAAACAAACAAACAAACAAACAAAAAACAGTCTTTTGAATCTATGACTATTAAAGGCTAATTTTTTGGAATTATAGCAGGAGAAGGCAATCCTGGCTGTAATGCTCCCATAGGTTGTATAACTGAATTGATGGCTCTTCAGTCAGTTAGCATCCTCCATTTACCTGATTTTTTCTTAATTAGGAAAACTGGAGAATTCCAAGGGGAAAATGTTGGAGCTATGTACCCATTTTCTAATTGTTCAGCAACTAACTTCTCTAAAGCCTCCAGTTTCTCTTTACTTAGCGGCCATTGTTCTATCCAAATTGGCTTATCTGTTAACCATTTTAAAGGTATAGGTTCTGGAGGCTTAACAATGGCTGCCATCAAAAATTATTTCCTAATCTTTGGTGGGAACTTTGTCTTTCCTCTTGAAGCGGTTTTTTCAAACCTTGCAAATTTTTTTCTAGTACCATACCAGGGACATACCCCATTTCATGCATTGTATGTTGACTTTGAGGGCTATATAATTGTTCTGGAATTGGAACTTATGCTCTCCATTGTTGTAATAAATCTCTTCCCTATAAATTTATAGGTACAAAAGTTATAATTGATTGAATAGTCCCAGGTTGTCCATTGGGCCCTTCACAATGCAAAATATAACTAATTTGATATACTTCAGGGGCTTTACCAACCCCAACTATGTTAAATTGAGCGCGCTGGATTGGCCATGCAGACGGCCAGTGCTGTAGAGAAATGATTGAAATGTCTGCTGCTGTTTTTACCAAAGCTTTAAATTTCCCTCCCTGAATAGTTATTTCACAGGTAGGACATTTATCCGTAATTTGATTTACCCAATAAGCTGCTTTGCCTTGTTTATTTGTGCTTCAAAATCCTCCTGTTCATTTAATTTCACATTTTCCTATTCCTACATACAGCACAATCAGGAGCTGTGCTATATGCTTTCCTGGCTCTGCTTTCCAGGGAACAGAAGTAGATATAACAATTTGAATTTTCCCATTGTAATCTGAATCAATGACTCCTGTATGTATATATCCCCCTTTTAAATCTAAACTGGATCTTCCTAAAAGTAATCCTATTGTTCCTGCTGGCAAGGGTCCACAGACTCCTGTTGGGACCTTTTGTGGGGGTTCCTCAGGCAGAAGGCTCACAGCTTTTGTGCAGCATAAATCTACTGCAGCACTACCGGCTGTGGTGGGGGACAGACATTTTACAGGGGTGAGGAAATAGCCTGAGCTGGAAATGCCCCAGTTTAGAATGGGGCCTGGGACGGGCCCCTCATGGGGTTTCCTGAAATCGGGTTCCCTTCTTTATCAAACTTAGAGTGACACTGATTAGCCCAGTGTTTTCCTTTTTTGCATTTTGGACATATTTCAAGCTCAGCAGTTTTCTTTTTTCCCCTCTCTGGTGGCCTGACTCGCTGATTTTTTCTACATTCTTTTTTAGTACGACCATGCTTTCCACAGTTAAAACAGGCTCCAGGAAACAGAGTATTTCCTTTATCCACTCTCAGTCCTGCCATTGCCTGTGCCAACAAAGTAGCTTTATTCAGATTACCTCCGATACCACCACAGGCCTTGATATAATGAACTAAATGTGCTTTCCTGAATTTAAAAGGAAAAGGCTCAAATGTATCTATAATATTTCCTTGTTGATCTGGGGAGTGTATTCTAACAGGGAACTGCCAAGCCTCTAAATCACCCTCTCATCTAGCTTGCTGAATTCCTGCCTGAATAGAACTGAGAGTGGTCGCTCGAGGCGCTGCTTGAACAGTCACTGGGGCAACTGCTTTTCACCCAGTGTCCTCTGGAAAAGAAAGATCTGGAGGGTCTTTTTCTTCAAAATAATGAGGGGGTTCAGAAGGGTAGGGATGAACCTCTCCTTCCTTTGCCACTTTAGCTTTAGCTGGTAAATAAACATGCTCTGTAACCTCTTCTGTTACTTTGCTATACTCTCCTTTCTCCTCATCATCAGTGTGAAAAAGTTCCAAGGCGGAACAAACGAGAGTCCACACTTGTCCCATTGTTACCCTGACGCTTCCAAACTCCCCTTCTTACTCACCGTGGGGATTGCTTTAAGAATACTCGGGTGTCCTCCAGCTAGTTCCACGTTCTCCAACTGTGGCTCTGGCAACGCTTCCACCTGGATTTGAGGCCCCACCTTGGGCGCCACTTCCCGAGACCCGCTTTGTTGGGGAGACCCTAACCCAGCAGCACTAGAGGAATTAGACACACACAGAGAAATATAGAGGTGTGAAGTGGAAATCAGGGGTCTCACAGCCTTCAGAGCTGAGATCCCCGAACAGAGATTTACCCACTTATTTATTAATTTTTGATATATCTGTTTATAGTTATTTTAAAGTTTCATTTTTATAAACTCTCTCTGGTTATTACAGAGTATCTCACTATGGGAATATGAGCCTGCATTTGTCCACACTCACTTTTCAGATCCTCTAAATCAAGTCACTATAATAATAAAAATCTTTTATTATGTTCTGAGTCCAGGAATGCTACATATGTTTTGTCTTTTATTTTTATTTATTTTTTTAAAAAATTATTTTACTACTATTATTTTATTTTTTATGTGTAGAGATGAGGGGAGTCTCACTCTACTCTCCAGTCTGGTCTTGAATTCTTGGCCTCAAGCAATCCCCCTACCTTGGCCTCTAAAAGTGCTGGAATTACAGATGTGAGTCACCGTTCCCGGCCTGCCTATTTATCTATCTGTCTGTCTGTCTATCTGTCTGTCTGTCTGTCTGTCCTATGTCTGTCTGCCTGCCTGCCTGCATGCCTGTCTATGTTATTTATTTATTGACCTGCCACTTCAGGATAAAAAAGTATTTATAAAAATAAAACAGGTACATATTTGTGACAGAAAATTTGGGAAACACACAATAAAGAAACATAATCACCCAGAAATAATTATGATAACATTCTGACATATTACAGTATCATGTTTCATTATTTTATGTAGGTGTAATCATACTATAGATGGACTTGAATATTTGCTTTTCACATTAACAGTTGTGAGAAGTGTTCTCAAGCTGTTTAAACTCTGTGAAATCATTTTAAATTTTAACTGACTGCATTAGATAAGCCATCAAGTTGATATGCCATAATTTATTTACTCAACAGTATTCTTATTATAGGATCTTTCATTTATTTTTTATTTTTACTACAATTTTTATTACTCTCAAACCTCTTTGGGCATAGGAATTTCATATGAAAGAAAGAACTGCAAATGGGAAATTAAAAGTCTCTAGAATTCCACTTGGCCTCTTTTTTTTTTTCCCATCACCCAGGCTGGAGTGCAGTGGCGCAATCTTGGCCTACTGCAATCTCTGCCTCCCAGGTTCAAGTGATTTTTGCGCCTCAGCCTCCCGAGTACCTGGGACTACAGATGCACACCACCATGCCTTTTTTGTATTTTTAATAGAGATGGTTTCGCCATGTTGGCTAGGCCCGTCTCATACTCCTGTGCCCAAGCTATCCACCCACTTTGGCTTCCCAAAGTGCTGGGATTACAGGCATGAGCTACCACACCTGGCCTTCACTTGGCCTCTGTTGATTACATGATAGTCAGAGAGCTGGTTTCAACAAAAAGTTTCAGAATCAGAATTTCTTATAGATTATCAGATCACCCCCTAAAGAAGGTTATATTAGTTATGCTTCTCCAACATTAAGTCTTTTCAAAACCATTCTTCTTGGCATTTCTTTGATTACTACTGAGAGAATGCATTTTCTTTCCTTTTTTGTTTGTTTTTGGAGTTAGACCTCATGCATTTTATTTTTTAATGATATTTTCTCCCACTCTTTTTCTTGTTTTAAAGGCAGTGAGGTCTCACTATGTTGGTCAAGCTGGACTTGAACTCCTGGGCTCAAGCAGTCCTCCTGCCTCAGCCTCTCAAGTAGCTGGAACTAAAGGCTTGTGCCACTGCATTCAGCTTCAAACCTATAGATAACTTGGCAATATTCTATCATATTTGCTCTATCTCCCTCTCTGCAGACACACACACACATATATACACAAGCATAATATATACATATGTGAACATGTATACATGTATTTGTTTTTTATCGCTAAACTACTTGAGAGTCAGAGATATAATGGTTCGCTTAAAAATATTTTAGTGTATTTCTCTTAAGAACACAGGCTTTTTAAAAATATTGCCCTGATATATTTATCACACTCAGGAAATTTAACACTGATATGATTTTGATATGATTTAATGTCCATGCTGTAATCAAATTTCCCCAAATGTCCTAATAATGTCCCTTACAGTTTTTCTATTTTTATTTTTGGATCCAAGCTCCAGTCAAAGTCCTGTGTTACTTTTAGTCATCATAGTTCTTTAGTCTTTAGTATCCTTTAATCTGGAACAGTTCCCCAGCCTATTTTTTATTTTCACAAGATTGACATTTTTCTGAGGAGTTCAGATCAGTTGTTTTACAGTGTCCTTCAATTTGCATATTTCTGATTGTCTCATGATAAGATTCAGATTAAATGTTTTTGGCAGGAGTACCATGTAGTTGATGTGCTCTTTTTAGTGCATCACACTGAAAGGCACATGGTATCAGTTTGTTCTGTTATTGCTGATGTTTGGTTTGACATCATTTAGGTAAATAGTGGTCACAGATTTTTCCATCGTAGCCTTCCTGCTTTGTAATAAATAAGTACTCTTTGGGTAATACTTAGAGACTGTGAAACCCTGTTCTTCAGTAATCTTTCATCCAGCAGCATTAATGTCCATTGATGATTTTTTTAAAACATGGATTGCTTTTGAAATTTTATGACCTCTTAGTGCAAGGATGTCATTCAAATTTTAGTTCACATGTTGCCTAAGCTGACACTAGAATTATTTTCAAAAGTTCAATTGGTTATTATTATTTTGTGAATTGTGTGCTTTTCTTGCTGATTTATAAGTACACCTACATCATGATTATCATTTATTACATTTAATGAGCCATTGGTTATTAGGTACAAGACACGGTTCTGAAATCCTTGTAATTGTATGAACTACAGGTATCTTCCCCTTCCCCTCATTTTATAGGAGAAAATGATGCTTAGATTAATCCTGAGTTTTGTATTTCGCAAATATTTGTCCCGATTTGTTGTACAGTGTGTGTGTGTGTGTGTGTGTGCGCGCGTGTATTTTAAGAGACAAAGTCTTGCTATATTACCCAGTATTCACAGGTGTGATTATAGCACCCTACAGCCTCAGCCTTGAACTCCTGAGCTCAAGGTCCTCCCACCTGAGCCTCTGGAGGAGCTGGGACTACAGGCATGTGCCACTGTGCCCAGCTCTTCTTAATCTAGTCTATGTTGCTATACCAAAGCTTTACATTTTCCATAGTACATCTGTCAGTTTATTTTTTCATAGTTTCTGGCTTTAGTGTCCTGTTCAGAAGCATTAAGCATTTAATTTATTAGGAATGAGATTTGTTCACTTGACTTTCAGTAAGTAGGATTGCCAGATTTTGCTTAAAATAGCTATGTCCCAAATATTGCATGGTATACTAAATAATAATATGTAATTTATCTGAAATTTGGCATCTTGCATTGTTATGTGGTAACTTTATCAGTAAGACTTTCCCTGACCACTTAATTTAAAATCACAACCCACATCTCAGTACTGCCTGCTTTTTGTTTTCTCCATAGCACTGCATGTACACTGTGTATTTTACTTTTTTGTTTAGTGTCAATATCTCAGCATTAGAATGTAAAATCCATGAAGTCAGGCTTTTTATTTTAACTTTTAAATGGAGGCTTAACATACATGTAGGAAAATACACATGTGAAACTGTACTGCTCAACGAATTGTCTTAGGAGGGCAAAGATTTTTTTATTGTAAGTTTTTCTCAGTGCCTAAAATAGTAGGTGATCAGCAAATATTTGTTGATTGAATCAATGATATAACCTATGAGAGAGGCATTCATGTTACTTTTTCCCAAATAACTAGCCAGAGAATTTATTGATTATGTATTGCTTGTTTATTATTCTCTTGAAAGCATATTTTTTCCTCCCTTCTCCCTACTTTCTCCCTCACATAATTTTTATTTTATTTTATTTTATTTTATTTTTTTTTGAGATGAAGTCTTGCTCTGTCACCCAGGCTGGAGTGCAATGGCACAACCTCTGCTCACTGCAACCTCCGCCTCCTGGGTTCAAGCTATTTTCCTGCCTCAGCCTCCCAAGAAGCTGGGATTACAGGTGCACGCCATCATGCCCGGCTGATTTTTTGTATTTTTATTAGAGATAGGGTTTCACCATGTTGGCCAGACTGGTCTCCAACTCCTGACCTCATGATATCCCCACCTCAGCCTCCCAAAGTGCTGGGATTACAGGTGTTAGCCACCGTGCCAGCCCACTTCAACCTCACATAATTTTTAATGAATATGAATAGCATAATTTAACTGTTCTCCTACTATTAACCATTTGTTTGTGTTTTAAAAACATTTTTAATTCAAAAATTTGTATATCCTTGTGCATTAAAAATTAGTCATCATTTCAGATTGTTTTCAGATGGTTTCCTAAAAGAGGAATTACTAGGTCAAAGGATATGATCCTCTCTAAGCCCCTTCTCGTTTAGACAGAACACTCACTGACAGACAGTAGACCTCTCTGCTGAAGAATGCACACACAAGGACTGTTGATATCATGCCCTTGGTTCACTGCTTCTAAGAACAGCTTACCACCATCTGCTAGCAGAGTAGGTGGTCATTACTTTGTATCTTCCTTGACATCAGCTCCTTGCAGCCATGTGGGATCGAAACATCTTGAATTTGTATTCCAGTTCTCCTTATACCAGTTGCAAGACTTTGGACAAGTCATTCAACAGGGTCTTCAGTTTTCTCTATAAAGTGAGGGTAACAGAGCCTACAGCACTGGCAGCGTGTACTACGTGTGATATAATCTCAGGGAATGATAGCTACCACCTAAGGCAGGTGACCGTGCTGCTCAAAGCCTGCCCAGTCAGTGGTCCAGACCATTTTGGTAGATGCACGAGTGACCACTTCACCTTGGCCAAGAAATACTTGTAGGGCGAATGAGGGCCAGAACCTGAATTTATAAGACAGGATTCCCACCTTTCTGTTTTGTCAACAGGTAGGCAGGGAAAAGAGTGGTATCATAATCCCTTTCAAACAAGAGATTTATTTGAACACCTTCTCAGCTTAGGCTGCCCTCATCTTTCCTTGCATGACATATTCATGATTCGTGCATTTCTATCACCTTTGCTAAAAGAAATAGATATTGCATTACCCTTTTCTCATATGAGTCAGCTCTTTTCAGAATTGCTTCTAACCACAGAGAATTCCTTACAGCTTCCTAAGTGTTGTTTGTGCACCTAGAGTACAAATTGACCTGTGTAAACTACCCTTGTATGGACATTACATTCACCTCCTTGCTGCCAAGAAGAGAAGGTGGGAGTCTCTTCTCCTTTCTGGTGTTCTCATTCCCCAGAAAGGAGAATCCATTCAGCTAACATCAGTGCCTCTGTGGGAGGAGGTTATTCTCAAACTTCTATGAAGCCCCCCAACACCAAAGCAGAGCAGATAGGAGCACTCAGGGGCACAGCGGAGTGAGGGCGGGGCACGAGTTGAAATTTCTCTATAGTCTTATATTTTATTTAAACCATTGTCATAATTTTTTAAAAGCTATTCTACAATATGTCCATTTTACTTTAATACTATTTTTTTAAATTGCCAGATTAATTATTTAATTTTTCCTCCCTGATCTCTAGTAAAATCCATGTCCTGAGAAGTTAAGCCATGGTTCTTCAGTGGCTTGTAGTAATTGCAAGCCCAGGGCTGTTCGGAAGCAGAGAGAAGTAGCTGTATTAGCTGTTCTCTCCTGGAGAAATATCACTGCAGGTATAGAATAGCTAAAACATCTTCCTTGTCTTCAGAGAACTAGCTTGGGTACGTGTGATCAGAGGACAGGCACAGAGGCTTAGATCATGTATTTGCTAGGTACCAAGTAGAGTTACATCGTAACATTGTAAAACTTGTGTGAATTCAAATGTACTTGATGAGGCTAATTGTTTTTTAGTGTGTGAGACTGGTTTTGCTTGTCACTCCACTCAGCAAAAGTATGTATTCCAGTGAGTTGGAGATGAAATGGGAGATGTAGATTCTGCCCCTTCCTTGTGAATATCAATTTTCACACTCTTCTTGTAGCGGGCTTCTTGCTAGTTATAAACAGTGTGTGTTCATGCATGTGTGTGCATGTTTAATAACATGGTGCTCACATGCAAGCCATCTTCTTCCTCTGATGTGCTAGAGGAGAACCAGTAGTGTGTTGGAAAAACCAGCTGTGTTGGCTTCGCTGAGAGACGCATGTTCTCCAGTGTGAAGAAAGAAGTTTCAAGGGTAATTTTAACTAAAAGCAAAGTTCAACTTTAGCGTCCCCACCCCTTTCCCCACGCATGAATACTCTGTTGTGACTCCAGTCTTAGATGCTTTCCCTGAAACCAACTGTGGAAAGCACCTCAATTCAAAGATAAGAAAACAGTTGCCCAGAGAGGCATGTGGCCTTCCAATAGTAGAGCTGTCTGCCCCAGAGTATGCACACTCATTCCATTGTGCCTTCTGCTCATATGATGTTTGTTAACTCTTTTAAATCCTGAACCAGTCAAAAAAACATTTTTTAAAAATAATCTAAACAGCATTTAGCTAAGGCCTCTAGAGAGCTGAGTGCAAGGTGTGCCTGTGCTATTTCCAGAAATGGCAGTGATTTATGCCTGCACTCTGGCTTGAGTTGTGACAGAACAGGCTCCAATGGGTGTGGTTTTAGTGCCTTGTCTGTGATTTTCAGGATACATTCAGGTAACTACTTCCTAATGCATTCACCAAAGAGCATGCTTGTGGGCAGAGCATGTGCTGGGGAGAATGCCAGCTGTGAGCGGGGGAACAGATGACTCAGCATTCCAGCGGGCTGCCTGCCCAGGGACTCTCACCATGACAGCTTTAATAACATGGTGGCACATTGCCTGGTAACCTGAGAGTTGGTGGGGTTTGTTTCTACCTACTATACCAAAAAGCCTTCTATCAACTATTGGCCAACCACATCACGGTGGGGTAAAAGATAAACTTGGCTCTGCAAGCTGACTTTCTTTTTCTAGTTTTCATGCCTCTGCCTACATTTTAACATTCATTCCCTTTTTCTTTCTATTTTTGTTTGTTTGTTTGTTTGGGACAGAGTCTTGCTTTGTTTCCCAGGCTGGAGTGCAGTGATGCAATCAAGTGATCCTCCCACCTCAGCGTCCCAAGTAACTGGGACTACAGGCGCACACCACCACTCCGGACTAATTATTATTATTATTATTATTATTATTATTATTAGGTAAAGATGGGGTCTTACTCTTTTGCCCAGGCTGGTCTCGAACTCCTGGGCAGGCTCAAATAATCTGAAAGTGTTGAGATACAGACATGAGCCACTGCAACCAACCTGCTCGCTTTTCTCATTTGTATACTATGTAAAGGTGGAAGCTGGATAGTTGACTTCCATATCATGTCCTCGAGGGAATTAGTTACTGAAAAGATGGTCTTTTTTATATTAGTTAAAATTATTTCATTTGCTATTCAGACCTCTGGACTATTTCCCTGCGTGCCTCATAGCAGAAGAGTCTGTAGCCATGGACCTGCTTGCCACAGATTTGATTTTGGCAGAACAGATCTGGGTGTAGCCTTAGAAGCAAGCTAGGCTTTTTCTTTTCTGTTGGTAAAGGCCTCTAACTGCTGCCCTAAGCTGGCATAGGACACAGGGTGCTATCTGTGAGCTCACTGGAAAAATGTGGTTTGTGGAGCTTTAGAGCTGGGTTCCACGAAAGCTGCTTTCAGGTACTTTTTTTTCCTCCATCAAAATCTCAGCATATGCAAAGGCAGTAGAAGCAAATTCATTCATTAGACATGCTTTAAAATGAGATTTTGCTTATGCTAGAGGCATTAGATGTAGGACTTTAGAATTAGAATCTAAAGGGTGGTAATATTTTTTTCTAGGGAAAGAAATGTAGAGAGTACTTTATAAAAACCACAAGAGTAGGCAGGGTTGGTGGCACGTGCCTGTGCCCTGGCTGCTTGGGAAGGTTGCTTGAATCCAGGAGTTTGAGGCTGCAGTGAGCTGTGATCACACCTGTGAATAGCCATTGCACTCCAGCCTGGGTAACATAGTGAGACCCTGTCTAAAAAAAAAAAAAGTAAAAGATAAAATTTACAGCATTCCATTATCAATCAGAAACCATTCTAAGCTAGGCACAGCGGCTCACACCTGTAATCCCAGCACTTTGGGAGGCTGAGGCGGGAGAATTCCTTAAGCCCAGGAGTTCAAGACCAACCCTGGCAACATAGTAAGATCCCACCTCTACAAAAAATTTAAAAATTACCCGGACATGATGGCATGCTCCTGTAGTCCCAGTTCCTCGAGAGGCTGAAGTGGGAGGATAGCTTAATCCTGGGAAGTTGAGGCTGCAGTGAACCATGGTTGTGACACTACATTCCAGCCTGAGTGACAGAGTGAGACTGGGTCTCAAAAAACAAAAAATGAAAGAAAACATTCTGTGTTCTGCTATACGTATACATGACTTTCAGAAGTTGTTTTTCAATTTCCTAATTTGTGTTGAGTATTTTGACATTGTAGGAAACTCTCAGGTCACTGAGAATTTTAAAATATGATGTTATAAAATATTCAAAAATACTTTGACATGTTATAATATCACACTTGCCATTGCATTAATATTATTTTTATTTAAAAAAATTTTTGGAGACAAGATTCCCTTTGTTGCCCAGGTTGGACTTGAACTCCTGGGTTCAAGTGATCCTCCCGCCTCCTCCTCCTGAGTAGCTGGGATTACAGGCACGTGCCTCTTCACCTGGCTTGTTTTAGTGTTTTATATTTATCTCTTTTTGGCTTGACTTTTTTATCTAACCGGTTGGTTTTACAACAAATGTTTAAATAGACAAAAAAGCTCTACATTAATTTCTCTTTAGAATGTAGAAAGCAAAATGAATACTTAGAACAATTTAGAGATTTAATGACTTGAGTCTGGAAAGCTGAACAATGCCAGTATCACTTTTTTAAAAATCCTATTCTCCTGCTGGCAGAGAATTTCACAGATCCTTTTAATGTCCAGGAGTGGTGAAGAACTTGTTACTTCTTTGAAGTTTGGGAGTTGCAACCTTCTATTGATAAAAACAGTTTCTCAGCAAATGTGAAAAGTTCGCTCTCCCTGATTCTCGTGCAGGCTCACTGTCTCCTCCCACTTCCTCTCTCTGTCCCGCTCTCTCTCTCTCTCTCTCTCTCTTCCTTCTCCTTCTCCCACCCCTCTGTATTACCTGTGTTAGACTCAAGAGTAATGTCACTCATCATGCTGCTTCTCCTAGCGGCCTAACTTGCTCCAGTTCAGATCTGAATGCTGTTTTTAGGTCTGATGTCAGCAGCAACAGCCCCTGTAACAGGGAAGCAGCTTACTTAAGGAAAAAGAAAATAAAGAGCTAGAATAGTCCTCCTAAAATCCCAAATCCACAAGGAAGTGATGTGGTCATTTAAAAGCAGAAATAACAATATAAGTGTAGAATCATTGTGTTAAATGCCCAGGCAGGATGGGACTTTAAAATCAAAACAATTCTTACGCAGATTTGCGCCACCATTCGGGGACATTTGGTGATCCTCGGGGTTTCAGTGTGTAGGTTCTAGACAGAACTCACCAATACAATAAATTAGTCATTGGGCACATTGCCTCATCAAGGCAAAGAGTAAAATTGATGTGAAAAATAAAAATAACATCTTCATTCTTTATCCATTTCCCTTTTGGAGAAGTGTGACTCTTTTTTTTTTTTTTTTAAGAAGTGTGACTCTTCCGAAGTCAAATATTGCCAGTTACAACAAGTACATTTCATCGTCCCAAGGCAACCTGTAGTCTGGAGAGAGGATTTCATTCCCTTCCTTTAAAATAAACTGTTCTCTCTCCACAGAGGATGGGAAGCACAGGCACAGGGCTCCATGAAGGCACGGAGGATCTGGCCTGGTGTTCAAGGAGGTGGTGTTGGCATTTTTTCAAACCTTCTTTGTGGTGACAGATCGTGTGTGATATGACCTGGAGCTGCTCTGCATCTGTAGGTGGATTGCAGGGCTAGCGGGTGGGAAGAGGTGAGAGGCAGGCCTAGGAAGAGGACTCTTGTTCATAGTGCAGCATCCTGGCACCATCAGGAAAGCGCTGAGTGCTTCCAATGCTGGGAGCATGGCAAGGGATGGTTAAAGGGAACCAGAGACAAAATTGTCCCATTTACAATTGATATGGAATTTCTGTGACTCTTTCTTTAATAGGTTGGGAGAAGCTGCTTTTGGTGACCAACACCCTCCCTCCGAGGGGCCATGACTCACCTCAGAGGTGAGCTAGCTCAGCTCTGCTTGGCTGATAAGGACCCATCATTCTGTTTCTCCAGTTCCCCTCCTCTCCTCGGGGGTTTCACTTGGTTAATGAATAAGCTGAGTCATGAGGTGTAAGTAAATTCTCTTTTTTTTTTTTTTTGAGATGGAGTCTCCCTCTGTTGCCAAGCTGGAGTGCAATGGCACCATCTCAGCTCACTGCAACCTCCGACTCCCTGGTTCAAGCGATTCTCCTGCCTGAGCCTTTTGAGTAGCTGGGATTACAGGCACACGCCACCATGCCCAGCTCATTTCTTTATTTTTAGTAGAGACAGGGTTTCATCCTGTTGACCAGGATGGTCTCGCTCTCCTGTCCTCGTGATCCACCTGCCTTGGCTTCCCAAAGTACAGGCGTGAGCCACCTCACCCAGCCAGTAAATTCTATTATCAGATGAAAACCACTTCAAAACATCCACAGAGGCACATTTAATGAAAGTGTAAATAGTGCAGCCCAGCAGCTCCTATATTAGCTTACTCACAAACAGACTACGCTCTTCAGCTGCCGAAACCTATAAGCCTTAAAATATGTGCTGCTCTGTCAGGCTGTTTGCATACATGGCTATGGGAAGTAGAAGAAACATGGAGCACTGTGCTTTATCACCGTATCACTAATATTGTGGCAGATTTAATACTTCACAAACAGCCCAACAAGTTGCCAAAGTTAGCTAGGTTCAAAAGTGTTGTCTCAATGCAGGCGTGTGTATGCTTGTTAGGTATATATTTGTACCTGGCATCCGAAGTTCCTGAGAACTAGTCCAGTTGAAAGGACCCAACTTGAATCTGTAGATGCAGCCACTACCTCCAGCCAGCGCTTCAGTTACACGCAGGCTGTGATGAGGTTGTGTCCTAAATGTTCTTTTGTTGATTAACCTTTTAGAACACAAAGCACATTGTCGCATAGTAATGCTGTTTTGAATGGTGGGTGTCAGTGAGCTGTGGTGTTTTATAGAGTTCAGGTCAGGCAGGGCCTGTTTCGTGGGTCAGGAAATCAATGCTGGTAGGTGCCAGCATTAAAAAAAAAGAGGGGAGAAAGTCGACGAAAAGGACATACCAGAGTGGGTTTCACGTAATATAAGTAGGTATTGTTTAGTGATACTGTTACAATTTAAAACCTATTGCAGGCTGTATGCTGGCATTAAATTGGGAATCCCTCAGGCAGGGGAAGGGGCGTCAACAACAGGTTAAGTACTGGCTGTGCATGGCAGTCCAGCACGGTGACATCAGGCAAGTTATTTTAACATGTCTCAGGCACTGTTCTGTCATATTCAAAATAAGACTGCTTTACAGGGGTAGGATTAGAGATGGAAGAAAATAGATTAACGTGTTAGGATATAGAATAACGTGTTAGGATTAGAGATAGTAGAGTACCTGGTGCTTAGTAACCTCCCTATAAACCATGATTGGTATCTGTTTGTACTTCTTTATGATATGTAATAAGCAGACCTTAAAGATACAGCATTAACTAAACCGTGTACTATTTAGTCTTCCCTGGAGTGGAATTTATTCAGACTTCTTGACGTTTAGGATCTGCCATTTCACATGATCTAGCAGATCTTTGATTTTACCTTAAATTATTCTTGTGTAGTTGAGACATCAATCTTAATTTTCTCCCATGAAGTGTGAAGAATGTTGTAAATTGCTTAGGTCTTTCAGCTGTCTGTCAACTTCCTCAAGACTGTTAAGTATGGAATTGCTTCCCAAGTCTATTTTAAGTTGTGTTTCGTCTTTTAAAAAAAGAAGGTTTTCATCTGCTTTTTTTTTTCTTTAAGTAATAGTTCTAAACTTTTTTCTGAACTCCCATCTGCTTCTACTTGATGCCATCATAAATTCCTTCTTACTTTCTGCACTTCACTACCCACTTTTTAAGCTACTGTGTCAGCACTTGGGAAAGCCTTTTGTGTGTTGGGCTGGGTGTGAGCACAGTGGCTCTGTTGACTGCTTTGAGGGGCAGGTTCAAGTTGTCATCAGCAGCTTGCATCAGGGTCAGGGAGCTTGGGCTTCACACCCCAGCTCTGCTGTCAGAATCACCATCTTCGGCGGGCCGCTCAACCTCTCTCGGCCCCTGTTTGTTTGACTGTGGAAGTAGAATTGGTACCCACCTTGTGGGGTGATTTTGAGGAGAAAAAGAGCATTGGGCAGATTGTTAGCACTAGTTGGAAGGTCACATCTCTGGCAGGGACATTATCAGGTGCAAGCTCCATGGCCTCTTCTGCTCTTCCTGTCTTCCCAGGTTCCGGCCCTGGTGCTTTTGGGAAGATCCCTCCTCTCCCCCGACCTCGACCCCTTTACAGAGGAAACCGCCAGCTCCCAGGTGCAGCTTCCTGCCCCCAGATTCACAAAGCTGTCCACGCACACACCTCCCTCTTTCTTTGCCTCTGTCAGACATGTGTCCCTACCATGTGCTCCAAGTCCCTTCTCAGGGGCCTTGTGCTACATCTTATCCATGCCCACCCATGGGCAGAATCCCTTCCACCTGTCCAGAAGAACTCCCACAAACCCCAGCTCACCTCTTCTCCCATATCTTTCCTTCCTTTTCAGAATTCGAAGCATCTGCAGTCACCACCCTTGCCGTGGTTCCTCGCTCACTCTCCTCTCGCTGTGGTCCCCACACCACTGAGCCTGTTCTTACTGAAGACCCACTGACCCCCTTGCCACACCCACCAGGCAGTCTTCTCACCTTGCCTGAGTGCTCAGTACCCTGACTTCTTTGTTTTTTTGGAGACGGAGTCTTACTCTGTGGCCCAGGCTGGAATGTGGAGTGCAGTGGTGTGGTCATAGCTCACTACAGCCTCAAACTCCTGGGCTCACGATCCTCCTGCACAGTCTCCTGAGTAGCTGGGACTACAGGTGTGCACCACCATGCCTGGCTAATTTTTTTTTTTTTAGTGGAAACTGGGGAGTCTCACTGTGTTGCCCAGGCTGGCCTCAAACCCATGAACACGAGTGAACATCTCACCTTGTCCTCCCAAAGTGTTGGTGACTACGGTTGTGAGCCACCGTACCTGGCCTCTTCTTCCTCCTTGAAGCAGTGTTTTACTGAATCCCTAGGTTTGCCCTTTTCTTTTTCAGGCCACAGCTTCCCAGGCTCTCATGCCTGCCCTCCCCATCCATATGAGGATTAAGGGCCGGTGCTCCTAAGTTCAGTCTGGAGGCTTCTGTGCTTATTCTGCACCTTCTCCTCAGCAATTCCATCCTTTCTCGGGGCTCGAACCACCTTCATGCCAGTGATTCCCAAATGGATTCTCTCTGCCCTTCCTACATTTCCACCGATGTTTCCCAGGTACTTCAAAGCCACCATCTACCCCATTCCTGTGTTCCCACTATCCTGTTCCCTGGTCCCAGATGGTACAACCCTGCACTGTCCAGGCTAGGACTCGGAGGACTGTGTAGTTTCTCTGTGTCCCCACCTCTTCTATCCTAACAAGCCACTGCCCTTTCTCTTTGTATTACAATTACCCTGGCGTCCTGCTGATCTCCCAGAATCTTTCTCAGGAGGAGGAGATATGACCACAAGGCCCTCCTGACTAAACTCCTCAGCGTGGCACACCTCTGCCCATCGCTCCGGCTGCACCGCCGGCCCTTCCGCTTCCTCCCTAGGATTTTCTATTACGGTTATTCATCCTTAGTCTAGACTGTGTCCCTCTCTCAGATGAGTCACCTCGTACTCCTTCTGCCTGGATCACAATTCCCCACCTCCAGAATTTCTACACTATCTGCTCTCCCATCCCTTGTCTCAGGAAAGACCCAAGTGTCTTTTCCGTAGGGAAATTTTTGTGAGCCCTCAGTGTGGTCATTTCCCCATGGGAAACTCCAGAGCAAGCTGCTTTTCTAACCCTCAGCCCACGGGTGATAGTCTGTGCACTCTTTCTCTCCCTGAGTCACTCTCAGCCTCAGCTGCCTAGTTTTAGAAGATGGTTTGTTCATGAATGAATGGATAGATGAACAAATGAACAAGTGAGATTGAAATATGCAGGCATTCATTAATGTCCACCAGAGATTGGTTCCAGGACCCCTGAGTATACCAAAATTCTCACGTACTCAGGTCCCACAGTCAGTCCTGCAGAACCCATGGGTATGAGAGGCCCTCTATATAGGCAGGTTTTGAATCCCTCAGAGACTGTGTTTTCAAAATGTGTTAGGTTGAAAAAATAATCTATATATAAGTGGACCCATGCAGTTCAAACACGTATTGTTCGAGGGTCAACTGTATTTGTTTGGAAAGTAGTTAGCATAGTTCTTTACAAGCATTATAGTAAGTACTTAATAAATGGTGGCTTTAATAATTTTTGACTGACTTCTCAGCCTGTAACCATGAAGAAGAAAAAGAAAAAGAAGAACACCAGGCTGGCTAATCAAAGCAGGGTTCCTTAGTGACATCATTCATTCAATGCTGAGGCAATTGGCTTGGGCCAGTTATAGCCTTGGGAACTTATAGCCTAAGCGGTAGCTCTTCCACCCTCAGTCAGCTTGTTAATAGCTTGTATTTATTGTCACCTTTTCTGCTGCCCCTGCTCATGTTAAAATTATTTCCTACCTAGATTCCTGCCTACTTGGTGTTCCTCTACCAGTCTTTTCGCCTCCTTTACTCTTCCTCCAGATTGCGGGCTTCTTAAGGTCAGGGAATCTCTGCTCCCCACTGCTGCATCCCAGTACCCGGTGCCAGTGTTTATTGAATGAGATGGCTGGGCACAGTGGCTCATGCTGGTAATTTCAGCCCTTTGAGAGACCAACACGGGTGGATCACTTGTGCCTAGGAATTTGAGACCAGCCTGGACAACACAGCAAAATCATGTCTCTACAGAAAATACAACAATCAGCCAGGTGTCGTAGCCTGCACCTGTAGTCCCAGCTACTCAGGAGGCTGAGGTGGGAGGATTGCTTGAGCCCAGAAGCTCGAGGCTACAGTGAGCCATGTTTGCACCACCACACTCCAGCCTGGGGAACAGAGTGAGACCCTGTCTCAAAAATAAATAAATAATAAATGAATGAATGAGATGAATGTTTTAACAGGTGGTTTCAGGAGAGTTGGGAGAAAATCAATTAACTAATTTTGGTCTCGGAAAATTTTGAAATTTATAGTTCAGACTTTTTTTTTTAATGTTTCTTTTGTTTTTTGTTGTTGTTTGGGAATATGCGGGGCAACGGAATGTCTTATACTGGCTTTGGCAAAGTTCTTTTTGTCTGAATTATATATTTGTGATTTAACAGCAGTAATCTTGTTAATTAAGCACCTACTGTGTCTGAGGCCCTGTGGTAAAAGCTTTGTAAGGTAGGTGGATATGTCTGTTTTATGGATAAAAAAGAGAAGTCCAGGGAGGCAGGTAACTCACCCCAGACAACTTAAGGTTTGGGCAGGATTCGAACCCGGGCCTGTGTGGCCTCATAGCCTGTGGTTTTCCCATTTGACTTTGTGGCTTCCCTTTGGGTAGGTTTTAAATAATTAAACAACCATTGTCTTCATGTCTAGTTTGTAAAGACTTTTCTTTGCCACTTCCATGGCCTTAATTAGAGAACTGTAAAGTGAAGTGATACGTGGGAACAGTGGCCGGCATGCATGCCTGTCCATATTTAATTGAGGGGAAGGATGGGGAGGTAGCAGAGTGGAGGGCCTGACTTGTTCTAAGTGACAGAACCAAGATCACACCCTGCCCTGTTCTGCTACATCCTAGTTGGGTGCCAATGGAACTTTCTCTCTGCCTTGTCAGTGAAGCGCTGATAACAGCACCTGCCCTCACCGTGGTGAGGGTCCAGGCAATGGGATCTGTGGAAGCTGTCTGTAGACACCTCGCTGCTCTTGCAGGTTCCTCTGCACTCTGCGTCTCTGTAAGCACGGCCCTTTGAGCCTACTTCCTTTCCTTGGTTCATTTCCTTTCCTTTCCTGAGTGCCTCTCATGGGTCAGGCGCTGTCATGGAGGCCCTGAAAAAGCAGAGAGGAAGGAATGCCGTCCTCCATTATCTTCAGTAGTTCTGTCTGTCCCTTTTATGGGGCTCGGATCTCTTTCACTGCCCTAGTTTCCTCTCTTCCAGCCTCAGGACTTTTTAAAAAACATAATTAGCCTTTGTTGGAGAAACACCCATGGTATGAAAGGAAGCATGAAGGACAAGGAATCCCAAGCTCTGGCTCCTAACGGTGTGAGCAGGCAGGTGGGTCAGCCTCTGCTGTCAGTGACGGTGACCTGTTTCCTGCCCAGGCAAAGCTGCCCGTTAGAGCCAGAGCCAGGGCCTCCAGTTTCCAGTCCAGGCACTTTTTTCACATACCAGGCTTCAACATGGGATTTTTTAACTGAAAAATGTGTAAGTTTGTATCCTCATGCTGGCTTGTTTTTTCTCTTGAGTAGAAACAGGCTGCCAGCAGACATAAAAGCTGTTTTTATTTATTCATTCATTTATTTATTTACTTATTTCATTTTTTTTTGAGATAGGGTCTCACTCTGTTGCCCGGGCTGGAGTACAGTGGTACAGTCTCGGCTCACTGCAGCCTCAACCTTGCTGGCTCAAGTGATCCTCCCACTTCAGCCTTCGGAGTAGCTGGGACTATAGGTGTGCATCACCACACCCAGCTAATTTATTTTTATTTTTTATGTTGTAGAGATGCGGTCACACTATGTTGTCCAGGCTGGTCTCAAATTCCTGGGCTTAAGCGATCCTCCCACCTTGGCCTCCCAAGGTGCAGGGCTTACAGGCATGAGCCACCACGTCTGGCCTGAAGTTTTGTTTCTTCCTTTCTTCCTATAATCGTATATTGAATTCCTGGAAAACTACTATGGTAAACCCCAGGTGCTACAGAAATGAATAATGTATAATCCCTTCCCTCAAAGGGCACCTGGCCCTGTTTGGGAGACAAATAAATGTGGGAAAACAGAACTGAGATGAAAGGGCTGGACAGAACTGGGTTATTATTGAGGCAAACTTGCTGGTACACTGGCTGGGTGTACCAGCAAGTTTGCACTTTATCTTGAAGATGCTGAAGGGTTTAACAGAAGAGAATGGATCATGTCAGCAGGGGAAGGATGGACTAGAGAGGGTGGAAAGGAAGGCTGTCATTTTCTGGGCTTGCCTGCCCATTTTTACTTCTTTGGGCATGTTGGAAATACCTTCATTTTACCATGTTTCTGTTAGATCACTGATTCCTCTTTGCAACTTAGTATCTGCCTAATTCCTTAGTTGGGTTGAGGGGAAATACATCTCAGATCATTTTGGAAAATGTTCATAATGACCATTAGGGTTGGATATTTCTGTTTTCCTTTATTTCTAATATCTTTCTTTAAAGATTTTAAAGTTTGCCCTTTTGCAAAATCTGATAAAACCATCCATTCTCTATATGGTAAATTGGAGAGGCTGTCCATCTGTTGTAAATTTAAACTTGATCAAAACTTTATGGAACATGAAAAAACTTTTGTATCTAATATATTCATATTTAAATAAGCAAACAAACACAAAGCAACCTTTGGTGTCATCCAGGCATGGGGTGACAATCGGAAATGACAGTGTGGTGATTTAGGGCCTCAGGCTGGTGATTGCTCTGAGGGGAATAAGGAGAGGCCATCTTAAAGGGTGTCAGAGAGGGCACCTTTGACATTAAGGCACACGCTGGTATTAGAGGAGTAGGATTTGGGCCTGTGAAGTAGGCAGAGGCCACTCTTGACACACACCACTTCTGATCGTGGAGTAACACACCAGGTTATCACACAGGGACTCCTTCTAGCATTTGCACAAAGCTGTTGGGTGGAGAGATGGACACTCTGCTTCCTTGCAGACAGATGTATGCCTGTGTTAACTCTGCGTGACACAAACCCGGTCCCTTCCAGTGCATGTGGTGTAGTGGAAAGAATGTAGGCTTTGGTTGGGGTCCCAGCCTACACGTGTGTAATCTTTGGGACCTTGGGACAGTCCCTTTTTATGAGTCTCAGTGTCCTTATCTATAAAGCTAGGATAATGCTGACAGGATTTTCTCTGCTAACAGAGGAAATAGCCAATAAATAGTTCTCTTTCTTGGTTTTGTTTTATTTTTATTTATTTATTTATTTATTTATTTATTTATTTGAGACAGGGTCTCACTTTGTCAACTTGGCGGGAGTGCAATGGCACAATCTCAGCTCACTGTAACCTCCACATCCCAGGCTCAAACAATCCTCCTGCCTCACCCCTCCAAGTATCTGGGACTACAGGCATGCCTGGCTAATCTTTGTATTTTAAGTAGAGACAGGGTTTCACCATGTTACCCAGGCTGGTCTTGAACTGCTGGACTCAAGTGATCCGCTGGCCTTGGCCTCCCAAATTGCTGGGATTACAGGCATGAGCCACCATGTCCAGTCCTCTTTGTTGTAACCATTGGATTAATACAAATATAGGCAATTCCCTTAGACATTGAGAACTTGATGTTTGCTGAGAATGGCCATGGCAAAAAATGCAGGACTAATGGTGTGTAACTGCTTGAGCAGTTTCCTAGTACACCCTCCCCAGCCCCAAACAGTTGCTACAATAAACTAGTTTCAGCCCTCTAAGAAGCAGACTGCAAAAACGCCCTTGGCCGCCAAGCAAGGCTGAAGTCTGGCATCTGAGCCACAGTAGACATTTATACCACGTGTCCCACTCAGGGGCTCCACTTCCATGGGACCGAAGACGTTGAAACAGGAGTAAGTTTGAGCTAATCTTAAAGAGACCTTCTCACTTAAGCAGATTGTATTGGAAGTGGCCTTTAGTAGTTGGACAGGGTAAACAATGGAAAAGCCAGAATTTTTTTTTTTTTTTTGAGTCTCGCTCAGTTGCCAGGCTGTAGTGCGGTGGCACGATCTCGGCTCACTGCAACCTCCACATCCCATGTTCAAGCAATTCTCCTGCCTCAGCCTCCCGAGTAGTTGGGATTACAGGCACGCTAGAAATTTTGTTTGTTTAAAACGTAATGAACATCTGTGAAACTACCACTCAACCAAAGAATTAAAACATTACTAATAAATTACATCTACCTATTATTCTTCTCCTGTCTAGTTCTCCTGATTCCCTTCCAGCACCAGCTATTCTACTGAAGTTTGTGCTGATCATCTTCTTGCTATTTTTTGTTCTCCCTCTCATACACACCCCCACCACGTGTGTATGTATGTGTGTTGTGGGGCATGAGGGGGATTGCATTTATCATTCACCGTTACATCACTGAGATTCATCCATTTTATTCTGTGTAACTGTAGTTCACTCATATTTTCTCTTAGACAGCATTCCATTGTGTGAATGTACCACAGATTTGTCCGTTTACCCAAGGATAAGGATTTGGAGCCCTCCCTCTCTTTCTCTTTCTTTTTAGCTGTTATGAACAGTTGTTTTTTGAAAACTCTAGTATTGATCTCTTATTATTCATGAGTGAAATTGCAGGGTCGTAGGGAGTGAGAATGATCACCTTTAAAACACTGACTTGTTTTCCAAAATGGTCGTACAACCACTGGGGATCCTGTGGCTCTATACCTTCCCAATAATTGGTATTAATGTTTTTGTAATTTTTGCCAGCGCAGTAGGTATAGAGCCATGTCTCGTTATAGTCATGATTTGCCTTTGTCTGTGGCTGAGCACCTCTGCGTATGTCCACTGGCCTCACACACCTCCCCCTGTGCAGTGACTGTACGTGCTTCTCATGCCTTGTGCCCACTTTTCTGCAGTTGTTTCCTTACTAATTTGTGGCTGTTTTTATGTATTCTAGTGCTAATCCTGTCAGCTGAATGTCTTACAGATATCTTCTCCCAGTTTATAGATTGCCTTTCTTCCCTTTAAAGTGCCTTCTGATGGACAAAGGCTTTAATATTAATGTAGGCAAACGTATTGATCTTTTCTTTTATGCCTATCCTTTTTTCTATCTTCGTAAATTCTTTCCTACTTCAAGCTCAGAAAGATACTCACTTATATTTTCTTTTCAAGTTCTCAGAGTTTGCTTTTGACATTTAAGCTCTTCATCCATCTGGAGTGAATTTTTCGGCATGGTGTGACTAAGAATCCAATTTCTTTTTTTTTTTTTTTTCCTATGGATAAACAATTTTTCCAGCTTTTCCTTTTCCCGACCGTTCTGTCAAAAATCAAAGTTTCACAGCTGTATACGTGTTTTTCTAGGCTCTTAGAATTCTGTACCATTGGTCAGTTTATCTCAGCACCATTACTCCACAGTCTCAATTCCTATAGCTTTCCAATAGGCTTTTTTACCTAGTAAAGCAAGTCCCTCTTCCCATTCTTTTTTAGAAATGTCCCAGCTATTATTGGCCCTTTTGTTCTAATTTTAGAATTCATCTTTCAGGTTTCCCAGAATAACTGAGGTTTAATTGATGTATAATAAAATGATGTACAGTTCTGTGCCTCAGCAAATGCGTGCAGTAATGTAATCAGCACTGCAATCAGGATATAGAATAGTTCTGTCACCCTCAAAATGCCCTCCCGCTCTTTGTAGTCAACTTCCTCTCCCGTTCCAGCCCCAGCACCAGCCCCAGGCTCTCACAACCACTGTTGTTTTCTACTGAGATTTTTTTTTCTTACTTTTAATTTTTTTCAATATTTAATTAAAATGTTGGAGGCCAACTCTGGACACACTGCCTATGAGTTAGCCCTGTTCCACAGAAGCTGTTTAAAAAATAAAATGTTGGAATATTTTTGCTGGAGTTGCAGTAAATCTATAAGTCAGTTTAGGAAGGAATCTATATCTTATGTTGTCTTCCTGTTCATAAACATAATGCATCAACTTAGTTAGAAAAGTCTTTGATTGACAGTAGTGGAAAGTTCTTAAAAAAAAAAGTGTAAACATTTTAAGTAATTCCTTAATACAGGAAGCATTTTATAAGCTAATTGTCTACATAAACAAAATGCATATAAATACACAGCAGACATGTGGCAGTATTACATTGTTAAAGTGTGTGTGTGTGTGTGTGTGTGTGTGTGTGTGTGTGTGTGTGTCGTGCGCGCCACATCCTGGTTAAAGTGTGTGTGTGTGTGTGTGTGTGTGTGTCGTGCGCGCCACATCCTGGTTCCAAGCCAGCTTTGTTGCTTACCTACAAGACCTCGGGCAAGCTGTTTAGTTTCTCCGATGCTCAGTCTCTTTATTTGTGTGGTGACTAGAACATCCGAAGATTAAATGCTATGCTGTGTGCAGTGTCAAGAGACAATGGACCAGGCACAATGAAGCTGGAGTGGTTGAGACTCTTATGTGAGGGAACTGCTCCCACTCACCTCCAGGGAAACAGGGAGGACTCTTGGCACGTTTGGTTCCCCAGTGGCTTTCACAAAGTGGCAAGACGGATAGATTGCCTTGAATCATTTCCCTGACAAATTTGGAAAAGGTTAGTGTTACCCAGCAGCCTGCTACATGCTGCTTCTGACAGGGGAGCTGGAATCGCTGGAGGACACAGTTGACAGCCAATTCATTTTGCTGATTCATCCATTAGAGGCGTGGCTTCGAGCCAGAGCTTGGCTTCTAGATTAAAGGCCAAGAGCTGCAAAGCTGCTGGGACTCGAAGGAATGCTGGTAAATTATTGCCACGTGGAGGCCAGCAGTGAAAAGCAGACTGTTATTTATTTCCCCTTTTAAGTGATCCTAAATTCCAAATGTGCTCAGATAAATTCCCTCGCCATGGTTAGGGAGTTGTTTGTAACATTTGTCTATCAGCTGGGAGCTGAATTATTGAAAACAATCAGATACCATTAAATAGATTGTCTCAGCTCCTCTATGACCCTGTCATCACCTTTGCTTTCATGGGGAATATTGACCCAAGCCTCCTCTCCTACTTGGTAATCCAAATTAAACTTGAGAGAAGGATTTTTTTCGAGGTAGGGTCTTGCTGTGTTGCCCAGGCTGGAGTGAGTACAATGGTGCACTCATGGCTCACTGCAGACTTGACTTCCTGGGCTCAGTCGATCCTCTCACCTCAGCCTCCCTAATAACTGAGACTATAGTCTCAAGTCACAACATCTGGCTAATTTTTGTATTTTTTTTGTAGAGAATGGGGTTTTGCCCCGTTGTCCAGTCTGGTCTCGAACTCCTGGGCTCAAGCAGTCCTCCTACCTTGGCCTCCCAGAGTGCTGGGACTCTAGGCATGAGCGACCACACCTGGCAACAGAGGGATTATTGCAGGTGTCATCCCTTTTGAGTGTGCTTGCAAAATAAACCTTTTAGATTAAAGGATGCAATAGCCAGGCCGGGCACGGTGGCTCACACCCGTAATCCCAGCACTTTGGGAGGCCAAGGCAGGCAGATCACTTCAGCCCAGGAGTTTGAGACCAACCTGGCCAACAAGACGAAACCCTGTCTCTATGAAAATTACAGAAATTAGCCGGGCGTGGTGGCGTTCGCATGTAGTTTCAGCTATTCAGGATGCTGAGGCACGAGAATCACTTGAACCTGGGTGGTGGAGGTTGCAATGAGCCTAGATTGTGCCACTGTACTCCAGCTTAGGCAAAAGAATGAGACTCTGTCTCAAATAAATAAATAATATATTAATAAAAATAAAGAACTTTCTTAAAAAAAATGAGATGGAAGAAAATCCAGGAGATGCTCATTGGTTAACAGTTAGTACAGAATAATGATGGTAGAACCAATGGGTTCTCATATATCCACATTGATAGATGAACATATTTTAATCTATCACAAGCTTAGGGAATCACAAGCTTACAGGGAAATCACCACTACATAAATCTGGTATGTGACAGGGTGACCTTTAAGAGAGGGTGGAGATTGTGTCTTGATTTACCAAATACCTGACATAGTTCCTGGGACAAAAACACTCAGTAAGCAGTTACCACATGGAAGAATGGGTGGACAATGTTTACTGGATATAACTTGTTGGGAGGCTGGGTAAATGAGTGAAAAATAACAGAAATATGACACATTAAAAGTAAGAAAAACAACTGTTCCAAGGAATAAGATTTTCAGGAAAGGATCGTATTTCTGTGGCTCTCTGATATGAGTAACTTTACTCAATAGCATGTCTCCAGAACCTCCTGCTTTCACCGTTTATCTCCTGAGTGAGGCAGAGCATGCTGTTTTGAGCTCACATTTCAGTAACTCACTCGACTTCTATGGGAGACATTGTATAATATGAACATTCTCTAGCACTTTTTTTTTTAGACATGGGGGGTCTCACAGTGTTGCCCAGGTTGGTCTTCAACCCCATGGGCTCAAGTTATCCTCCCGCCTTGGCCTCCCAAAGTGCTGAGATTACAAGTGTGAGCCACTGTGCCCTGCCTCTCTAATACTTTGAGGTTTTTATTTTCTTGTTCTCTTTAACTCTAGAGTGAATATTTAAAAGTACACAAACTTCTTAGTAAAAATTTGTGTTTTCTGAAGAAGTAGAGTATTTTCCTGTTTTGTTCTGTTTTTTAGATAACTAAATATTTAGGGCATGACATTCCAGAAACCTTTGTTGCACTAAGTTTTAGTGAAATCTGGCCTAGTTGAAGATTAAAATGTGTCAAGTGCCGGATGTGGGACATCTGCCTCTCATACAGTTGTCTTTCCCTCTGTTTTAAGGTCCCTGGTAAACTGGATTCCCTTGTCCAGTGCCGACGTGTCCAAAGCCTGCATGCTCGTCACCAGCACTGTATTCTGCTCTGCATTCAGTCACATCATTTTTATTGAGAACTATTCCATATGCAGGGGTTTTCTAGGTGCAGGTAGACAGATTCTGTTTCTGACATCATGGCACTTTGCAGCTACCAGGTACAAGGCAGCCGTGAACAGTGTGGCCAGGCTCTTATGGTCTCACTGCCAGTGTGGGTAATAGTTGTTGGCAGTGATAGTGGGCTAGGAATGCATATGCCCAAACTGGAAGCCAGAAGTAACAAATGGGCACCAAGAGGCCATCATTGGTCCTCACTCCCATGCTGCCATCGTGATCTATCCACAGCAGCCTCAGAAGAGGGGGCAGCATGGGATCAGAACACAACTGACCTGGCCTTAGTCTGAAGCATTAACACCAAGGGGGGATTAAGCCCCAGCTTTCAAGTACCCCTGCCAGCCAGAGCGCATTATGGAGAATTAGCAGTCTTTTAAGGCGGAAGGAGCAGAGGCATGTCCTAAGTATTGTGCAGCTGTCTTAAATTTGCAGAGTACATGGGAGCTAAGCTATGAGGATGCAAAGGCATAAGGATGATGTACTTTGGAAACTCCTGGGGAAGGACAGGAGGGGGCGAGGGATAAAAGACTGTACATTGGGTGCAGTGTACACTGCTCAGGTGACAGGTGCACCAAAACTCAGAAATCACCACTGAAGAACTTTTCCATGCAACCACATACCACCTCTTCCCCTATAACTACTGAAATAAGATAAATAAAATACAAAAAAAAAATGCATATGTAGTATAATTCCAGTTATAGGTAGCTCAAGAGAAGGCAAAATTAAGCCCTGATGATAGCAGTGGTGACAGCAAAGTTATCAAATTGAGGAAGATAATGCCGTAATTGTGCTACACATCTGAGGTGCCTTCGTCCAGTGAAGGAGGGGTGGGAGGTTGTCTAGAAACAGGCATGAGGGTGAGGGGGATGTTCTTTATCTTAATTCGCTTGATGGACGACACGTGGGTGTACAAATTTGTTTAAAACTCATTGTAACAAAACAGGTAATAAAGCCTGATAGTTTAAAAAAAAAAATTAAATAACAAAATGAAAATAATAAAGCATTTCCAAAAAATTTTTTTTGCGGAGTCCAGAGTGAGGTGCAGAGTGATAAGGAGGACCCTGGGCCGGGCGCGGTGGCTCACGCCTGTAATCCCAGCACTTTGGGAGGCCGAGGTGGGTGGATCACGAGGTCAGGAGATCGAGACCATCCTGGCTAACATGGTGAAACCCCCGTCTCTACTAAAAATACAAAAAATTAGCCAGGCATGGTGGCGGGTGCCTGTAGTCCCAGCTACTCGGGAGGCTGAGGCAGGAGAATGGCGTGAACCCGGGAGGCGGAGCTTGCAGTGAGCTGAGATCACGCCACAGCCTGGGCGACAGAGCGAGACTCCGTCTCAAAAAAAAAAAACAAAAAACACACACACACAAAAGAAGGACCCTGGTATTAGGGTTTGGGGAACCTAGTTTTGCATCTTATCCCTGCCACTTACCCAGGGGTGGTCTGCAGCAAACCCCTGACCTCTGTGACCCTGCTTTCTCACATGTGAAAACATTTCCTCTCTTACAAGTGTACTATGAAGATTAGATATAATGCATGTAAAACACTGCACACAGACTTACAGATCTTCAGTGTATGACACAGTAATCACCACCACTGGCAATACTGGTTTTTGTTGTCATTTTATTTTAGGAAAATAGTGAGGGTTTACAGTTTTTCCTTAGTGTTTTGTTTATTTTCATTTTGTTACTCTGAAAATGAATAATATCCAAATAGTAATGTTGACTGCAAATATTTTGAAAATTAGTATTTTACTTACATCATTATGGTTCTTTACAGTTTATAAAGCACTTTCACACTGAAAAGGAGATTGGGGAGCAATGACTTTTTTTTCCAGATGAGAAAACTCAGACTTGAAGAGTTTACAGGGTGTACCCAAGGTCATTTGTCTTCCAGGTGGCAGAACCAGGGGTCAGACCTCAGGCCTGATGGGGCTCCTTTGACCACCTTAGGCCACATTTCAAAAGTGGTATCTTTGGGGCTAGGCCAGACTTTAGTAAGCATTTTTTTTTCTTTTCCTTGTAGCTGTCAATACCAGCAAATATGCAGAAAGCTATCGGATCCAAACCTATGCTGAATATATGGGGAAAAAACAGGAAGAGAAGCAGATCAAAAGAAAGTGGACTGAAGATGGCTGGAAGGAGGCTGACAGCAAACGGTTAAACCCCCAGTGCATACCCTATGCCCTGCAGAATCACTATTACCGCAACAATAGGTAAGGGCTCTCAGCTGTTCATTTAAAAGGCCAGAGTTCTAGCAATTTCTTGTTGCTTCTTATAGGATCGTAAGTACTAAATCTGACTTTTGAGAAAGATGGCGTTTCTAACTTTTCACATCATTTCAGAAATGACTACGACCTGAATTCCCTGTATTTTAGAGACTGCTTTATAGACCACAGCTATTTTGGTTAACCCTCACAAAACCTCTTTGAGGTAGACAGGATTTTTTTTTTTTTTTTTTTTTTTTTGAGACAGGGTCTCATTCTGTTGCCCAGGCTGGAGTGCAGTGGCACAATCACAGCTCACTGCAGCTTCGACCTCCTGAGCTCAAGTGATCCTCCAACCTCAACCTGAGTAGCCGGGACTACAGGTACGCAACACCACGCCTGACTAATTTTTGATATTTCGTAGAGATGAGGTCTCACTATATTGCCCAGGCTGGTCTCAAATTCCTGGATGCAAGTGATGCTCTCACCTCGGCCTCCCAAAGTGCTGTGATTACAGGTATGAACCACTGTGCCTGGCCCAGGATATGTCTTATTCCCATTTTAGGGATGAGGAGATGGAGGCTCTGTGTCTTCTTCAGTAGTTCTGTGAGAGAACCAGGATTAGAACTGAACTCATGTGTGTCTCATCCCTTGCTCTTCTCAGTAGAACTGCCTCTGCCTGATCTCCTGAGCTTTCAGATCCTATGGATACTGAACCATGTGCCTACTGTAGAAAGAATGCTTGACTCACACTTCCTTTTACCACCCGTAATCCTCCCTGTAGAAGATAAATGCTGGCAACATTTGGTATCTTTGTGAAACTACAAAACACATATAGAAAATGGGAAAAATGTATACATATATATGTTCATTATAGAAAATTGTGAAGGCCGGGCGCAGTGGCTCAAGCCTGTAATCCCAGCACTTTGGGAGGCTGGGCTTCGTCTCCCAAAGTGATTCACCCGTCTCGACGGGCGAATCACTAGGTCAGGAGATCGAGACCATCCTGGTGAACACGGTGAAACCCCTTCTCTACTAAAAAAATACAAAAAACTAGCCGGGCGAGGTGATGGGCGCTTGTAGTCCCAGCTACTCGGGAGGCTGAGGCAGGAGAATGGCGTCAACCTGGGAGGCGGAGCTTGCAGTGAGCTGAGATCCGGCCACTGCACTCCAGCCTGGGCGACAGAGCCAGACTCCGTCTCAAAAAAAAAAGAAAACTGTGAAGTTTAGAGCAATGTGAATTTAGAAGAGAAAAAAATGAACCATAATCCCAACACCCAGAAGCAATCACTGTTAATATTTCAGATTGCCCTCTATACTTTAAAAATGGTGTTTTAGAGATTAAAGAAATTGAGGTATGATTAAGATAAAATAAAATGCAGAGATTGTAAATGTTTAGTTCAAAGAGTTTTAACAGTTGTATGCAGTCATATAACCTCCAACCAAAGCGAGATACATAACATTTCTATTTCCCTTGAATTTCCTTATGTCCGTTTTCAAACAATCCCAAATTCCCACTATGACCCTAAGCAACCATTTTTAAATTTTTACCACTGTAAGATTAGTTTCACCTATTCTTGGAATTTATAAAAAATAGAATCGTTTGGCATTGTGTTTACCTTTTTTGCTTAATATATTTTTAAAATTCATCCTTGATATTGCGTCTCAGTAGTTTTTTTAAATCGTTGAGTAGTATTTAATTATGTAAATGTGCAACATTTATTTTACCCCCATTCTCTTGATAGTGGACGTTTGAACTGTTTCTCGTTTGGGGCTATTATCGGTAAGGCTGCTGTGAATGTTTCAGTAAGAGAATTTTTTTTGTCTGCATATGTAGGAGTAGAATTATTGATTTTTTTTTTTTTTTTTTTTTTTTTTTTTTTTGAGACGGAGTCTCGCTCTGTCGCCCAGGCTGGAGTGCAGTGGCGCGATCCTGGCTCACTGCAAGTTCCACCGCCTCCCGGGTTCAAGCCATTCTCCTGCCTCAGCCTCCCTAGAAGCTGGGACTATAGGCACCCGCCACCACACCCGGCTAATTTTTTTGTATTTTTAGTAGAGACGGGGTTTCACCGTGTTCGCCAGGATGGTCTCGATCTCCTGACCTCGTGATCCGCCTGCCTCGGCCTCCCAAAGTCCTGGGATTACAGGCTTGAGCCACCGCGCCCGGCCTGAATTATTGATTTTTAGGATAAGTATGTGTTAAACTTTATTAAGAGCAAAGAAACAGCTCTCCAAAGTGGATATAGCATTTTATAGTATGAGTTTGATATGCCATTTTATTGTGTGAATTTTATTTAGTCCACATCCTTGTCAGCATTTCATGCTGTTAATCTTTTATAATTTTATTTATTTATTTATTTATTTATTGAGACAGGTCTTGCTCTTTTTCCCAGGCTAGAGTGCAGTAGCGCGATCTTGGCTCACTGCAACCTCCTTCCTGGGATCAAGCGATTCACAGGCCTCTGCTTCCTGAGAAGCTGCGACTACAGATGCGCACCACCTCACCCAGCTAATTTTTGTATTTTTAGTAGAGATGGTGTTTTGCCATGTTGGCCAGGCTGGTCTCGAACTCCTGACCTCAAGTGATCCACCTGCCTCGGCCTCCCAAAGTGTTGGGATTACAGGTGTGAGCCACTGCACCTGACTGTCAGTCTTTTAACTTTAGTCATCTTAGAGGGAATGAAACAGTATTGCATTGTGGTTTTAATTTGCATTTCTCTCATGCTAATGATATTGACTACCATTTAATGTTCTTGTTGACCATTGAGGTGGCTTTTTAAGTCTCTTGCCCTTTTTAAAATTGGGTTGTCTTTTTGCTATTAACTTATAGTTCTTGTATATAGTCCAGATACATAGCCTTTGTCAGATGTTTGTGCTGCATGTGTATTTTTTTGATTCTGTGGTTTACCTATTCATTTCTTTGTGATGTTTTTAAATGAGCACATATTTCTGATTTGTTCTTCTTTCCTTTTGAGACAGTCTTGCTTTGTTGTCTAGACTGGAGTACAGTGGTGCAATCTCAGCTCACTGCCACCTCTGCCTGTCAGGCTCAAGTGATTCTCGTGCCTCACCTTCCGGAGTAGATTACAGATGTGCACCACCACACCTGGGTAATTTTTGTATTTTTAGTAGAAACAGGGTTTCACCATGTTGCCCAGGCTGGTCTTGAACTCCTGGCCTCAAGTGATCCGGCAGCCTCGGCCTCCCAAAGTGCTGGGATTACAGGTGCGAACCACCACACCCAGCCAGATATCTTTTATTTTCATAAAGTCTTGTTTATTAAGTTTTTCCTTTTATTGTTAGTGGATTCTCCCCCCCCCCCACAAAATATTTGCCTACGCTAAGGTTGCAGTGATTGTCTCTTTGTTTTTTTGGTAGAAGGTTTGTAATTTTACCTTTTACATTTAGGTCATGACCCATTTCAAATTAATCGTGTATGTGGAGTGAGATATGGAGATCAGGGTTTATTTTTTCCCATATGACTGTCTGGTTGTTCCAACAACATTTTAACAATTTGTTTAAAAGAGTTTTCTTCCTTTATTGGTTTGACTCACTCAGCCACCCAAATAGCTGGGGACTACAGCTACTTGCCACCACTCCTGGCTAATTAAAAAATTTTTTTTTTGTAGAGACAGAGTCTCACTGTGTTTCCCAAGCTGATCTTGAACTCCTGGGTTCAAGTGAACATCCCGCCTTGACCTCTTAAAGCGTTAGTATTATAGGTGTGAGCCACCAGGCCTGGCCTGGCCTGGAATTGTTTCTTAAATGTCATTTTCAAACTGTTGGCTGCTTTTGTATAGAAATATAATTCATTGTTGCTGGGCACAGTGGCTCACACCTGTAATCCCAAGACTTTGGGAGGCCGAGGCGGATGGATCCCCTGAGGTCAGGAATTCAAGACCAGCCTGGCCAAACACTGTCTCTACTTAAAATAAAAGAATTAGCCAGCTGTGGTGGCAGGTGACTATAATCCCAGCTACTTGGGAGGCTGAGGGCAGGAGAATCACTTGAACCTGGGAGGTGGAGGTTGCAGTGAGCCAAGATAGCGCCATTGCACTCCAGCCTGGGGGACAAGAGCAAGACTTCATCTCAAAAAAAAAAGAAATATAATTCATTGTTATATATTGACTTCATGTCTTGCAACCTTTTTAAATTCAGTTATTTGTTCTAATAGGATTTTTAAAAATATTCCATAAGGTTTTCTATGTGCACAATTACGTTGTATGCTGTTCACAAGTTTTACATCTTTTCTAGTCTTTATGTCTTTTATTTATTTTTCTTGCCTTATTGCACTGAGTAGCACCTTTAGCATATGGTTAAATAGAAATAGAGAGAGTGGATATCCCTGCCTTGTTTCCAGTATTAGGGAGGAGAAGTTCAATGTTTCCCCATTAAGTAAGATTTTAGGTTGTTCATACACATTCTTTTTCAGATTGGGGAAGTTGCTTTCCATTTCTAGTACGTTAAGAAATCATTCAACATCACAAGTGGATATTGAATCTTTTCAGGTGCTCTTTCTGTATCTTTAAAAATTGTCTTATGGGTTTTGTCTTTTATTTATTTATTTTTAATATTTCTGAGACAGGGTCTGTTGCCCAGGCTAGAGTGCTGTGGCATAATCATAGCTCATGGCAGCCTTGAACTCCTGGGCTCAAGGGATCATCCCACCTCAGCCTCCTGAGTAGCTGGAACTACGGGTGTGCACCACCACACTTGGCTAATTTTTTTATTTTTGTAGAGACAAGAGTCTCACTATGTTACTCAGACTGGTTTTGGACCCTTTGGCCTCAAGAGATCCTCCCACCTCCCAGAGTGCTGGTATTAGGTAGCTGTGCACCTGGCCATCCTTTATTTTGTTAAAATTTTGAATTATACTAATTGATACTTGAATGTTTAATCAGATTTATATGCCTGAAAGAAATCCCACTTGGCTGTAAAGTGTTATCCTTTTAATATGTTATTGGATTTGATTGCTGATATTGTGTTAAATATTTTTTGCATCTCTGTTCATGAGGAATATTAAACTGTAATTTTCTTTTCTTTTCTTTTTTTGAGATGGAGTCTTGCTCTGTCGTCAGGCTGGAGTGTGCAGTGGCGCAATCTCGGCTCACTGCAACCTCCGACTCCCTGGTTCAAGTGATTTTCCTGCCTCAGCCTCCCGAGTAACTGGGATTACAGGCACACACCACCATGCCCAGCTAAATTTTTTTGTATTTTTAGTAGAGACGAAGTTTCACCATGTTGGCCAGGACGGTCTCGAACTCCTGACCTCGTGATCCACCCGCTTTGGCCTCCCAGAGTGCTGGGATTACAGGTGTGAGCCACTGCGCCCAGCCTGTAATTTTCTATTTTTGTCAAGTTTTGGTATCAGGGTTATGTTGATCTCATAATAATAACTATAATATAATAATAATAATATTATTATTATTTTTTGTTTGTTTGTTTAGACAAAGTCTTGCTCTGTTGCCAGGTTGGAGTGTAGTGGTGCAATCTCGGCTCACTGCAACCTCCAACTCCCTGGTTCAGGAGATTCTCCTGCCTCAGCCCGCCGAGTAGCTGGGATTACAGGCATGTGCCATCACACCCAGCTAATTTTTTGCATTTTTAGTAGAGACCGGGTTTCGCTGTGTTGGCCAGGCTGGTCTCGAACTTCTGACCTCAAATGATCCACCTGCTTTGACCTCCCAAAGTGCTGGGATTACAGGTATGAGCCACCACACCTTGCCTATTTTCTTATACTTAGTGTTTGCGTCGTATATTTTTGTTCAGTCTTTTTTTTTTTTTTTTTTTTTTGAGACGGAGTCTGGCCCTGTCGCCCAGGCTGGAGTGCAGTGGCCGGACCTCAGCTCACTGCAAGCTCTGTCTCCCGGGTTCACACCATTCTCCTGCCTCAGCCTCCCGAGTAGCTGGGACTACAGGCGCCCGCCACCTCGCCCGGCTAGTTTTTTGTATTTTTTAGTAGAGATGGGGTTTCACCGTGTTAGCCAGGATGGTCTCGATCTCCTGACCTCGTGATCCGCCCACCTCAGCCTCCCAAAGTGCTGGGATTACAGGCGTGAGCCACCGCGCCCCGGCCCTTGTTCAGTCTTTACTGGTAACTGGTTTGTCTTTATAATGAAAGTGTGTTTCTTATAAATTGCGTATAGCTGGCTCTTGCTCCTGACAATCTCTGCCATTTATATTGAACTAATGTTGAGGACAGATCTGCCTCCCATCTTGTGGTTTGTTTCCTGTTTGTCCTGTTTCTTCTGTGTCCCTCTGTTCCTCTTACTCTACTGCCTTTTGGTTGAATTATGTATTATTTAGTATTTGCTGATATTTTATCATCCCATTTTATCTTCTCTATTGACTTTTTGCTTATACCGCTTTGTGTTGTTTTTTAAAGTCATTGTTCCAGATTGGTGGTTGGTAAACTACAGCTCTCAAACCAAATCTGGCCCATGTGGCTCACATGTTTTTATAAGGTTCTGTTGGAACACAGCCTTGCCCATTCATTTATTTTTATTTTGTTTTATTTAAATAATTTTTTTATAGAGATGGGGTCTCGCTATGTTACCTGGACTGGTCTTGAACTCCTTGGTTCTAGTGATCCTCCCACCTCCGCCTCTCAAAGTGCTGGGCTTACAGGCACAAGCCACTGTGCCCAGCCAGCCATTCATTTACATATTGCCTGTGGCTGCTTTTGAGTTACAGTGGCAAAGTTGGGTAGTTATGACAGAGACCTATGGCCCCCAAAACTCAAAATGTTTACTCTGTGACCCTTTAGAGAAAGGTTGACCCTTGCTGTGGAATTATACTGTCCAAGACGGTAGCCATTAACCACATGGCTATTGAGTACTTGAAATGTTGCTAGTCCAAAATGAGATGGGTTGTGAATATAACTACGCACCAGATTTTTTTTTTTTTTGAGACAGAGACTACACACCAGATTTTGAAGAATGTAAACTATTAATCATTGTTTACATGCAGATTACATGTTGAAATGATAATATTTTTGATATATGAGGTTGAAATATTAAATTAATTAGACTTCGTTTTTGTTTTTAAATGGTAGATATTTGAACATTTTTAATTATATACCTGGTTACATTACATTTCTATTGGCCAAGCACTACTCTAAGATTACAATATGCATCTTTCAAGTATCACAGTCTTTTATTTTTATTTTCTCTTTTTGTTTTTGACAGTCTGTCTTCAAGCAAAAAATGTACTACTTCATGAACAATGTGAGACTCTTAACAGTATATTTCCAATTACTCCCTTCCCCAATCCTTTGCGATCTTTTATCTTATATTTTACTTCTACATATTGTATGAACCCCATAGATACATTAGTGCTTTTATTCATTTTCTTTCTTTTTCTTTAAATAGTTATTAGTCTCTTAAATAAAATAAGGGATTAAAGTATGGGGGAAATGGCATAGATATAAATTTAAAAATTCAGGCATCCATAATTAGAAAGGTACAGTTAAGATTCGGAGGGCAGCATTATGTTTGAGAGGAAGACAGGCACTGCTCTGTGACTCACTTCTATTTGCTTTAGAGAATTGACTCTGAGCCTTTGGCAGAGCTGGTCACAGCAGTCAAGCTTCTACACGTGGCCGTTAGCAGTGCTGCTAGAGATGAGCATCCATTTCTTTTGCTGTTTGCACTGGTATTGTAGCAGTGTGCTTCTTTTCTTTCCTGTAATAGATTCAGTGTCCAGAATATTCAAGCACTTTATAGTTAACAACTGGAAAAAAAAAAGAGGGCTTGGGTTCTGGAGAAACTGGACTGAACATCAGTTTGCTGTGAGAGGGAGGAAGATTTGGTTTGGTGGTGTGGGATCTGAAGAAATACAGGGTAGCATAGTGTTTGGAGAATACTCCTCTACAGTCGATGCTGAAACATGTAAGATCTCACTAATAGGTACTTAGTCCCCATAAGCCAGCACCAACACTCACAATATTCCTGAAAGATAGGTGCTATTACTATTCCCATTTTATTAATACTATAATGTTCTCTAATTAAAGGGAATGATTTTTTAGAGCCACTTTGCACTGATAGAGATTTTAATCAGTCATGCCCTTTGGTTACTTGCTCTTTGGTTTATCTCAACTGATGGGAAAATCCCACTGGCTGGTCTCTTCCCTCTAGCCTTTCCTTTCTACGAGACTAAATTTCAGCCTTCCTTGAAAATTGAGTAGCTCTTGGAATTCCTGCTAGGTAGGAAATGCTAATGCATATATCAAAGCTACAGTTTTTGGATTCCATATGGTTTTCATCTGCAGCTAGTGGTTTCTGAAAGTAACTGAATTACATTAGAAAGTGAGGAAAAAGCCCTTTAGGAAGGAGAATTCTGATTCACCGGACCATATTCCAGGACCCATTGCCTTGTCAAAGTGCTTACATGTTTATGCATCAATGGGCCTGTGGAGCAAGTGTTTTCTCCCTTCCTACTGAAAAATGCCTTAAAGACAACAGAAGCCGTAGGGCGAGTGGACAGGGAACTGACTTATCAGGCAACCAGAAGCCAAGGGTTCCAGCTTAGGCTCTGCCACCACCTAGCACCTCGGAAAAGACTCTTCGTTCTCTCTTCCCTTCAGTAAATACCCATGAAGAGCCCAGCATGTGCCTCTGTTTTCTCATTTTAAATGAGGCATTTTGGTGGAAAGAATGCTGAAGTCCCTTCTGGCTCTTAAATTCCAAATGCTTTTATACTGTGCACAGTGTGTAGGGCATGACGTGGAAATTGATAAAAACTTGTGAGACCCTTTGATTCTCTCAAATAGCAAATAGCAGTCTCTTCTAAACCTGAGGGTTAGAGTTTTGAAAATCCTTATAGTGGAATTTTTAGTTTAGGAACATACAGTAAATTAGTGTCACAGGTGAACCTATGAAAGCTCTTTATGACACTACAATAATAAAGACATGTCAAATAAAAAGATCATTGGCTGAGCACAGTGGCGCATGCCTGTAATCCCAGCACTTTGGGAGGTCGCGGCTGGAGGATTGCTTGAGTTCAGAAGCTCGAGACCAGCCTGGGCATCATGACAAGACCCCATCTCTAAAAAAAAAAAAAAAAAATTAGCCAGACATGGTGGCCCATGCCTATAGTCCCAGCTACTCAGGAGGCTGAGGTGGTACAACAATTTGAGCTCAGGAAGTCGAGGCTACAGTGAGCCATGATCCCACCACTGCACTCCAGCCTGGGTGACAGAACGAGATTCAGAAAAGAAAAGAAAAAATCATTGACCCTTTTAGTGGAGACCGCCCTCTAAATTTCCACCTATCATTTATATACTAGACGTTTTTAGAAGGTCCTTCTCGTGGTTTCAACAAAATGGTTGGAAACTACTAGCTCTGTGGCAGAAGAATGTGTAGTCAGCCCGTTTTGCCCTCTGTGTCTTGGCCCTGTGCTTAGACATTCATCACTTTGAGTAGGTGCCTCTCACCTTGAGACCCACAGCCGTCCACTACTGTTTCAAAATGTGTGTCTACAGCGCAAGCAGTGGCGCCTTTGACCCTGGTGGCAGCTGGCTCTCTCACTGCAGTCCAGGAAGCTCTGTGTTGGCTCTTCCTTGGTGCTTCTTTCTTGCCCTGGGCCTCTTGGGACACCTCCAGTCTGCTCTAACTGTCTCTTCTGCCCCTAGTCTTGCCTTTTTCTGGGGAAATTTCCTGTTGTTTAGCTTTTGTTTGCTCTAGGTTCTATAGCCAAGGAGCAGAATTTACATCTCTATCTTTATCTTAACCAAATTACATTTTTACAATTTGCTTATCCCTTGGGATAGAGCCTTAGCTTCTGGAAAGGACTGTAGATTTACCTAGTCCAGCCACCTCAGCAAAATCTCTCTTATATTTGGGCAGAGTAAATGTTGGCAAATTCAATGTAGATCTTATAAGTTAAGTATATTTTAGCAGAGAAAATGTTTCCCATGACACCTTTGAAACCACCGAAGTGATAAATGCACATAATTTTAAAAAATTCATGTAGTACAGTAGAGTGTAAAATGAAGGAGGAAAATCTTCACTCTTCACTCTCAGTTCCTCTTCCCAGTGGCAGCTCCTGTTACATTCTTTCAGTGGTTTCTATTATTCCTTTAAATAATACGTCCATTTCTTGACTTACCAACTTTGAACAATATATCCTGATTACTGCTATAAAAGATTTGGAATTTAGGATGTATATTCTGCCTTCTTTCTGCCCTCTTCTCACTTTGGTTAGTTATTATTTATAATATTTACTACTTTTTGTATCCATACTTTTGTGCCTTCTTTATAAGTTGATCCTAAGAGACGAAAACCAGGATACAGCATGTATAATATTATGGTTGTATAAATGTTATCCTCTGCAGAGAAAAAAAGTTACATAAATGGGACATAGAGAAGAAAGTGTATTCCTATGTCATTGAAACTTTGCTGCCCAGAAGAATCTTTCAGCCATCCCAGCGGTTTTTGTGTGGACTTTTTTGAGGGAGTAATTTTCTTAAATGTTATATTGTTTTGCATGTATAATGTTGCTGGATGTAGAATTCTAGATCCCAAAACTGTTTCCTCTCAGAACTTTAAATACATTGCTCTTATTACTAGAATCATTGATATGCTTTGGGCAGGTGCCATGTTTTTTGTGCCTTCATGTTCTAGCAGCAAATTGAGAGCTCTTCCTGCTGACCCGCCACCACCTTTCCCTCCTCCTTGCCAGTTTTGGCTAGGTCTAGTTGTCTTTTGAAGGGCTATGCTAATTTCAGACTGGAAAAGTGGTAGAGACCTTTTACACCTGTTCTAAATTATTTTTTTAATAAGTGAGGAAGAATTTCCACCACCCCCACTCGTTCCTCCCTCTGAATTCAGCTACTTTGCACCTTACCAGCTGTGCAATTGTAAGAAAGGAGATCAGCCTATTCTCAAGGGAGTATTTTAAGAAATTCAAGTAAATATTCAGCATAAAACTAGAGTCTGGTTAATGTAAAATGCAGAATTTTAAAGTGTGCAGTTACTAATAAAATAGAATGATTAACTAGGAAAATTGATTTTACCATGTAATGTACATAAAGACATAAAACTTGGTTTTTAATAAAGATGTGGTATAGCTCTAACAGATGCCCCCTCTGGCATATCTGTCTGGTTGGGTGTCCAGGAAAGATGAATGAATGTAGTTTGTCTCCTTCCTTTGACATCTCTTGTACCAGTAGATCAGGACACGATTGCTTTCTTTGAGATTGCTTTCTTTCAGAGTTCAACAGGATTCCTGAGAGTAGCATCACATAAAAGAGATGTGAACAACTTGGATAAGCAAAATGTGGCATATGCTTACAGTGGAATATTAATCGGCCTTAAAAAGGAAGGAGATTCTAATACATGCTTCAGTTTGCTTCAAGCAAATTGTAAAAATGTGATTTGGTTAAGATAAAGATATAGATGTAAATTCTGCTCCTTAGCTATAGAATCACCTTGAAGACATTATGCAAAATGAAATAAGCCCATCACAAAAAGATAAAACACCAGATGATTCCACTTATATGAGGTTCCTAGAGTAAGTCAGATTCATAGAGACAGAAAGGAGAGTGGTGATTGCCCCCGGCTGAGGAGAGGTGGGAATGGCGAGTTGTTTAATATGATTCAGTACTGGAGATTGGTTGCCCAGCATTGTGAGTGGACATAACGCTGCAGAACTGTATGCTTAAAATGGTTAAGACACTAAATTTTATGTGTACTTTACTGCAGTTTTAAAAAATTTTAAGGGATTCAGACAATTTTGAATACTATTTTTATAGTAGAATTTTACATGAAACCTTTCTTTTGATGGTTGAGAATGGAGAGAATGCTGATGAGAGACCTAAAATACTTTAAAAATGTAAATAGAGAATTATGAATTATTGATAATTCATGAGTGAATTATCATGTAATATGAGTTACCACATTTGAGTTCATAATTTTCAGTTGCTTTTCTGTTTTATGCTTTATTTATGAAAATGCTTTTTAGATCTGGCCTTTCTCCTCTCACCTGTTGTATGGGCTGTAACACATCTGGCAAATGGATGGATTGATTTTTAGATGAAGGTCTGCTTTAATCGAGCTAGAGTGTAAAGTGTCAGCTCTGTAGACTTTGACAAAAGCACAGCTGTGGAAGCAGAACAATTGTTTTTATTAAAAATTATCTATATTGGCTGGGCATGGTAGCTCATACCTGTAATTCTAGCACTTTGGGAAGATGAGATGGGAGGTTTGCTTAAGGACAGCTTAAAGACCAGCCTGGGCAACATAGCAAGATCCCATCTCTAACAACAACAACGACCAAAAAAAAAATCAAAAAATTAGTTAGGTATGGTGGCTCATGTCTGTAATCCCATGTACTCAGGAGGCTGAGGTGGGAGGATTGCTTATGCTAAGGAGTTTGAGGCAGTAGTGAGCCATGATCATGCTATGGCAACAGAGCAAGACCCCACCTCAAAAAATTTATCTATATGTATTATTAAAACATAATTCAAACTCAGCCAGGCCAGATGGCTCATGCCTGTAATCCCAGCCAGCCCTTTGGAACGCCAAGATGGGCAGATCACTTGAGCTCAGGAGTTCAAGACCAGCCTGGGTAACATGGTGAAACCCTGTCTCTACAAAACATACAAAACTTAGCCGGGTGCGGTAGTGTGCCCCTGTAGTCCCAACTGTGACGGGAGGCTGAGGTGGGAGAATTACTTGAGCTGAGGAAGTCGAGGCTGCAGTGAGCTGAGATTGTAACATTGCACTCTGGCCGAGAGTGACTGAGTGAGACCCTGTCTCAATAATAATAATAATAATAATAGTAATAATAATAATACAAACTCTAAGATTTCTATAGTTTTTTTAAATGTGTAATTATTTCATTAAAGTTTAGGAGATTTTAGCAATGACTTAGCTTTCTTTAAATTTGAAAACATAGAAAGGTTTGTCAGTGTCTCCAATAAAATTCGGCATTTCCATTTAAAAGCTCTTGTATGCAGAAATTTGGAATTCAGCACTGAAAGCCTGCTTTCACCTCACACATTAAAGCAGTGTGTCATCTCAGGATTTTATTTTAAATAACATGAAGCTAAGTTTAACATCACCTTACACTTATATGACCTTTGTTGTGTTAGAACGCGTTCATGTTTCATAATAGCAGTAATATTTGAAAATTAATGGTTTCTTTCGATACCTTCATGTTATTTATTTGATTAACCATAATTAAAAGTCTCATTATCATCTATGTTTCTAACATTGTGTTATATTATTGAGTACTTATCTTCATGTAATAGTATAATTTTTTGTGATAGTGTAAGCTGCTAATAATTGAAACAAATTGCCCTCAGCACACTTAGATGTTAGGGAGGTGAAATACTGTTTTTTCCATGTCTTTAACTAAATGCAAAACAGATTTTCTGTTTGAGTTGCCCAAATCATGTGCATTTAGGATTAGTCCTGTATAGTTTATAGTGGTGTTAGTGGAAATAAAGCATTAAATGTATAAATCCTGTATTTTAATTGCCAGATATAGAAATCCTTAACATTTTCCTCGTAGTTCTTTTTTTTTTTTTGACACTTTATGCTTATTAAAAATTCTGCTGGTACATCGTAAGTCAGCAGAAACTGCAGCATGTTTGTGTTTATTTCGGGGAGGTTGGTGGAAGAATGAAAAATGACTGCTGTGGCCCAAAACCAAGTTTGTCCTTGTACTGGTAGGTGGTTCCATGTTTAAATACGATCTCCAGATTTGAGGGGCCTCCTTTTTGGCCATTCAAGAATCTCTGAAGCAAAGATTTTTCATTTCATTCAGCTTGCTGATAGTGCAGAAGCCAAAGGTTTGCAAAACGAGAATATTCTAGAATCTCCCTTTTGTGCCTCTTTTTCCCAAATGCAAAAGGACTCAAATCTGTGATGGGTATGTGGGTGTTTACTGTAGTTTTGTTTGTTTGTTTTGATGGAGTTTTGCTTTTGTTGCCAGGCTGCAGTGCAGTGGTGTGATCTTGGCCCACTGCAACCTCCGCCTCCTGGTGTGATCTTGGCTCGCTGCAACCTCCACCTCCCGGGTTCAGGCGATTCTCCTGCCTCAGCCTCCCAAGTAGCTAGGATTACAGACATGTGCCAGCACACCTGGCTAATTTTGTATTTTTAGTAGAGTCTGGGTTTCACCGTATTGACCAGGCTGGTCTTGAATTCCTGACCTCAGATGACCCACGCACCTCGTCCCCTCTCCCAAAGTGCTGGGATTACAGGCGTGAGCCAGTGTGCCAGACCCGTTTTTTTTAGGTTGTTGTTTATATGTGTGTGTTTCTTTGTGTTTTGTTTGTTTGTTTGTTTTAGTATTTCAAAGGTTTCATATTTATTTATTTATTTATTTATTTATTTATTTATTTATTTATTTATTTTGTGGTGGGGTCTTGCTATATTTCCCCAGCTGGTCTCCTATTCCTGGGCTCAAGCTATCCTCCCACCTCAGCCTCCCAAGTAGCTAGGATTGCAGGCACACATCACTGTGCCTGTACTGTACAGTTCTCTAAACTTTTCTATATATTTGAAGTTTTCATAATAAAATGTTGGGGAGAAGTAGAACTGTGAAACTAGAAACCTGTGTACACTTCCGATAGAGTAGGGCAGTTGAGGTGGTTCTCGGTGATCCACAGGTTCCGAACAGACACCTGTATTAGCTAATGCCCACGTAGCTGATGGCTTACCTGCCCATCAGCAAAGCTGCTGGAACACTTTCCTCCTTGCTGCCCAGCGTTGGGGACCATCCTGTACAAGCTGTTCTTACTCCTTGTGCCTCCTTACGGCTCTTCCTTCTCTCTTTCTCTCCTCCTTTTCTGATGTTTTTTATTCGTCTTCTCTCTGAAGACCCATATCGGTGTCTTCTCTAAAAACATGGACCGACTGTCCACCTTTCCCACCATAGGAAAGGAAGGTGACAGAGAAGCCACTGACATTTACTGAGTCTCTCATGTGCCAGGCACCATAACATGCACTTTTCTGTTTTTGTTTCTTAATCTTCACAGTAACCCATTTTTTAGTTGAGGAACTTGCTCAGAGTCATAAAACAAATAAATAAATTCAAGCCCTCATCTCTCTCTTCCCAAATCCCATTCATGCTCTTTCCAAAATGCCTGCTTCCTCCTAAGATATCCATTTATGATCCCTCCCTGCCACTAGAAAAGGCTTGTGAGATGCCTCCTGTGCCACCCAGAGTCCTTGGGAATTCTTTGCCTTTGGGACTGTTGTAAGAAGTAAAAAGATAAAGTCAGGGATTGTCATGTATTCTTCTTAGTGTTCCCGCACCTAACAAGTAATGACTTGTGGCCACTTGGAAAAACATTTAAATAAATGAACGAACAGGAGATCCTCTACCACACTTGGAACATGTCTTCCTACTCACTGTCCTGCTCAGAAGGCCATGCAGGCTGTTTTGTTTCTTTTAACAGTACAAAGTCACGCTAGGAATGCTTTTCATTGCTTTGCTTACAGTAAGGCAGAGAGGAATGACATTCTTTTCATAATTGCGCCATAATCTACCTTATTTGTATTGCCTTACCTATTGTTCAGACTGAAAGAGCCACCTGAAGGTAGGAGTATGTACATGCCTTGGAATATTAGATCTGAAGATTTTTCATGCCATTTTTAGGGGAAAATAAAAAGGTTATCAATAGCATGCAATGCCGCAGAAATCAGTATTCACACCACTATTTTCTGAGTATTACATCATGTCATCTATTTGATAAAGAGAATTGGGGAATTCTTGTGAATGACCATGTGGTACATTGGTTCATCATCTTAAATTAATGACTCTGAATTCTTGGCAGATTAGTTCCTAGTTTGCTATAATTGCAAATTAACCCCGGAAGAGTCATCACAAACTAAATCAAGAGGCAAGAAGCATGTGGTTTCTTGATGTTACAACTTTTGGTAGGTGATTCTTTGTTCTGAGGGGGGCTGAAATGACATTCTCCATGTGATGAGAAGCCTCTCAGGTGGGCCCCCCATTTCTTCTCCTTCTGGTAATGCCATCATACCCTGTTCCTTCATCACATCAAATTGTTAGTGCTAATGATGCCTTCATTTGGAATTTGCGTAAAAATCTGACATGAATGTCCATTTAGGATTGCTAAGTTAATGACATAATGAAACTGTGAGAATTTAGAATAGACTTCTCCACATGATTGATGGCTTTCTCTTATTTCTGGTCATTTACCTGCAGGGGGCATCAGAAAAAGGGGGGTGCACAAGCAGAGAGGAGAAAGGAGTGGGTGGATCCTTCCAGGCACCTACCTCTTTTTTTTGGTCATTATTTGTGAAGGAGCAGTTTCCTTCCAAATTTGACCCTGCCCAGATGCCATTAGGGGGTTTTCTTTTCTTCTCAAGTTAGAGTTAGTGGGTTTATAGGAAAACCAGAAGGAACCAAAAATGACAGTTTCCAAATAAATGGAACATCTTCAGAAACACACAGGATTAAGATTTAAACTTTGTTGTTTAGGTAACTGGCTTTGAATGTTTTCTTTTGTGTCATTTCTATCTGCAAATGTTAATGATTGTGGAATACAGTAATACCACAGTAACTCAGATGGATGGAGGTGAAGATAGATGGGAGGACATTTTTGAAGAAATGGAATGTATTATTTTAAGGAATGGGTAGGTAGTATCTGTAACTGTGTAAGCAAAAATGTTACCTGATAAACGTGGACTGGTGGAGCCAGAAGGGACTTGGAGGTGATCTGGTCCATCCTCTGTCACGTTACAATTTTACAGAAGAGGACTGGAGGTTCAGAGAAGCTGTCATATTCAAGGTCATAAAACCAATTCGTAACAGAGCTGAGTTGTGTATACCCTTTAAAGACAAGTCATGATTTACCATTGCAGTAGTGATTTTTCACATATTGAGTGAATCTTTGTGAAGCCCTTGACATTTAAAAAGAAAAAAGTATTTTCAGTGAAAGATGCAAACATTGTCTTTAAAAGCCAAATAGTACAAAGAAAAGTTTATAATAAAAAGCAGCAGTCCTCTGCTACCCTCATCCTGTCCCTCAGAGACAACCACTTTCAATTCTTTCTTTTGATATTTATTTTCTCAAATAATGTACTTACTGCTGCTGCTTCATTTTTTTTTTTTTTTTTAACTTTTAGGTTCTGGAGTACATGTGCAGATTTGTTATATAGGTAAACTCATGTCACAGAAGTTTGTTGTACAGATTATTTCATCATCTAGGTACTAAGCCTGGTACCCAGTAGTTATTTTTTCTGATCCTCCTCCCACCCTCTACCCTTAAGTAGGCCCTAGCGCCTATCATTCCTCACTTTGTGTCCGTTTTAGGGGAACAAAGTGCCTACTTATAAGTGAGAACATGCAGTATTTGATTTTCTGTTTCTGTGTGAGCTTGCTAAGGATAATGGCCTTCAGCTCCATCCATACTTCTTGATTTTTCTGTTTATCTTTTGACTTACAAATAGGATAGGTCAGGATTCAGCTCTGTTGCTCTCACCCACTCCAGGTTGCCTTCCTTTCCCCACCTTCAGCCTTCCTCCAACTTTGTTCTCTTTGGTCTTCTTTTTCATAGTTATTTTGGCTGTTCTGTCCTTTGTATTTCCCTATGAACTTCAGTATCAGCTTATAAATTTATATAAAAGCATCTGGTAAAATTTTGATTGGGATTGAATTAGGATATATAGTATTTTCTTTTAACCTATTATAGTCTTCCTTCAAGTTATATCAATTCACATATAGCATAAGAACCTTACAGTAGTATACTTAAATTTCCCAGCTCCCAACCTTTGTGCTATTAGTGTCCTTTACATTTATATGTTATTAACAGCATGCAACATTGTTACATTTCTTATTTAGTCAGTGATTTTCTAAAAGAATTAAGTAATAAAAAATCTTAATGCTGGGTGCAGTGACTCACACCTGTAATCCCAGCACTTTGGGAGGCCACAGTGGGAAGATCACTTGAGCCCAGAGTTTGAGACCAGCCTGGGCAACATGGAAAGACTATCTCTACAGAAAGCCAAAAAATTAGCCAAGCTTGGTGGCACCTGAGCTTGGTGTCACATGCCCGTAGTCCCTGCTATTCGGGAAGCTGAGGCAGGCGGATCCCTTGAGCCCAGGAGGTTGAAGCTGCAGTGAGCTGTGTTCACACCACTGCACTCCAGCCTACATGACAGAGCGAGATCCTATCTCATTAAAAAAAGAAGAAAGAAAAAAGGGAAGAAAGAAAGAAAAAAGAAACTTATCTATTTATACATGTAAGTATTTCCTCATTCCTTTGTGTAGTTCTATACGTATTTCCATCTGTTACCATTTTCCTTTTGCCTGAGTCAACCATGTCTTATGTCAAAGACCTGCTGGTGATGAACTCTTTCAGCTTTTTTGTTTTGTTTTGTTTTGTTTTGTTTATTTAGAGATGAGGTTTCACTATGTTGTTCAGACTGGTCTCCAATTCCTGGGCTCAAGTGATCCTGCCTCAGCCTCCCAAGTTCTTTTGTATGTATAAAAATGTCTTTATCTCTTCTTTTTTTTTTTTTTTTTTTTGAGACAGAATCTTCCTCTGTTGCCCAGGCTGGAGTGCAGTGGCACAACCTCAGCTCACTGCAACCTCTGCCTCCTGGGTTCAAGCAATTCCCCTGCCTCAGCCTCTGAGTAGCTGCGATTACAGGTATGCACCACCACACCTGGCTAATTTTTGTATTTTTTAGGAGAGATGGGGTTTTGCCATGTTGGCCAGACTGGTCTTGAACTGCTTACCTCAGGTGATCTGCCTGCTTCAGCCTCCCAAAATGCTGAGATTACAGGCGTGAACCACCGCACCTGGCCTCACCTTCATTTTTGAAAGATATTTTTGCTGGGTATAGAATTCTAAATGGACGGGTTTTTTTCTTTCATTCTTTTAAGATACTGCTCAACTTTCTTCTTACTTGCATTGTTTCTCAACAAAAATCTGTTGTCATCCCCATTTTTGTTTCTCTGTATGTAACACAACTTTTTCTGTAGCTACTTTTTACAGTTTTTTCTTTATCATGAGTTTTGAGTAATTTGATTATGATGTGCCCTGGTAATGTTTTCTTCAAGTTTCTTATCGGCTTGGGATTTATTGAGCTTCTTGGATTTCTGGATTTATAGCTTTCATCAAGTTTGGACATGGCAGGCTAGGTGCAGTGGCTCATGCCTGTAATCCCAGCACTTTAGGAGGCTGGGGCAGGTGGATCTCTTTTACCCAAGAGTTCACAACCAGCCTAGGCAGTATGGCAAAACCCTGTCTCTTCAAAAAAAAATACACACAAAAAAAATTAGCTGGACATGGTGGCACATGCCAGTAGTCCCAGCTACTAGGGAGGCTGAAGGGGGAGGATCATGTGAGCCTGGGAAGGTCAAGGCTGCAGTGAGCTGTGATTGTGTCACAGCACTCCAGCCTGGGTGACAGAGTGAGACCTTGTCCCCCCCAAAAAAAAAAGTTTGGACATTTTTCAACCATTATTTTGAAAGATTTTTTTTCTTTTTCTTGCTCTCATTTTGTCTTTTAGGGACTCCAATTACTTATGTATATTGAGGTGCTTGAAGTTGTCCTCTAGGTCACAGATGCTCTTTTTAATTTTTAAAATTCTTTTTCTCTGTGTTTTATTTTGGATAGTTACTATTGCCGGGCCTGTATCTCAGACATTGTACTTTTCATTTCTAGAAGTTCTGTTTGGTTTGTAGCTTATCATTTTAAACATATGGAATGCAGTTATAAATACCCTTCAGTGTCCTACTCTGTTAATTCTAACATCTGTATCAGTTCCACATCACTTTCAGTTGATTGATTACTGTTATCGTGGGTTGTGTTTTTCTGCCTTTTTGCATACCTGATAGTCTTTGTTATTTTACTTTTTTTTTTAAAGCCATCTCCTACAGGAAGGAAACCTAGTAGTCTTTAATAAGATGCCATATATTATAAATTTTGCCTTGTGGTGTGCTAGATATTTTTGTATTCCTATAAATGTTCTTGAACTTTGTTCAAGGATGTCATTGAGACATTTGGAATCAGTTTGATTCTTTCAGGTCTTACTTTTGTAGTTTGGTGGGTCTGGAGCAGTGTTCATTGCCTAAGACCTTCCAAAATAGTCTCCCCAATGCTGTGATATATGTTTTCCCAAGTTAGCTGGTGGGAACAGGTGTTGTTCTCAGCCCTGTGTGAGCACCATATATTGTTCCCTTGAATCCTTTCGGATGGTTCTTTCCCCAGCCCTGGGGAATTGCTCACCCGTTATGTGCTCATCAGTCCTCTGCTGAATCATCAAGGATTTCCTTTGCAGGTATCCAGGGTTCTCTAACCAGTAAACTGGAGCAGTCATTGGGTTCACCTCATTAGTTTCCTGTCTCTCGGGGATCACTGTGCTTCCTTGCCCAATGTCCAGTGCCTTCAGAACCATTGTTTCATATATTTTGTCTGATTCTTTTGGTTGTTTTAGGTGGGTGGGTAAATCCAGTCCCTGTTTCTCCATCTTGGCTGGAATGGAAGTTGCTCCATTGTCTTTGTGTCTTTGCATTCAAACATGCTATCCAGAAATCTAATGTCAGTTTTATTCAAGATCCTTTGTATATAGCCTCTTTTTTCTTTTCTTCTTCTTCCTTTCTCTCTCTCTGTCTCTCTCTATCTCTCACTTTCTCTCTCTCTCTCTCTCTCTCGGCCTTTCTGGAATTTTTGAGAATATTCTTTTTTCTTTCCCAGTGTTTTGAAATTCCACAGTAATGGGCCTTGAAAGTGTTATGCTGGGTACTCCCTGTGGGCTGTTACAGGCTGGAGACTTGTGACTTGTGACTTGTGTCTTTTATTTTGGAGGAAATGTATTGTTTTATTTCCTTGACAGTTTTTTTTTTCTTTCATCTCTCTCTTCTTTCTTTCTGGAACTCCCATGGTTAAAGTCAGGTTTCCTGGATTTATCCTCTAATGTTTTTGTCTTTGTTCCATTCTATTGTCTTTCATCTTTTTGTTCATTTCTTGGACATTTCCCTGACTTTCCCCCTTCAATACTTTCATTGGATTTTTTTTCTTTCAACTCCTATTTTAGTTTCTAAGAATTCTTGTCTTCACAATATTCCTTTGAAAGAATGCACATGGCTCTTCTTTCTTGGATGTAGAATTATCTTTTATGTCCATAAGGACATTAATTTTTCAAGTAATTCTCTGTGCATGGTTCTGATATGCATGGATTTCAGTCACCAGGTTAGTTAAATAACACCAGTCACCCAATAATATGATTCCAATTTCAGTGACTATGATGTATTAACTGTGAGTAATTGAATAAAGTACAAACTTCACTACTAGCTCTTCAGTCCACTTATCCCTGTGTAGAAAACAGATGCACATCCTGATCTGTCACCAATCAGGTCACTTCTTTCAGAGTCTGTGTGTCTGCACATTCATTATTCTATTCACTCAGACAGCAAAACATGTCATTATGTTGTCTCCTTGTTTCTCAGTGATAAACCCAGGCAACATTCTTTTCAAATGGATAATCAAAAGAGGGAATTGATCAACCAAGATGAAAGTGTGACAAGGAACCAATAAGTGATAATGTTGGAAGTAAAATTCAAATCAAAACAAGTAGAATTATAAAGAAGAATTAGCTGACCATGGGAATGTTGACACTGCTGCCATTTGAGTTACTATAAATCTGCAGCCAGAGGAACTTAACGAAGGCAACTTATCAGCATAAATGAGGAAAGTGGTTGTGACAAAAAGGATGAAGATGTCCCGGAGGAAGTAACGCCAGCACAAAATTTCACATTAAAGGAGCTCGCAGAGATACTTCACTACATTGAAAGCGCAAAGGATAACCCATTGGAAGCTGATTCAAACTTACAAAGGAGTACAACAGTTCACCCAGGCATAGAAGAAACACTCACTCCGTATCATAAGTTACATGGCAAGAAGAAGGCACACACTGTTTAAACTACTCTGAATAAGGTTTTTTGTTTTTAACAAAAGCTCATACTTTATTCACATTTCCTTGGTTTTTACCTAATGTCCTTTTACTGTTTTAGTTTCAGGATCTCATCTAGGATACCACATTATATTTGGCCATCGTATCTCCATAGGCTCCTTTAGACCACGACGGTTTCTCTGACTCTCCTTGTTTTTGATTACCTTGACAGTTTCAGGACAAAATTGGTCAGCTAATCTATGGAATATCCTTCAACTTGAGTTTGTCTGTTATTTTTCTAGTGGTTTTAGTAAGGTTGTGGGTTTTGGATGGAAGACCCATGATGAAGTGCCATCCTCATCACTTCATATCAGGGAACATGCTGTCAATATGATTTCTCACTTGTGATGTTAACCTTCATCACCTGGGTTGAGGTGGTGTTTGTCAGATCTCTCCACATGAAGTTACTGTTCTCCCTCTTTCCACACTTTGCTCTTTGAAAGGAAGTCACTGTACACTGCCCAAGCCTAAGTGGTGGGGAGTTGTGTTACACCTCCTTGGGGGAAGAGTGTCGAATTCTTCTGAACAAGAGATTTGTCTCTTATTTATTGTTCAGTCATTGATCTATATCATTACATGGACATAAGTTTTATACAAATAAATAAAACACTTTAATTCCCAGTGGTTTCTGGTGTTTTAAATTGCAGTGTACTAAGTGTTATGGCTTTACTTTTTGTTTGTTTGTTTCTCTGTTTTTAACCCGGAGTCAGAGACTTAGTAATGTTTTGACAAAAATTTCTAAAGGTCACAGAAAAATCCATTTTTCTCTGATCTAAAGGTGAGTGGAGAACACCTTTAGAGTCCAAAGGATAACCCTTTGGAAGCTGATTCAAACTTACAAAAGAGTACGAGTGTAGGATACTCACCTTTCAGTGGTCCAGATGTTTTTATGATCCTGTACTACGTGCAAAGCAAGGACTGGCTATAGTTTGTAAAGTTTCCTTCAGCTCCCTACTCTGTGCTTGTTTCCTCAGAGTTCTTTATTTCTGTCTGTATATTGGTCTGTTTTGGTTTTTGTCTGTCATGTTGGAAGCTTTATTTAAATATTTGGCTGTTCTTGGCCATCCATTATTATTACTTTTTATTTTTTATTTTTTTTTTTGAGACGGAGTCTTGCTCTGTTGGCAGGCTGGAGTGCACTGCCTCCTGGATTGAAGCAATTCTCCTGCCTCAGCTCCTGAGTGGTTGGGATTACAGTTGTGCGCCACCACGCCCGGCTAAATTTTGTATTTTTAGTAGAGACAGGGTTTCACTATGTTGGGCAGGATGGTCTCGATCTCTTGACCTCGTGATCCGCCCATCTCGGCCTCCCAAAGTGCTGGGATTACAGGCGTGAGCCACCGCACCCGGCCATCCATTAGTTTTTAAGAATGAACTAAAAATTGTCGGCCAGGCACGGTGGCTCACGCCTGTAATGCCAGCACTTTGGGAGGCTGAGGCAGGTGGATCACGAGGTCAGGAGATCGAGACCATGCTGGCCAACATAGTGAAACCCCATCTCTACTAAAAATTAAAAAAAAAAAAAAAAAAAAAAATTAACCGGGCGTGGTGGTGGGCGTCTGTAGTCCCCGCTGCTCGGGAGGCTGAGCCAAGAGAATAGCGTGAACCTGGGAGGCAGAGGTTGCAGTGAGGCGAGATCGCGCCATTGCACTCCAGCTTGGGCGACAGAGCAAGATTCTGTCTTTAAAAAAAAAAAAAAAAAAAAGGCTGGGCGCGGTGGCTCAAGCCTGTAATCCCAGCACTTTGGGAGGCCAAGACGGGTGGATCACAAGGTCAGGAGATCGAGACCATCCTGGCTAACACAGTGAAACCCCGTCTCTACTAAAAAAAATACAAAAAACTAACTGGGCGAGGTGGCGGGCACCTGTAGTCCCGGCTACTGGGGAGGCTGAGGCAGGAGAGCTGGCATAAACCCGGGGGGTGGAGCTTGCAGTGAGCTGGGATCTGGCCACTGCACTCCAGCCTGGGTGACAGAGCGAGACTCCGTCTCAAAAAAAAAAAAAAAAAAAAATGAACTAAAAATTGATGAGAAACTCTGGGTGTGGAGACAAATCTTATTGATGGTCTTTCTATGTAGGATGATGAGGTGAAAAGTTGGCTTTATAATTAATTTGTCTTTTCTCTGAGACTGATTCAGTTCCTTTATGGCTTATGCTGCTTGTATCTACATAAGAACTCTGCCTAAATAAGGTCACAAGATTTTCTTATATTTTTAAGCAGTTTTTCATTATTCTTAGTTTTATTTTAGGTATATGATCTATTTCAAGTTAATTTTTATATATGGTATGAGGCATGGATATGAGTTTATTTTTGGCATATAGATATCCAATTATTCCAGCACTATTTTATGAAAAGCAAATTACTGAATTATGTATGACTCGTTAGTCAAAAATCATTTGATCATATACATGTGGCTCTATTTCTGGACACTATTCTCTTCCATTGATCTATATGTCTGTTCTTTTACCAGTACCATACTGTCTTGATTACTGTAGCTTTGTAGTGAGTCTTGAAATCAAATAGTGTACCCTTTAATCTTGTCTTTTTTATATAAAAGTGTATTCACTTTCCCACAAAAATTTTAGTCGAGTTTGTCAGTTTCTACAAAAAGCCTGCTAGCTCTTTGACTGGAATTGTATTGAACCTGTAGACCATTTTGAGGAGAATTAACATCTTAACTACATATAGACTTCCAACCCATGAATGTAGTATATCTTTTCACTTACTTAGGCTTCCTTTGATTTCTCTCATCAGTGTATTAGAGTTTTCAGCATACAAATTTTGCAGGTGCTGTACTGGAGTTGTCCCTTAGTATTTTACCTTTTGATCTGTTGTAAGTCATATGTTTTTAAAGTTCCATTTCCAGTCATTTATTGCTAATATAAAGAAATATAATAGCCTTTTTATTTTGACCTTGTATTCTTAGACCTTCCTTACTTATTCACTTATCAGTTCTAATAATTTATTGTAGAGTATTGGGTATTTTTTGTTTAAGAAATCGTATCTACAAATAAAGACATTTGCATTTATCTCCCCAGTACAAATTTTCCCATACACATTTTCTTTCTCTTGCCTTTATTGCAATGTACCTCTAGTACATTGTTGAATAGAAGTTGTGAGAGCTGACATCTTTGTCTTGTTCCTGATCTTAGGAGGATCAAGCTTTCAATCTTTCAGTGTTAAATATGATACTAGCTGTAAGGATTCAGTTTTTTTAGAGATTGATTCTCTGATTTTCAGCTTGGGGGATACAAGCCTAACTGCTGTGCTCTGGGTACAGATTGGCAGAAGGGAGCTGGAGCCCTCACTCCTTGGTATGTGAGGGATGGCTACCCCATTTTGTCAGCTCATATCGCCTCACTCCCACTCTTCACCATTGTACCTGGTGCCACTGAGCCTGCAGAGATCATTTTTACCCGGGTCTAAACCTCCTATCTAGCTCCTACTGGCCTGGGGTGATGCCAGTCCCTGGCTTCTCTGGGATGGGGGATCCTGTTACAGGCTTGCTCCCTCCTGACATGGCCGCAGTCCTTATCACCTGCTCGTTTTAGGAATCTAGGGCCTGGTTGTGCTGAGATTTTGCAGGGCTCTCTTGGGTAAATCTGCCTTTTGTAAAACACTTAAGATTTCTGTTTCTGCCGCTATGCAGAGCTCTTTGCCACTCTTCTCCCTGCTTTTCCTCTACAAAGAGAGTGCCTGCAAGGTGAGCTGATACCCCATTCTCTGATGCTGCCTTTCCTCTTCTCTTTTCCTCCGTAGGTGTTATCTTCTCTTTGCAGATAAATAGTGTGTTCAATCGGTCATGTTTAACTTCCTCGAAAATTTTAAAAAGTAGTTTATTTTCTGAAATAGTTGGCCTTTTGGTATGCAGGGATGATGTTTTGTTTTTCTTATAGCCTTGATTATGTTGCTAATTTGATTAGTAAGTCCTTTCATTGAAGTCAAAAGGTAAATTTTAGTACAAAAGTAAATTTCATCCTAGCCTCTGAAAATTTCAGATGTTCTAAATTCAGGTCCAACTAATTGTATACTGATTATATATTTTACATTTAGAAGTTATTATTAATGTAATATCTTTCATGTTTGTATCAGTTAATCTTTTCCATGTTAAAGCGAGTTGACAGTAGGGGATTGTTTGAAATATTCAAAACAGGTTCTTGTGAAAAGTATTTCTTATTGAATGCCATTGATTCTTTGTAATGTTGAACCAGTTTTTCTCTTAAGCCTCATATTCACAAATAAGCTTTATGTCTAGGATGGAACACATACAATGCTTTCATGTTTTCTCTCTCTCTCTCTCTCTCCCCCCTCTCTCACACATACACATACACACACACACACCCCTATTCCACAAGAGATGTCCTTTATTATCAGACAGCTACCATTCAGACCTGATTTAATGCTAAGTTTGTTTTCAGACTCTTTTTTTTTTTTTTTTTTTTTTTTTGAGACAGAGTCTCACTCTGTCGCCCAGGCTGGAGTACAGTGGCGCGATCTTGGCTCACTGCAACCTCCGCCTCCCGGGTTCGAGCAATTCTCCTGCCTCAGCCTCCCGAGTAGCTGGGATTACAGGCGTGCATCATGATGCCCGGTTGTTTTTTGTATGTTTAGTAGAGACAAAGTTTCACCATGTTAGGCCAGGCTGGTCTCGAGCTCCTGACCTCAAGTGATCTGCCCACCTCTGCCTCCCAAAGTGCAGGGATTACAGGTGTGAGCCACTGTGCCTGGCCCCAACACTCAAATTCTTTGTTAGAAATAAGAATCCTGGTTTATCTCTGAGGGTTTGGCTTCTGAACTGAACATAGGTTGTCCAACATCTTCCCCTCTCCCGCCTAAATTGAGCCCCAAACACAGAAACAGTCATGCTCATGGAATTCAAATTCACCATGAGAGTTTGTGAACACAATAAAAAGGCATTTCTAGCTCCCACTTACCGGATCTCTCCAGTTCATTTTGCTGTGTGAGGTAGTTTGCACGGTGGGACATTCCCTCAATCCCTTAGCTACATCTAATAGGGAATGTGCTTTCATTCAGCCTAGCAGGAGAAGTTGCCCATGCACTGGAATGTAAACTATGTTAATATTATTTCTAATTCAGGATGAAATAAGCAATTTGTTGTTTGTCACTTGCATTATTGCTTTTAAGGAGGTAGCTTTCACTTATTTCATCCATTCAGCAAACCTTGGCCAAGGACTTAACTCTGTGCCAGGCCCTGTGCCAGGTACGGAGAGCACAAGCAGTTAAGAGCCTGCTCTCATAGAACATACATTCTAGTGGCAGAGAGAGAGAATAGATAAGTAAGGACATAAATAAGAAACAAGGCAGAGGCAAGTAGGAGGAGAAAAATAAAACAGGGCAGAGGAATGAATGTGACAAGGTAAGTGGCTATTTGGACTCCTCCGCGGGGGTTGGGGGGTGGTCTCTTTTCAGTTGAGACTGGCACAGTGAGGAGAGCTGGCCCTAGGAAGATGGGAGTTTATAAAGTAGTGCCAAGAACATTGAGCTTGGAGTGCAGTCTCAGACCTGCCCAGCAGCAGTACCTGGGGGAGGTCATTTACCCTGAAGATGAGGTTTCTTGTCTGCAAAATGGGAGTGTACATGTGTCCAGCTTCAAAGGGTGATATACAGTTACCAAATAAGAGAATGTTGTAAACAGCAGCTCTTTAAAACGAAAGAGGACTGTTTGTTATTTTATACAGCAGCATGAACGTTCCAGCCAACTAAAGGACTTTCTCTACCTGTCTTTAAGACTTACTGTAAGCCAGGCATGGTCGTTCACGCCTGTAATACCAGCACTTTGGGAGGCCAAGGAGGGAGGATTAGTTGAGCCCAGAAGTTCAAAACCAGCCTGAGGCAACATAGCAAGACACCCCCATTCTTACAAAAAAAATTAAAAATTAGTCAGGTGTGGTAGTGCATGCCTGTAGTCCCAGCTACTCAGGAGGCAGAGGTGGGAGGATCGCTTGAGCCTGGGAGGTTGAGGCTGCAGTGAGCTGTGATTGCACCACTGCACTCTAGCCCAGGTGACAGAGTCAGACCCCATCGGTTTAAAAAAAAAAAAGAAAAAAAACTTACTGTAAAACTGTAGTAATACAGTGTGGGGCTGGGTAAGGAAAGACAGATAGCGAAACAGAATAGAGAGTCCAAGAATACAACCACACATGTGTGATCAGTTGATTTCCCATATTTTTTCCATGCAGGAATTCCTTCTTAGCATTTAGAGACATTTGACTCTTATTCCAAATTGTGAGCAAAATGAGTCAAGAAATCAGGAAAAGGAAAAATTCTGCAAGAATTAAAATTTTAACAGCCAACATGGGCATTACTAGTTTAAAGGAATTATCCAGCATCAGGTCAAAGGCAAGAGCACAGTCATAGAGTCATAGATTAAGGTCATCATTTCAGAACCAGGACAGCAACATGTAGGAGAGAAGGGGTCACAGTCCAATCAAGTCATTCTTGCTTGTCACTGTCACCATATTGCAAGTATGTGTTTATGGCCTTGCCTGCTATTAATAGTGAGTCATTCTTCTCAATAAAAATCTATTGAGTTATGCACATGAGTACACTTTACAAAATCCTGCAAGTCTTGTTGGAAGATGTAAGTTTTGGCAGCAACCTTTAAGTTGGTAGCTTTGAAGCATGATTCCTGTGTGGTGCTGTTAACTTTGCTAGGATAGCCAAATGTTACATTATCTTCATAGAATCCAATAATGTTCACTGGTGTTTTCCAATGTTTGAATATTTAATGTAGGCTACAGTTCTTTGTAAATACTTTTACAGGAGAAATGTAAAGAGAAGATGTGTGAATATGATTGTGGAATACTCTTAATGTGAAATCAGCTGATATAAAATTTGAATTAGGAAAAGCAAAATCAAGGCAAAATCAAAGGCAAGCAGACAAAATATTTTCAACACTAGGAAAGGAATTGGGCTTATATGAAGCCGTATGTAGTCTAAATCCCAACTGCTTTGGACACACTCTGAAGAGTTTGACCAACTCTTGACCAATGTTCAGCATAACATGAAGCTTTTCCACATTTGGAATATTTTTCACAAAACAAATATTAATTAATGCTTGTGTGTTTTAAAGATCATTTAAGAATAACTTTTAAATATTTGTGGCATCTTTCAATTTTTAAATGATATTTATTTGGCATTCATTTGGTGCTGCTGTGTTTTTAATGTTTTCTGTTAACAAATGTCTATATCAGGTAGAGGTTGCTTTTCTCACAGTGTATTCGTTCGTAATAACCTGTGCGTATATTATTATATATTACTTTGTAGAACTAACCCCTGAAGGTTTCAGTATAACTGTATCACATAAAAGTGATTTGCTATTTATAACTCATTATTCAACAATATATAACACAGTGCTATGAAAAATGCAGAATATTTTATGATTTGGGAATTCTGAATTTCTCATTTCTGAATCTCGAAGCTAATGACTGTTGAGAATTTGGAAAAAACAAAAATTCCTGACAGAGGTGCTGCTAATCCAGTAGGCGAAGGAAGGTTTTGTCAGCATACAGTACTGAAACAACTGGGTAACTATGCCAAAAAACACATTTCTGTTCTTACGTTACACCACATTTAAAATGAACTTGAAGCGACTCATAGAACTAAATGGAAAAGCTAAAATGATAACCACTGGTAGAAGAAAAAAATGAAAGGAAATCTTAGTATCTTGCATTAGGCAAAGATTTCTTAGATATGACAACAAAAGCATGAGCCATAAAAGAAAAATGTTGATAAATTGGACTTAGTCAGAATTAAATATTCTTTTCTTCAAAAGATACTATTAAGAAACTGAAGAGAAGGTACACACTGTGGAAAAAAATTTCTTTTCCTTTTTTTTCTTTTAAATAGAGGTGGGGATTCACCATGTTGCCCAGGCTGGTCTTGAACTCCTGAGCTCAAGCGATCTACCCACCTTGGCTTCCAGAGTGCTAGGATTACAGGCATGAGCCATCACACCGGGCCAAAAATTTTCAAACTGCAGATCTAATAACGTAGTTGTATCTACATGCAAAATAGTTGTATCATGATCATATGTACTCTTACAATATAGACTCGGCAATTCAGAAAACCACCCATTTTTTTAAAAGGGGGATGAGGTCAAAACATTTCAACAGATTCTTCAAAAAAGATACACAGATGGCCAATAAATAGTTTGGCAGTTTCCTGTAAAGTTAAACATAAATTGCAAACATATTTGTATATATCACCCAGAAATCCTTCTAGGTATTTATCTTTGAAAAATAAAAACATGTTTTTAATAGTAAAAGCTAGCTTTTACCCAAATATTCATACCAGCATTATTTATAATGACAAAAACTTGGAAGCAGCCCAAATGTCCATCAACTGGTAAATGAATAAATTGTGATCCAGCCATACTATGAAATAAAGTACTAGTACTAACAGCCATGTGGCTGACTCTCAAAGTATTATGCTAAGTGAAAAGAGTCAAACAAAAGACTAAATATTGTGTGATTTCATTCACATGAACTTCTGGAAAAGGCAAAACTACATAAATAGGACTGTAAGCAGATTAATGGTTGCTGTGACAACGTGGATTGAGTACAGAGTGACACGAGGAATCTTTTTAGGGAAAGGGCATTGTTCTGTATCTCAATTGTAGTAATAGTTACATGGTTATAAGCAATTCCCAAAGTTAACCAAACTGTACATTTAAAATAAGTGAATTCCATTACATGTAAATAATACCCTAACTAAAATGGGGAAGATGTTCATATGGCAGCTAGATTTTTGTTACTGTCTTATGGAAAAAGGTATTTGTAGGGGTTTGAAAATATGGTCTTTCTATAAGCAAACATTTTTTTCTACTAAAAGGAAAAAGTTACTGGAGATGTTCACACTTGTGGAATTTGATGGATAATTGATAGTAACTTAGCTTTTAACAAAACACTAATCAAAGTTTAATGTTCAATTTTAGCATACCAAGCTGTGTCTGTGACATTTTATTTTTTAATTAATCACCACTTCTTACAGTGGATTTAAATGTCCATTTCATATTCATTATAAACTAGCTCACTTTGTACATTATAAATCTGTATGTAAAATCTGACCATATGAATGGGAGATTGTTTTGCCTCTCATTTTACCTTTTGACATTTAAAATCAGTTAATAAAAGAATGCCTCATCAACATACAGGTATTGAGAGTGCTACACACACGAGTGCACACACACGTGTGGACAGCAGTACCTTCCAAATATATAATCACATTTATAAAGGCAGTGTTACATATATCTGGTTTTTAATGTATAATTAAAACTATTTTTTATTTAAAACTACCGTAGTTAAGTTATATGGGATATAATCACAGCTTTTATTTTTATTAGAGGATGCCGGGTCTTACATACATATAGAAACATTATATGAAATAAACTAATTCCACATATATCTGAGAACTTTCTCAGGCAGGATGCCCAATAACCATTAACCTCTCCTAGGAAGCAAAAGACTTATTTGAGAGCAGAAACTACAGATTAGCAATTAAGAAATATGCTGTATGCCGGGTGCGGTGACTCACGCCTGTAATCCTAGCACTTTGGGAGGCCGAGGCAGGCTGATCTCCTGAGGTCAGGATTTCAAGACCAGCCTGGCCAACATGGTGAAAACCTGTTTCTACTAAAAATACAAAAATTAGCTGGGAGGCTGAGGCACGAGAATCACGTGAACCGGGGAGATGGAGGTTACAGTGTACCAACATTGCACTCCAGCCTGGGTAGCAGAGCAAGACTCTGTCCCTAAATGAATAAATAAATAAAGTTGTAAATTAATTGAGAAACTATTCAGGAAAATTCTTTGTAAACTTAAATGTTACATAGAAACAAGAACCCTGCAGAAGCACATCTGGCGGAGTCCTTGTTGCAGAGCAGTCAGTTGTTTATGGAGAGGAGCATTACAGATGCATGGGTCTTGTTGGCCAAAAATACCATAATAACCTGTGGTTAGGACACAACCAGTGTATTCTAGTAAGTGCCTTCAAAATCATTGCTTGCAGTTAATGCTAAAATGAATCAATCTCTATGTCCATAGAATAGCCACATGATGTTGAGATATGAAGTGGTTGTTGTTGTTGTTGTTGTTTGAGACAAGGTCTCTGTCACCCAGGCTGGAGTGCAGTGGGATGGTCATGGCTCACTGAAACCTCAAACTCCCAGACTCAAGCAGTCCTCCTACCTCAGCCTCCCAAATAGGTGGGACTACAGGCATGCCACCACTGTACCTGGCTAATTTTTTGTATTTTTTTTTTCTTTGGAGACGGGGTTTTGCCACATTGCCCAGGCTAGTCTTGAACTCCTGGGCTCAAGCAATCCTCCTGCCTTGGCCTCCCTGACTGTTGGGATTACAAGTGTGAACCACCACACCTGGCCAAGATAGGAGTTTTGACCAAACCACACTCCTATAAAGACACAGAAAATTAACATCACCCCGGAAAGTTCCCTCATGTTCCACCAGTCAATCCCTGCCTACCGTCCCATATCCGTCATTTTTCTGAATTTTTTTCTCTGAAGATTAGTTTAGCCTTTTCTGGAATTTCATATAAATGGGTTTATAAAATACCCACCCTTTCCTGTGAAGGCTTTATTCACTTAGAATGTTTGAGATTCATCTGTGTTGTTGGAGTTAACAGTAATTCATTTTTTAATTGCTGAATTATATTTCATTGTATGAATATAGCCCAGTTTATCCATTCTCCTGTGGATGCACTGCTCCTAGTTTTGGTTTATTATAAAAAATAATATGAACGAGTTAAAGTCCTCTTGAGACAGACAAGCAGAGTGTTATGGGAAGCATGGAAAGAACAGTAAACAGAGATTGGGAACATTCCTGGAGGAGAGTGATGTTGAGCAGGAGGAGATGGGCGGTAGGGTCTTAGCATGAACGGTAACATTGAAATGGGCAGTGTGGGATTTATTTGGGCTGATAAACTTCTGGTGGGATGATGGGCATGTGGGAGAGTACGGACGATGGACTTCGTTAGGTAAACCTATATAGTCTCTGCAGCTTGGCTGCCTAGTGAAAGATAGGCCAGGAAAGCAGATTGGGACCCAGATGATAGAGGATCCTGGATGATGTGCCAAGCAATTTAAATTTAGGTTTATAGTGGAGAGTTGGAGTTCTTCTTTCCCTTCCCTCTCCTTGTCTTACGTATTGATGTAGACTCATGGATTCCTTTTTTTTTTTTTTTTTCAATGATTCAGAATTTATTACTGCCCCCTAATAAATTAGAGGGCATACATTGTCTCAGATTTTCCCAGTGGGAGCCCTTTCCGTTCAAGCTAGTTCCTATTTCCCTGTGACATGCCTAAAAGTTTTTTACTTTTTGGTATTGCAAAATATTTTAGACTCATTTTATAATTTATCTCCCTTGAGCCTGGAATCAGCCACTTATTTGAGGAGCCCTGGTTCCTTTTGGTAGGGTATTAGAAACTAAGATCTGGACAGTAGATATGCCCATTGCTTCTGTGGTGTCTGTGTTTCTATGTCCTTTCTGTAGACAGAGCTGGGAATTTTGTGCCTGGATAGATACAATTATCTATCCCTGAATAAATATACGTGTATATATATGTGTATGTATACATAAATATGAACACATATATGCATACTTATTTTAGAAATCACAAGCCCAAACCCATATCTCCAATTTCAGTCTATCCTCAGAGGGTTCTTCCTTATCTTCCCTTATTCTAATATGTTTATGTCTGTCTTCCAGAAACATCAGCACATTTACTGATTTACCCAATGCTATCATGCAGCTAAGTGTTTTCAGAATTGCTTCACTCATTCTACTACAGAAGCAAACCTACTAAAGGGTTCAGGATTTGTTTGCAATTCTCTCCCACACCCTATTTGAGATTGGGCATACCAGGTTCATAAGTTGTTCTTTTGCACTTGGCTTTTTGCACATATTTTACTGGAAATCATTCCATCATCATTTTCGGTTCTTTGAGATCTTTCTTTTTGGTAACTGCTTAGTAATTCATTGATTGTATGTGCTGTTTTGTATTCAACCAGTTTTTTATGCTTAAACATTTAGGTACTTTGCAGTATTTTGCAGTTCCAAATAATGCTGTAATGAATAACTTGTACATACATATTTTTGCATTGTAGGAGGTATATCTTCTAAATTCCTGGAAGTGTATGCGGTTTTGTTAGATATTGCCACATTCCTTCCATAAGAATAAGTCGTGCTATTTTGCATTCGTACCAGTAATGTGAGAAAGGACCCATTTCCCCAGTTTACTAATGGAGTATATTATCAAGCTTTTGAAGGTTTTTGCCAGTCTAAAAACCTAGTGGATGAGAAGTGATATTTCAGTGTTTTTATTTTGCATTATGAATGGAGTTGAACATCTTTTCATGTGTTTAAGAAGTGTGTGTAATGAGCTGTTTATTCATAGCTTTTTCAGTTTTCTATAGGACTTTTGGTCTTTCTTTTTCTCTGCAAGTTTGAGTTATAATTTGTTAGAGATATTAATCCTTTATCAGTGATACAGGTTGCAAATATTTCCTCCTGGTTTGTCATTTGTCTTTGCTTATGTTATTTATTGCCCTGCAAAAGATGTTTACATCTATGAGGTCACATTCATAAATCCTTTATTATGTCTGGATTGTGAGACATGACAAGAAAACCTTTTTCTACACCTAGATTTTGGAGGCATTCACCCACGTTTTCTTTTAGTACCTGTAAAGTTCCCGTTTTTGCATTTAGATATCTAATCCATTAGGCATTTATTCTTTCATATGGTGTGAGGAATGGTTCTAATGTTATCCTTTTCTGCTTGTCCCAACACCATTATTTTGAAGTCCATATATGCCCCAGTATTTAGAGATACCACTGTTATATAGTAGATTTCTATGTACAGTTGCAGCTATTTCTAGACTTTATATTTCACAGAGTATTTTTAATGCCCGTGGTTCTAGCTGAGTTTTCATTAAACATTTTTGTATGTCTCAGAGGCTACCAGGTTCCTGAATTTGCAATGCAAAGGAATTTTTAGGCCTCTTCCCCTTTCATGATGGAAGAACCATTATTATCTTCTTATACTTTCTGAATTTTCTAAATTTTCTGAAATCAGCCAAACTTTTTCTAGTCTTTAAAAAATCTTCTTAAAGGTATCAGTTTTTAAACAGGAAACTTTAGCATGCATTTTTAACAGCACCCCCCCAAAACATTACCATTAATACCCTCACTTTTTTCCATAGTCCCTCAATTAAAAGAGATGTTTCAGAAAGCTGTCTATAATAGACATGAAAAAGAGGACAAATGAAAGGCTAGCCAGCCAGTCATAGGAGGATGAGTGCTCCAGCCTCTTCTGCTTCCCATGCCTTAGAGAACCACCAGGAAGGCAATGTGTTCTCCTCCGTCCCCTGAGTGTACCGTCAAGTACGGTTGGCAGATTCAGGGAAGATGTTGAGTGCAGGAGTAATGTGGAGGAACTTGAATATTTAGGGAGCCAGAGTTTTTTATATAGAACATTTTAAACTATTCACCTCCTGGCTGGGCGTGGTGGCTCACACGTGTAATCCCAGCACTTTGGGAGGCCGAGGCGGGCAGATCACTTGAGGTCCATCATTCAAGACCAGCTTGGCCAACATGGCAAAATCTCACCTCTACTAAAAATACAAAAATTAGCAGACGCCAGGCGTGGTGACTCAAGCTTATAATCCCAGCACTTTGGGAGGCCGAAGCGGGCAGATCACGAGGTCGGGAGTTGGAGACCAGCCTGGCCAACGTGGTGAAACCCTGTCTCTAGTAAAAAAACAAAAATTAGCTGGGCTTCGTGGCGCATGTCTGTAATCCTAGCTACTCAAGAGGCTGAGGCAGGAGAATCGCTTGAACTTGGGGGCCAGAGATTGCAGTGAGCTGAGATTGTGTCACTGCACCCCAGCCTGGGGGACAGAGTGAGACTCTGTCTCAGGAAAAAAAAAAAAATTAGCCGGGCATGGTGATGGGTGCCTGTAATCCCAGCTACTTGGGAGGGTGAGGCAGGAGAATCACTTGAACCCGGGAGACAGAGGCTACAGTGAGCCAAGATTGCACCACTGCACTCCAGCCTAGGTGACAGAGCAAGACTGTGTCTCAGAAATAATCAGATAGATAGATAGATAGATAGATAGATAGATAGATAGATAGATAGATAGATAGAATTTAAAAGCACCCACCTCCTAGGAAAAGGTGATAGGATCATTTTATCTCTCACTCCCCACCCTCCCTGTGTGCTTGAATGGCATCTCCTAAATAGAATTCTTTGAATTTATTTGAGGCTTTTCATAACTTGGGGGCTATAATAAAAAAATCTCTAAGACCCGTTTAGAGGAGAAAGGACTCACTGGCTATGTGGACACGGTTTTTATCTAGTTATATTTCAGGGAACATTTTCTTAAGGAAAAATCAGGACACATAATCTGATTTAATTCAATATGTCAAATCCTATAAAGCTTTCAAAATGAAACCAGATTTAATTACACATTTAACAAGTCATCTTTTTGGAAAGGAAGAGGATTACATGAAGGTAGGGTATGCTCTGTAACTATATCCAAATTTTAAGCAGTGGGATAGCAAACTGATTGAAGAATTCTGCAGTTATGCTGTTTATCCATTAGGCAGTCATGAAGGGAATAATCCTATCTTCTGATTTAATGTAATCAAAACTATTATTTAGTTATAGTGTCTCTACTATTCTGTTCTACTATTCGGTTACAATAGTTTTATCAAAATAGAGACTAGGAACTTTACAAATTTGTTCTTGAGCACTCGGATCAGCTTAGATTTGTATATATCTATTTAGAAGCCTAATTTAGGACTTTTTTCTGAATAAGCTTGTTATAGGTAAACTTTCAGAGTTCAGTTCATAATAAGGTCTTTAATTTTTACACACAGGCAGCAGCTGCCCATGTTGTTGATGGCTGGCTGAGTGTTAATAGAATTAAGAGTATTAAAATATTTTTATAGACTAGTCTTCCTGTAACTCTCAGCACCTTTCATGTTGTTCCACTTTTTGCATTTCAGTTTTACAGCTCCCAGCACAGTAGGAAAGAGAAATTTGAGTCCTAGTCAAGAGGAAGCTGGCCTGGAGGACGGAGTGTCGGGGGAGATTTCCGACGCTGAGCTTGAGCAGACTGACTCCTGTGCAGAGCCCCTCTCAGAGGGAAGGAAAAAGGCCAAGAAATTAAAAAGAATGAAGAAGGAGCTTTCTCCAGCAGGTTTGTATTAGATCTTGCTGAAGGCTGTGGACTCTAAATGCTCTAGAAACTCCTATTTTGGGGGAGAAATTATAGCAAGGCTTCACTTGGTGGCAAAGCCCATGTAGTCTTCCACCAGAGCAGATATTTTTAGGATCAATTTAATTTGAGGAATCCTAAAAAGCTCTGGCTCGGGTAGCATAAGGCCTGGGGGGTCTCCTTGTTAAAGATGGCTAGTCTATTTTGGTAATCTCTCTCTCCTCTGTGGTGTAGAGGTTTTGCTGATGTGTTTAAAGCAGCCTCAATATTTAAAATGTGCATTTAAATGTGTGCTGAGGCCCCTCCTACATGTTATTTTCAGTAGCAGAGTTTTCACTGTTTCCAGCAAAACCCCCAGGCAACCTGGATTTCTCTCCTAAGCAGAATTACATAAGAAGCAAACGAAACAGGAAATTAGCACCTGTTGAGAGCCTACTACCTGCTAGATGCTGTAGTAGGAGCCATTTCTCTCCTTATTTCATCATCCTTATTTGATGAAGCAGATGCCTGGGCTCAGAGAGGCTAAGTGTGCAGGGCCATGCTGCTCTTAAGAAGCACAGCCGAGGCTAGGCGCAGTGGCTCAAGCCTGTAATCCCAGCACTTTGGGAGGCCGAGACGGGCGGATCACGAGGTCAGGAGATCGAGACCATCCTGGCTAACACGGTGAAACCCCGTCTATACTAAAAAATACAAAAAACTAGCCGGGCGAGGTGGCAGGCGCCTGTAGTCCCAGCTACTCGGGAGGCTGAGGCAGGAGAATGGCGTAAACCCGGGAGGCGGAGCTTGCAGTGAGCTGAGATCCGGCCACTGCCCTCCAGCCTGGGCAAGAAAGCGAGACTCCGCCTCAAAAAAAAAAAAAAAAAAAAAGAAGCACAGCCGAAAGGCAGACCCAGGCCCACCTGAGCTGAATCCCATGTCCTCTCCAACCCACAGATGTGCCTCACTCAGCCCTTCATGCACACACACCATGCAGGGCCAGAGCAAGAGGCCAGAAGGGCATCTTGTCAGTCAGCACATGGAAAAGGCCGTTCCCTGCTGCTGGGGGTGGTCCAGCAAGGCAGCAGTCACAGTGACAGTAATTATAGCCACTGCTTATTGAGTGCTTTCTACTGGGGCCAGGACAATGCTTAATGTGTAACAGAAATTATTTCATTTAAATCCTTGAGATAGTCATCATTATCCATTTTACAGTTAAGAAAACGGAGGCCCAAAGGGTTATGTGAGTTACCCAAAGTCCCAGAGCCATTAAGTCTGTCCTACAAGAAAGCCGGTGAGGCCAGGCTTGGTGGCTCACGCCTGTAATCCCAGCACTTTGGGAGGCCAAGATGGGTGGATCACTTGAGGTCAGGAGTTCAAGACCCGCATGGCCAACATGGCAAAACCACGTCTCTACTGAAAATACAAAAATTAGCCAGGTGTGGTGGTGCGTGCCTGTAGTCCCAGGTACTTAGGAGACTGAAGTAAGGGGACTCCCTAAGCCCGGGGAGGTCCAGGCTACAGTGAGCCAAGATTGCACCACTGCACTCCATCCTGAGCAACAGAGTGAGACCCTGTCTCACATACACACACACAAAAGAAAACCAGTGCTTTTAACCAGGGTTATGTGTTGAGAGACACTGACCCAGACACAATTATAATCATTCTCCTTTGTCTCACATTGTGACAGTTGTCACGGTTAGCAGAACTAACAATCAAATCAAAGGAACGTAGTAGTCAAGCAATGGAACTTGATTCATACCCAAGCTATGAAATCACTGTTTTAATTAATCCACTTTTGCGTGTGGCCCGATCTGTGGGGAGTTTTCTGAATCTCATTGATACTAATGAAAACAGACAAGTAGCAAAAATGTCACATATGCTTTTTATACATTATGCTGAAACTGAATTTCAACAGAAAACTTAAACTCGTGTTTGAAGCCTGGACTGGATGTTTTAGCTGTCTCCTTGACTCTGGGTGTCTCTCTTTACTTACTTCCTCTCCTTTCCCTGAATTAACTATTGGAGGGGGCCAGGCATGGTAGCTTACAACGATAATCCTACCACTCTGGGAAGCTGAGGCGGGAGGATGGCTTGAGCCCAGAAGTTTTGACACCAGCCTGGGCAATATAGTGAGACCTTGTCTCTACAAAAAAAAAAAAAATTAGCTGCATGGACCTGTAGTCCCAGCTACTCAGGAGGCTGAATCAGGAGGATCGCTTGAGCCCAGGAGTTTTGACTGCAATGAGCTATGATCACATCACTGCACTCCAACCTGGGGGACACAGCGAGACCTTGTCTCAAGAAAAAAAAGAAAAAGTATTGGAGAAGTTTTTAATCTGTAGCATCCTTAGTCTTCATATTTGATACCTTTATTACCACTGTCATGTTTCATGTGCTCAACAAATGTTAAAATAATAAATGTTAGCATGATTTCTAGAGATCATACTGAGCAGGATTTAGAGGGGCAGGAGAGTTTCCCCTCTTGCATTCCTGTCCTTCATATCTTTCTCTTCTGGATTTTTTTAGTTTATTACTTCTCAGGGACAAGGTTTTCGTTTTTCCCCTCTATATCAGCATAATCTGAAAAATATTAAAATTAAAATAACTAATAATAGACTGCATTAATAGATTAGTTCCTTTTATAGCTTTCATCGTTTTAAGTGAAAACTTTCTATAAGTTATTTAGGGTTTTGAATTTATAATACTGTAATTAAAATAGGGGTTTTTTTCCTCCCATTGACAGTAAAGCTGTCACTGCCACAAGATTTGAGCTAAAAAAAAAAATTGTAGATTTTGTACTTCTTTGTCAGCGCTACCAAAAAAAAAAAAAGAGAGAAGAAGAGACATCTTGACAACTTTTAACTGAATCAGAGAACTTGAGTGAATCGAGCTTTCTTCTGGAGCACCATTCATCGAGCAAGACCCCTGGCGGTGCCAGGTGGAAACTTAATGGATCCCTTCCACCTGGTTTGTTTTCAGTGTTTAATCCTATTAGTATCAGCAGGATGTAGGTCAGGATATCAGGTGCACAGAACCTGTGGAATCAACCAATTTGACTTGCTCATTTACTTTAATAAGGTCCCATAATGAGTGCGAGTACAAAGTTCAAGCCCTGTTAAGGGTCTGCATTAAACTCTCAGAGGTATTTAGAATGTGCCAGGAGCCGTGCGGGTCTGGTTCGGGTGGTGGCAGGAACTGTATTAGAGTGCTAGGCACGGCGTGACAAAGTCTGTCCAACCCAAAACAGTGCTGAGGCTTTGGGTCTGAGCTCTGGTACTCAGAAAAGTGTCTCAGCAGGTACTCAACAGATCCTCGGGGGCTTGGGGGCCCAGCACTGGCAGTGAGGGCATGAAAGACATAAAAGGGCACTTCCTCCAAGGAGGAAGTAGCAAAAATTAGGACGCTGGAATATCCTATGTTGTAGCAATTCCAGAACAACTGGTGCTCAACAAATACCACACAAAACACATTTTTAAAAATTTAATCTCGCCAGGTGCAGTGGCTCACGCCTGTAATCCCAGTACTTTGGGCGGGCGAGGCGGGCAGATCACCTGAGGTCAAGAGTTCGAGACCAGTCTGGCCAACATGGCAAAACCCCGTCTCTACTAAAAATACAAAAATTAGCCTGGCATGGTGGTGCACACCTGTGCACTAGTCGGGAGGCTGAGGCAGGAGAATCGCTTGAACCGGGGAGGTGGAGGTTGCAGTGAGCTGAGATTGTGCCATTGCACTCCAGCCTGGGTGACAAGAGCGAAACTCCGCCTCAAAAAAAAAAAAAATGTAATCTCTTTGTATCTGTTCTTTTTCTTTTGATTTTTTTCTTGACCCAAGCATATGAACTCATAGTATACATTTTGATATTGAAGATACACTAAGAATTAAGTGCTAGAGATCCAATCCCAAATAACAAAATGACATAAATAGCGGAAGAAAGGACTATTTATTGGGTTTATACTATTAGCGTGCTAGGAACATCCTTTATTGTCTTGTCTAGACCTTTTAAACATGCAGTAAGGCACAGATACTCTTTCCCAGTTGTACAGAGGAAACTGAGGCTTAGAGTGGCAGACTTAAAAGTATCTATATATGTGGGAGGCTGGGAAAACGTATCCAAACTTTAGAGGAAATGAAGGATTCTTTACAAAGGTGAGTGTTTCTTGCAGCTGTTCTAGATCAGAAACAATTACCAATCTAGACTTTCATGTGATAAAATCATTTGATAGAAATCCAAGCAGGCTGGGCATGGTGGCTCACGCCTGTTATTCCATCTCCTTGGGTCAAGAGTTTGAGACCAGCCTGGCCCACATGGCAAAACCTTGTCTCTACTAAAAATAGAAAAATTAGCTGTGAATGGTGGTCCTTCCAGCTACTTGGGAGGCTGAGGCGGGAGGCTGAGGCGGGAGGCTGAGGCAGGAGACTCGCTTGAGCTCAGGAGGCTGAGGTTGCAGTGAGAACACATGGCGCCACTGCACTGCAGCCTGGGCGACAGAACAAGACTCCAAGACTCGGTCTCAAGAAAGAAAGAAAGGAGAGGAGAGGAGAGGAGAGGAAGGGAGGGGAGGGGAGGGGAGGGAGAAAAAGAGAGAGAGAGAAAAAGAGAGAAAGAGGACGGAGGAAGGGAAGGAAAGCCAAGTGACCACTCTCCTTCAGGCCTTTTAGTTTATGTATATACTATGTACCTAGCAAATATTTTTCTCTTAAGTGTGGTTGTTTCGATCCTATTTTCAGGAGGTGAACATACAGCGTAAGTTCCCTCCTTTTCTGTTGATACGACTGTGTTGATATGACTGTGCTCACTTTCCATCCGAGCAGTTCTAGGTACATACTCAATTGGTACACAAAGGAAAACTTCTGCATGCCATTAATGCTGGAATAAAATGTCTTTAGGAAGTGTGACTGTTTTCCCAGGTCATGTTTAATTGACGATTTCTGTCACATACTTGTTCTTGTTGGTGTGTTCCTGGGGCCTGGAGAAACGTTGCCCACCCTCCCACTTCTCTGGAAAATCTCAGGGTCGCATGGATGGTCTGATGCTGCCTGGGCTGACCATTCTGAAAATACTGCTGGCTGGTCCCTAGGCGCAGGTTCCATCAGCACCTTAGTTAGACAGTGTTTACAGAGGCATGCCCAAAGGAGATACATTGACTATTCCTGGTTATTTTTTGTCCTGTAAATACAGACATTGTTCAAAGTCTTTTTTCCCCTAACATTTAAAACAACACGTTAGACCTTTTAAGTGTTTGCCAAAGAACCTGGAGTTTTATTGGAGTCTTCACTAACCTGCTGAACTTTCCAAGCTGAAACCCTGAGGGTTACAGTATAAAAATTTAGAAACCTACTTAGAGCAGCAGTCTCCTCATGCTGTTATAGGTCTCATTAAAGTCAGAAACAAGATCTACAGCTGCTGCTGTCGGTCACCTGAGAGACCAGGCTGAGGCAGCCGAGCAACCTCCCAAGGAGCCTTTTAATTACTATGTTCAAGTGTGGTTTGCAGTGAACGTGGTGAAGGAGGTGGGGGCTGCTGTGCAGTGAGGCAAGGCAGGGCACTCAGTGTGCATTTGTGCCCTTCCTGTTCCTCCTGGCAACTCCAGGATGTCATCACCCTTGCAGGAAGGGGGCTCACCTTCTTAGTGTGGGAAATTGGCCCCAAGGCATACCCCCTTGAGCGTTTCCTAGTTAGAAATTTGTGTGCAGCTTCCCAAAGGACCTTCCTGTGTACAGATTCCACTCTGTGGAAGAGGATACAATGGGAAGCTTCTAGTGTCCTGTGCAGCTTCTTAGATTCCATTTGGGATTCACCTGGAAAAAGCAATGCTTATGCCTTCGAGTTTCTCCATTTCAACTCCAGTTAGGTAAAGGGGAGAAAAGTAGAAATATTCACCTTTTGTGTTCCCCATCTTTTAATTTTTTGTTGTTTTGGTTAATAAAAATAACGTACTCAGCATGAGAATTTGGAAAATGCAGAAAAATAGAAGACAGGCTCCCCCCCCAGCCCCCTACTTGATGCTGTGGTAACAAGCATTCTTGCTCTGCGGCCAACCTCACACCCTGCATGCAACTTGTATCCTGCCTTTTCCCCCTTTAAATAATCTTAACTATAAGCATAGTATTTCATATTAACATTCTGTTGGTTTTCTTTTAAAACACTGTTCTTAATATCTTTTGCCAGGTCAGCTTCAGTAAGATATAATTGCACCCAGTGAAAGTCATCACTTTCAGGTATACAATTTGATGAGTTTTGACATCTGTGTACAGTCATACAACCACCACTACGATCAAGATATAGAACTCCATCACTCCAGAAATTTCCCTCATGCCCCTCTGGAGTTGATCCTTTCCCCAACCCCCACACAGATCCCAGCAGCCATTGGTCTTCTTTCTGTCCCTGCGATTTTACCTTTTCCAGAATGTCATATACCTGGAATCATGCAATAGTTAGCCTTTTGAGTCTTTCATTTAACTTCTTTCATTTAGCATGATGCGTTTGAGATTTGTGGTGTTGTGTGTATCCTCAGTTCACTCTGTTTTACTGCTAAGTAGTATTCCACTGTATGCAGGTATCACTGTTTATCCATCACCCAGGAGAAGGACATTTAGGTTGTTGCCAGTTTTTGGCAACCAAGAATCAAGCTGCTATAAATATTTGTGTACAGGTTTTTGTATGAATTAAGTTTTCATTTTCTTTGGGTAAATATCTAGGAGTGGGATTGCTGGGTCATATGGTAACTATATATTTAATTTTATGAGAAATTGATACACTCTTTCCAAAGTGGCTTCACCATTTTGGATTTCCCCCAGCAGGATACAAGGCTTCGGCTCACTCTGTACCTTCACCAGTACTTGATATTGATACACACCCCTCTTGCTTGTTTGTTCAGCAGTTCTAATGGGTATGTAGTGGTATCTCATTGTGGCTTTGGTTTTTATTTCCCTAATGACTAATAAGCATCTTTTCCTGTGATTTTTTTGCCATCTGGATTTCTTATTTGGTGAAATATCTTTTCATTTTTTCCCTTTTTTCTGGGGTTGTTTGTTTTCTGACTGCATTTTGAGAGTTCTTTATAGATTCTGGATGCAAGTCCTTTTAAGTTTTTACAAATATATTCTAGATTGGCTTTTCTTTTCATTGTGTTGTTGTTGGTGGTGGTGGTGGTGGTTTGTTGTTGTTGTTGTTGTTGTTGTTGTTGTTGTTGAGACAGAGTCTTGCTTTGTCGCCCAGGCTGGTGTGCAGTGGCACGATCTTGGTTCACTGCAACCTTCGCCTCCCGGGTTCAAGCGATTCTCCTGCCTCAGCCTTCTGAGTGGCTGGGATTACAGGTGCCTGCCACCATGCCCGGCTAATTTTTGTACTTTTTCAGTAGAGACAGGTTTCACCATGTTGGCCAAGCTGGTCTCGAACACCTGACCTCGTGATCTGCTGGCCTCAGCCTCCCAAAGTGCTGGGATTATAGGCATGAGCCACTGCAGCCAGCCTCTTTTCATTATTTTAACGGTGTCTTTTGAAGAGTGGAAGTTTTAAATTTTGATAAAGTCCAGTGTATCAGATTTTTCCTCTTGGATTATGCCTTTGGTGTCGTATCTAAGAAATCTTTGCATAATTGTAAGTTGCAAATATTTTCTTCTATGTTTTCTTCCAGAAGTTTTACAGTTTTAGGTTTTACAATTAAAATGTACAATTCAAGTTAATCTTTGTGTATAATGCAAGCTATGGATTAAGGTCCACTGTAGCAGGAGACAGATGTTCTTTTTTTTTTTTTTTTTTTTTTTTTTTTTTTGAGACGGAGTCTCGCTCTGTCGCCCAGGCTGGAGTGCAGTGGCGCAATCTCGGCTCACTGCAAGCTCCGCCTCCCGGGTTCACGCCATTCTCCTGCCTCAGCCTCCCGAGTAGCTGGGACTACAGACGCCCACAACCGCGCCCGGCTAATTTTTTGTATTTTTTTTAGTAGAGACGGGGTTTCACCGTGGTCTCGATCTCCTGACCTTGTGATCCGCCCGCCTCGGCCTCCCAAAGTGCTGGGATTACAGGCGTGAGCCACCGCGCCCGGCCCGAGACAGATGTTCTTAAATATCTGTTTGTTTGTTTCCTCCCTCCGTCCCTCTTTTTTTTTTTTTTTTTTTGAGACAGTTTCACTCTGTCACTCACCTGGGCTGGAATGCAGTAGCACTATCACAGCTCACCACAGCCTTGATATCCTGGCCTCAAGTGATCCTCCCACCTCAGCCTCCTAGGTAGCTGGGACCACAGGTGTGTGCCACCACACCTGGCAAATTTTTAAATTTTTTGTAGAGGTGGGGTCTCCCTGTGATGCCCAGGCTGGTCTCAAACTCCTAGGCTCCAGCCCTCCCTCATCAGCTTCCTGAAGTACTGGGATTACAGGCATGAGCCAACACACACAGCCAAGTATCTGTTTAAAAAGAAAAGTTGTTCCTAAATGATTCCTTACACTCCAATAAAACAGGGCTGTGAAAATGAGTTCTGTGGAAACCTGACCATAGCTGCTGCTTTTTAAAAACCATACCTTCTTATCTGCCAGTTTTGAGACTGGCCCTTTGTTGATCTACAGCTCTCCCTTTTTGGAAGGTGCTGGAAAGAACACTGTTAGTGGCCTTCATTTCCCCTCTGGTCTGGGTCTCCTGTAGATGGCTTCTACAGTTCTGGCCCCTCTGTATACATCATTCTTGCTCAGCAGCTGCACAGGTAGGCAGTGAAAACTAGCATCTTTTTGACTATAGACTGTTGGCTTCCTGGGGAACAGCCATGTTCCATGTTGGGTCAGCTTATTGATAAGGGGAAAAGACCTAGCGTTCATTAAAAACTTGCCCAGCAACTTTGCTGTATCACAGAAGTCCTATGCAACATAAAATAGTACTAGGTCCATCTTTTAGACGAAGCAGTGAGACCTGTTCAAGGTTATGCAGCTAGTAAAATGGTCCAACCTGACTTGCCTTACTCCAGAACTTTTTGCTTATTCCATTATTTCCTGTCAGCTCTTCATGGAACCACTTCCTGTGTGTCTGATGGCTCACTGTGCGCTCACACACACACCCCAACTAATGGCAGGTGCAGATGGGCGGGTGCAGATTACAAGTATTGCAGTACAGTTGCTTTTAGCAATTTATCTTCCTCTTTCCTCTGAGCTGGATTTAATTTACTTCAGTTCCCCACATTTGGCCTTGTAGCTTTTACCTTTAGAATGGCTAATTGGCTACTGCAATATTTATTTCATATGTGAATTATAAAAGTGCCCTTAGTGGATGTTTCTTTACATACAGGTAAGTGTTTGTTGTATCAGTGTGTGACTGGGAACGCCAGGCTAGCTGCAGGTTATCACAGGCCCCTTGCCTGGACCCCGTGAGCCACTGGACCCCGTGAGTCCTTTTCAGTGGATCATCTCCTGCCCACCCTCACTTCTCAGGAGTGGTCTCGCCATCGTTACTGGGAGTCCCAGAATGTGCCTGTTCACAGCGATGAGACCCAGGGCAGAAAGATTCCGATTACCCTCTCCCGGTCTCTTCATCCTAACTCCCTGGATCTTATCACAGTAAATGATCAGAAGTGGGAATTCTCATGTTAGCTGAAATTCTCTTCATGTTTTTTCTTGTGTTTAGACTTCGTTATCTTTAGGCATCCCTGTTATTGATGATAACCACTCTGAACTCAGTGATATGATTCCTAGTTTGTAAGACACTGCACCCCCTCCATATTTAAAAGTTATTTCCTATTGGAGGTATCATCAAAGACTTCTCTCCCTTTCTGAAATCTTGGCTAGAAGACAGACTGCCAGTTTTCCCTGCCAGCCCTACTTTATGACTTAATGCATGGCACCACTTGTGCAGCTGATGCCTGGTTGGGCCACACTTTCCATTATGAACATGTTCTTTCCTGACTTCCCTCGCATTCATTGAAGTCCAGATCCCAGCTCAGTTGCTGGCCGCAGCTGCTGCTATTGTACAAAGTGGCATGAATAAAAAAGAAAGACTTCTGACGTTGAGGTGAAACTTTGTCACTGAAGAGATCTTCTCAATCCAAGAAGAGGACCCCAGCCAGCTTCACCGAAGCTGGAAAAAGCTGCAACCTTCTTTTGCCCCTGTTGAGATTTGGAACCCCCAGTCGTTGGCTTCCCTCTGCCTTACAGCTGCCCACCTGAGATTTCTCACCTAGGCACAGCCACAGCACAGCACAGAGAAACTCAGTTTCCGGGGACTTTGGCAGGGATCTTGGTCCTGTGGGAGGATTCAAACCCCATCTCAGCCACTTACTAGCTCTGTACATCCGGTAATATTACCCCACTTCTCTCAATCTGTTCTTGCATCTGTAAAATGGGGATAGTGGTACCACCTTGTTGGCCTTTTAATGAAGATTGTATGAATTAAATGCCCACTGTAGTGCCAGCAAAGAATCCAGCGTGGTGCTCAGTGAGGAATACTGCGCATGGCTACGGTTTAACTCCTGTGAAATAGACAGATAGATGCTGGAGGCGGGGAGGTGCTTCCTCTGCCCCCCTGTGATGTTTCTGTGGTTTCACCTTCCCATGCTGGGCAATGCCCTCCTTAGACAAGACCTGTCTGTGGACTCTTTCCAGTGCGACTGTGCCGCCAGACGCTGGCCCCGTCTGCAGCTGTCGCAGGCCCTCTGTCTCTCTGCTGGTCGTGTCGTGTTCTCCTCAAGGTGCCCTCCTGCTGTTCATATTGTTTCGTTCTTTCCCACCAGGAAGCATCTCGATGAACAGCCCTGCCACACTCTTTGAAGTTCCTGACACATGGTAACCAGGACCTGAGGGCAGCAAACCGCTGGTGCTGTTGCTGTGAGCAAGAGCCGGCTGGCACATTTGGAAGCCATACTGTATTTAACTTAATCAAATGTGGTATGGGAGGGGTTGGAAACCTAGTTGTCTCCTGGGGGTGGGGGGAACAGGTTTTATTTTTGTGGCTGTGGTTTTTTTCCCTTTTTAATCTAACTGCCTGTTGACGTTGACACTCATCACGGTTGTAGGCTGTCATGAATGTGTACGTGCTTAACCAGTGAATTCCATGTTGCTTGTGTGAGGCCTTTCCTGTCATGACCCAGTGTGCTTAAGAACCCGCCTGATGGGGAGTGTTGGCTGTGAAATCTGCAGAAAGAGCTGACGTTCCAGCTGCTGTGATCATGAATTTGGGGGTGTACTCCCCTGCCTGTGCATCTTCTCGCGCTGAGATTTTGAGGCGGTTGCAGCCCCCAGTTGGTCTCCCAGTGGAGATATCAGTTGTGCCTCCCTGCTTCCCACCATAGCTGCCTGAAAACATGACGTTCTCACACTTGTCCTTCCATCAGGAAGATGTTCACTCACGTCCACCCATGAGGGGGCTTGCTGTATGCCCTGGCCATTGGGCATATTTATGTAGAGTTCCTTTTTCCTAAGACGTGAGTTTCTCATGGGGGATGTACGAGTAAAAGGGTTAACTTCTGTTCTTATCGTGGCGCTGTGTTTACTTTCCAGAGTCTCTGTTCGTTTGTTTGGATGGTGGTCTCGGGGTACGGCAGCGTGTGTGCATACGTGTGTGTGTGTGTGTGTGTGAGAAATCGTGCAAATCTACATGTCCCAGCCCATTCTCTGTTTGAACAGATCACAGCAATGACAAATGCTCATGGCGCTGCTTCGCTTCACCTGCTTCAGATAGATCATTGTTAGATATTTCACATTTTTGTATGGTGGAAATAAAAATGAAAAATGTATTTCCAAAAGATGAAAATTAAAGACATTTTCATAGGACTCTGGTTTTCTCTTCTCTCTTTTTTTAATAAATGAATGATGCTTTTGCTCTCTAGTAATACACAGATAAATTTCACACTTCTAAAAAATCTGCTAAGCCACCAAAGCTGATGTTCATGGATTTTTTTCTTTTTCTTTTTACCCCTAACTGCTGTACCTGCCGCAATGGGCCAGCTCCTCAGTTCCAAGCTGAGCCCTGGTGGTAAGTGGCCTTGTAGAAGGGTGGGAGGAATGAGGACCCTTACCACTCATGCTGGAATCCCAGGGCATCATACAGATTACGATTTGTGAGACAATTTCCCCAATCAAGAGCCTTTGTCACACCTGTAAGCTGAGATGGAAGGATCACTTGAGCCCAGGAGTTCAAGACCAGCATGGACAACACAGTGAGACCCTATCTCTTAAAAAAAACAAAAAAAACAAACTTTTTTTTTTTTTTTTTTTTAAGGCATTTTAACTTCTCTTCCCCCTTCCAGCTCCTCTCCCTTCCCCAGGAGTTTTGTAGCCACAAAGTTAGAAACCCAGGCTTGGCAGGAAGGACTGCCCACCCCTCCTAGAGCAGTCAGCACCCACGGCTCAGTGGAAAGTGTGAAGGTGGGATGGAGACAGGCAGTAAAGAAAGGTGTATGCAGGAGTGTGTAGAGAGGGCTGCCGGATTGCCAAGTCAGCAGCACTCGCAGGGAGAAATGAGGAGAGTCTGACCCTTCTTTTTGAAAGAAAAAGAGGGGGCCCAGTGCAGTGTCTCACGTCTATAATCCCAACACATCGGGAGGCCAAGACAGGAGGATCACATGAACCCAGGAGTTCGAGACCAGCCTGGGCAACATAGGGAGACCCCATCTCTACAAAAAATACAAAAATTGGCCGGGCTTGGTGGTGCATGCCTGTGGTCCCAGCTACTTGGGACCACAGGAGAATCACTTGAACCTGGGAGGTGGAGGTTGCAGTGAGCTGAGATTGTGCTGCTGCACTTCAGTCTGGGCGACAGAGCAAGAATCTGTCTCAAAAATCAAAGGAAAGTAATTTCACAGGGTAGTTGTGAGGATTAAATGAAATTACATACGATGCCCAGCATGCGCAAGTACACAGTAAATTGTAGTTATATTTAAAGATTATGCTTTTGATCTGAAACCCTTACTGCATTTGCTTCTATCAATGGGAGCAGACATAGTCACTGGAATTTGACTTAGAATTAAACACCCAGAGGAGCTTTCATATGTGCCCAGACCTTTGTTTTCTCTGCTGCATCAAATAACTTAAAACAGGTGAGCTGTGGCTCATGCCTGCAATCTTGCCACTTTGGGAGGTGGAGGCAGGTGGATCGCTTGAGCCAGGAGTTCAAGACCAGCCTGGGCAACATGATGAAACCCTGTCTCTACAGAAAATTTTAAAAATTGGCCGGGTGTGGTGGTGTTCGTCTGTTGTCCCAGCTACTCAGGAAGCTGAAGCAGGAGGATTGCTTGAGCCCAGGAAGTTGAAGCTGCAGTGAGCTGTGATTGCACCACTGTGCTTCCAGCCGGGGTATCAGAGCAAGACCCTGTCAAAAATCAGGTGAGATGGGCTAACCCACTTCCTCCTCCACACACACACACCAGGCTTTCCTGACATATCTTTTGGGCATAAAATCCTAGGATGGTACTTCTGGCCTTTTGATACCGAGGCTCAGGGGCATATTATGACAACAAGGCTATGGTCTGGGGTCTTCTTGAATATGGTAGCCAGATCTGGAGGCAGGCGTCAGAGTGGGAACTTCTGTGTTTCCCTGCAAATAGTTCTGTAGTCCTTTGATTTTGGAGCTGGGCTGGAGACCAAGCACTGTGGCTCTGTCCATTTTCATAACTTTGTATATGTCCAGTTTTCCCCGTGAGATTTTATCATGAAGATTTTCAAGCATACACCACCTAGGTCATCGTTACCATTTTGCTGTACAGTCATGCCTTGCCGTCAACCATGGAGGTCCCATTAGATGACCTTAGAGCTGGGAAATTCCCATCAACTCCAGTGTATCTGTGTTTTAAGCTAAGTGTTGTTACAAAGGGGTCAAATAGTTGAAAAAAATTTAGAAGTTTATTAGGTAAAAAAGTTAACAGTAAGCTAAGGTCTTTTTATTCTTGAAAGGAAAATTTTTTATAAATTCAGGGTAACCGTGAGTCCCAGGCCTTCACATTCACTCTCTACTCACTCACCTTTCCAGCCCTGCAAGCTCCATTCATGGTAAGTGCCCTACACAAGCGTACCATTTTTATTTTTTATACTATATTTTTACTATAGTTTTTATATGTTTAGATACACAAATACCATTGGGTTACAGTTGCCTACAGTATTCCATACAGTAACATGTTGTAAAGGTTTGTAGCCCAGGAGCAATAGGCTATACTATCTAGGTTTGGGTAAGAATACTCTATGATGTTCATACAATGATAACATTGCAGGCTGGGCATAGTGGCTAACACCTGTAATCCCAGTGTTTTGGGGGGTCAAGGCAGGAGGACTGAGTTCAAGTCTGCAGTGAGCTATGACCGTGCCACTGCACTCCAGCCTGGGAACAGAGCGAGATCCTGTCTCTAAAAACAAAAATAAAATAAAAAATCCTATCCATGTTTGGGAATATTAATTTTTTTTTAAATCACCTAATGATGCATTTCTCAGAATGTATCCCCATCAATGACATGTGAGTGTATTCACTTTATTACATATCCTTCCATTCATCAATTTATCTTTTCTTTTTGTTGTTGTTTTGTTTTTGTTTTGTCTTAGAGACAGTCTCACTCTGTTGCCCAGGCTGGAGTGCAGGGGTGCCATCATAGCTCACTGCAACCTCGAACTCCTGGCCTTGAGCAATCCTCCCACCTCATCCTCCCAAAGTGCTAGGATGACAGGTGTGAGCTACGGAGCCCAGCCTACATAATGTTTTTGAGATTCATCCATGTTTTATAGGTATCAGTAGTTCCTCTCTATTTCTGAGTATGGCTCTACCACTGCTTATTTATTCAATTGATGAACACCTAGGCTGTTTACAGTTTGGAGCCATTATGAATAAAGCTGCTGTGAACAGTCTTGTACAAGTCTTTGAAAACACAATCTTCAGTTTGGGGGAGTAAATGCCAAGGAGTGGAACTCTTGGGTCATGGGATAGGTGGTCTATTTAGAAACGGCCAGATCTTTTCCCAAAGTGATCATAGAATTTATACTGTCACCAACAATGTATGAGAGTTCTAGTATCTTCTTTCCTTAGCAACATTTGGCGGTGTCAGACTTTAATTGAGCCGTTTTGATGGGCGTATAGTATATCTCGTTGCAGTTTTCATTGTCATTTATCTGATGACTCCTAATGATGTACTCATTGGCCACAGGTATATCTTCTTTTGTGAGTTAGCTGTTCAATTATCTTGCCCATATTTCATCAGATTGTTGGTCTCTTCATTAAGTTGTAGAAGTTGGCCAGGCATGGTGGGTCACGCCTGTAATCCCAGCACTTTGGGAGGCCGAGGTGGGAGGATCACTTGAGGTCAGGAGTTCGAGACCAACCTGGCCAACATGGTGAAACCCCGTCTCTACTAAAAATATAAAAAGTAGCTGGGCAGGGTGGCAGTCACCTGCGCCTGTAATCCCAGCTACTTGGGAGGCTGAGGCAGGAAAATCACTTGAACCTGGGAGGCAGAGGTTGCAGTGAGCTGAGATCACGCCACTGCACTCCAACCTAGGTGACAGAGCAAGACTGTCTCAAAAAAAGAAAAAAAAAATGTTGTAGGAGTTGATTACATATTCTGGACATCAGTCCTTTGTCAGGTAGTTGTTTTGCAAATATTTAGTCCCAATGTAGGGCTTGCTTCTTTTCTTTTTTCTTTTTTTTTTTTTTTTTGGCACCCGGGTTCATGCCATTCTCCTGCCTCAGCCTCATGAGTAGCTGGGACTACAGGCACACACCATCATGTCCGGCTAATTTTTTGTATTTTTAGTAGAGTCAGTGTTTCACCGTGTTAGCCAGGATGGTCTCGTTCTCCTGACCTCATGATCCACCCGCCTCAGCCTCCCAAAGTGCTGGGACTACAGGCGTGAGCCACCGCACCCCGCCGGCTTGCTTATTTTCTTAACAGTATCTTTTACTGGGCAGAAGTTTTTAATTAGAATGAAGTCTATTTTATAGACTTTTTCTATGTCCTGCCTAAGAAACCCCCAAGTTATATTCATCCATGTTTCCTTCAAGCTTTCTAATTTTAGCATTTATGTTTAAATATATGATCCATCTTGAATTAACTTTTTATGGATGGTATGAGACTAGAGTTGAGATTCCTTCGTTCCATATGGATGTCTAGTTATTCCAGCACCATCTGTGGAGAAGACCTTTCTGTTTAATTGTTGTGGTGCTTTGGTCAAAATTCTGTTTACCTAATTATAAGCTTGGATCTTGAGGGTGTGTGTATGTGTTTCATTTTATTTTCACTGACAAATAATAATTGTACATGCTCATGGAGTACATGGTAACGTTTCTTTTTTTTTTTTTTTTTTTTTGAGATAGAGTCTTTGTCGCCCAGGCTGGAGTTCAGTCCCCCAATCTTAGCTCACTGCAACCTCCACCTCCTGGGCTCAAGCAATTCTCCTGCCTCAGCCTCCTGAATAGCTGGGATTACAGGTATGCATCACCATGCCCAGCTAGTGTTTTGTATTTTTAGTTGAGATGGGATTTTGCCATGTTGGTCAGGCTGGTCTCGAACTCCTGGGCTCAAGTAATCTGCCTGCCTCGGCCTCCCAAAGTGCTGGGATTGCAGGAGTGAACCACTGCCCCTAGCCAATAGTAATAATTTTGTGTGTGTGTGTGAGACAGGGTCTCGCTTTGTTGCCCAGGCTGAAGTGCAGTGGCATGATCTCAGTTCACTGCAGCCTTGACCTCCAAGGCTAAGGCAACCTTCCAACCTCAGCCTCCTGAGTAGCTGGGACCACAGGCATATGCCACCAAACCTGGCTAGTTTTTTGTGTTTTGTTTTTGTAGAGATGGGGTTTCACCATGTTGCCCAGGCTGGTCTCGAACTCCTGGGCTCAAGTGATCTGCCCACCTGAGCCTCCAGAAGTGCTGAGATTAAAGGCGTGAGCCACCACGCCTGGCCTGCATCATATGATGTGCTATTTGTAGTGTTTTGAGGAGCCTCCATGCTGTTCTGCATAGCGTCTGTACTAGTTTACATTCCTGAATGTGTGTATTTATTTATTTATTTATTTTGAGACAGTCATATGGTAATTACATGTGTAATGTAATGAGGTGATGGATATGCTAATTACCCTTATGTAATCATTATACATTATATGTATGGAAACATTACATCAGTGGTTCACCCAGGCTGGAGTGCAGTGGCACAATATCAGCTCACTGCAGCCTCCGCCTGCCGGGTTCAAGTGATCCTCCCACTTCAGCCTCCCGAGTAGCTGGGGTTATAGTCACATGCCACTGCACCCGGCTAATTTTTGTTTTGTTTTGTTTTGTTTTTTGAGATGCAGTCTCACTCTGTTGCCTAGGCTGGAGTGCAGTGGCATGATCTTAGCTCACTGCAATCTTCACCTCCCGGGTTCAAACAATTCTCCTGCCTCAACCTCCCAAATAGCTGGGATTACAGATGTCCGCCACCATGCCCAGCTAATTTTTGTACTTTTTAGTAAAGATGGGGTTTTGCTGTGTTGGCCAGGCTGGTCTCGAACTCCTGACCTCAAGTGATCCACCCGCCTTCGCCTCCCAAAGTGCTGGGATTACAGGCGTGAGCCACCGCGCCCAGCCCCTGAGTGTGTGTGTAGGGGGGGTTGTTTTGTTTTTTGTTTGTTTGTTTTTGAGACAGTCTCACTCTGTCACCCAGGCTGGAGTGCACTGGCACAATCTCAGCTCACTGCAACCTCTACCTCCCAGGTTCAAGCGATCTCCTGCCTTCGCCTCCCGAGTAGCTGGGATTACAGACATGCGCCACCATGCCTGGCTAATTTTTGTATTTTAAGTAGAGACAGGGTTTCACCATATTGGCCAGAGTGGTCTCGAACTCCTGACCTCGTGATCCACTAGCCTTGGCCTCCCAAAGTGCTGGGATTACAGGCGTGAGCCACCGCGTCCGGCTGAGTGCGTGTGTTTTTAAAGTGCATCATTATTACTGAACAGCAGCACGGAGAGTGTCTCACAGTTCCTGTGTGTTCTCACTTGGACTATTTTGCAACATTCCTCATGACGTTGAAAAGAAAATGCCATGACACTTGGTTACTGCTGAGGCGAGGCCAAGCCACCCTCTCCAGACCTGGGAAACCAGTGAGTATTAAAAATAGTTCAATCTTTTTCACTACTTTTTTAAAAATCTCATGAGTTCAGCTGAAATCTTTTTCCCCCAAATGATTCATGGAGTAAATCAATGTGTCTGATTTTGCCAAGGAGGGGAAACAGGACACCTGAAGGCCAGTTCATGTTTCCCCTGGTTGTGAGCCATCCTCTCCTCCAAGTTGCCTGATCCCTGCAAACAGCAGTTCTGTTTGTCTTCAGCTGCGTGCTTTTTGCTAGTCGTGCTGTGAACTTGAACTTGAGAAAACTTGATGCTGACTGGGCCTGGTGAAAACGCTACACACTCAAGTTGAGGGTCTTTTTAAATGGAAATGTTTTAGACTGGCTCACGCCTGTAATTTCAGCACTTTGGGAGGCCGAGGTGGGCGGATCACTTAAAGTCAGGAGTTTGAGACCAGTCTGGACAACATAGCAAATTCCCGTCTCTACTAAAAACACAAAAATTAGTCGGGCGTGGTGGCACATGCCTGTAATCCCAGCTACTCGGGAGGCTAAGAAAGGAGAATCACTTGAACCCGGGAGGCGGAGGTTGCAGTAAGCCAAGATCTCACCACTGCACTCCAGCATGGGTAACAAACAAACAAAAAAAAGTTTTTTTAAAAAAAAGGTTTTAGACAAGATAATTATTGTCAAAAAAGGACAACAAATAAGCACTCTTTTTTTTTTTTTTATGTTTTGGGAGGTGAGGTGGGGAACTTAAGTGTGTGTTTCATAAGAAAGTAAATCCTCACGGTGATTTTTTTAAGCTTGAGAACACAGGAAAATGCTAAATCAGAAAGCTTGAAGCCAAGGAGCCTTGCCTGTGTGTGCAAGTGTGGACTTGAGCAGAGGGAAGCCTTAGGCACCTGTGCCAGGCGCATGCAATTTTTGCATGGACACGTCTTCCCGTATTTCCAATAACAACCAGAGAACCAGTTACCTGTCTTTTTCCTGCAGGAGGAAGGATGGGGGGACAGGATTCTTCCACCCAGGTACCCTTGCAGGTGTCTAAGCCTGGGCAGTGGAGTCTTGATTCCTGGCAGGCCTTGGTGAGCAGGCAACAGCCAGACTGCCAAAAACACCCAATTAGACTGAATGCGGCTGTGGGTAGGGAGGAAAGTTAAGTCTCTTTACACATCTCCTCTCTGCGTGCTGTGGTCTAGTTTGCACAGCCTCTTCTTATTCCTAATAACCCAGAAGCTGAGAATTTAGAGTCCTTGCTACTTAAGAAGGACTAATCTTCCCCAGCAGGTTGTCCTGCATTTGTTGAATGGGGTAAAAATTGCATAGCATCTCGAGTGCTGTGCCTACAAATTACCTTGATAAATGACTGTGACTCAGCAAAGCTTAGGCTTTTGCCCTAGTTTTGGAGGCTGGGGCTAACTAGGAAAAAAAATGGAGGGTCTGTTGGGTGTTTCTGCTGTTTTTACAAGGCTTCATAATTCCCCATTGTCTGCGTGTGCGTGAATCAGCAAGTGCTTGGCATCCTGATTGGGTGGTGTGATGGGAGCACCCACCTCGCAGAGCCTCAGAGCCCTCATTGTCTGCCTTTTCCATTTGCTCATTCCTACTTTGGCCAGTGGCATCCTGAAAGAGTTTTGTTAGTAACAGTGTTGAGGAAACCACGCATTAGAGGTAGCGGGGCTACGCTGACCAGCATCTGGGCTGGGTGATTGCTCAGATCTGAGCTCGCGCTTGCTGTGCTGCTCACCAGCTGTGTGAGCCCGAGGATGCTGTCCCGGCTCCCAGCCTCAGTTTCCTCACCTGTCGGACTAGACGGAACCAAACCAGGGGGAGAACAGAAAGCACCCACAGGTAGTAAGTGCTCACCGAGGCATTTCTCCGGATTCCTGCCATTGTTTACTTGCACTGGGAAGCACCCACAGCCTCCTCCTGGAAAACACACACCCCCTACTCTCAAGAACTTTTCATTTTAAAACAAACTGGCCCTCTGGTGTGTCATCCTTGTTTTCTGAAAGTGGGTTTTCTTTTCCACTCCACTGTGGTTTTTTTTCTGATAACAGCAGGGACTGTGTATTGGAGCTCACTCTATGGGAAGAATTTTGTACTCTTTTGACATTTAGGCACTATTATCCCCATTTGAAGATAAACTGAGGCTCAGGCAGGTTCAGTGACCTGCACTGGAGGTCAGGGTCAGTGGCAGAGCTGGAATTCAAGCCCCAGGATGTCTGACTGCAACACCCAGGTGCCTAACCACGATTTGATACTGTCATCCAGATGAAGGACATCACGGGGTAGGGAGATAAAGATGGAAGGAGGTGGGGGTGCCCAGCAACTGAGGGTGGCTGGGATCCCTTCATAAACCCAGCTCATCTATGCAGAGCATGTATCCCTCTGGAGTCAGTGCGCCTGGTTGGGGCCAGAATCCCCCCTCTTCCCACTCTGTCCTTCTATAGCTCTAGAAATAGAGAGTTACCCACATACCTGCAACTTCCCCTTTCTGCATGCCACAGGTAGCCATCACACTTTGTCCATCTCTTAGATTATTCTTAAGAGATAGCTTCCAGGAAGGGGGATTACAGCACCAGGAAGCAGAAACATTTCAAAGGCTCTTGATACATGTGGCCAAACTGTTTTCCAATTTACTCATCAGCCAGAGGACTACAGATCTTGCAACGCAGCATTTAAAACAACCACCTCCCAAGCCAGCCAATCTTTTTTTTTTTTTTTTTTTGAGATGGAGTCTTGCTCTTGTCACCCAGGCTGGAGTGCAGTGGCACGATCTCGGCTCACTGCAACCTCCACCTCCCACGCTCAAGCGATTCTCCTGCCTCAGCCTCCCTAGTAGCTGGGATTACAGTCGCATGCCACCCCACCCAGTTAATTTTTATATTTTTAGTAGAGACGGGGTTTTACCATGTTGGCCAGGCTAGTCTCAAACTTCTGACCTCAGGTGATCCACCCGCATTAGCCTCCCAAAATGCTGGGATTACAGGTGTGAACCACTGTGCCCGGCCCTTTTTTTTTTAAAGAGATGAGAGCTCACTCTGTTACCCAGGCTGGAGTGCAGTGGCACAATCATAGCTCACTGCAGTCTCGAACTCCCAGGCTCCAGCAATCCTCCCTTCTCAACCTCCCAAGTATCTGGGACCACAGGTACACACCACCACGCCCAGCTAATTTTTAATTTTTTTTTAATTTTTTATTTTTTTAACTTATTTTTTGAGATGGAGTCTCGCTCTGTCACCCAGGCTGGAGTGCAGTGGTGTGATCTCGGCTCACTGCAACCTCTGCCTCCCAGGTTCAAGCAATTCTCTGCCTCAGCCTCCCGAGTAGCTAGGATTACAGGTGCCCACCACCACGCCTGCTTATTTTTTGTTATTTTTAGTAGAGATGGGATTTCACCATCTTGGCCAGGCTGGTCTTGAACTCCTGACCTTGTGATCTACTCACCCTGATCTCCCAAAGTACTGGGATTACAGCTGTGAGTCACCACGCCCAGCCTAATTTTTTAAATTTCTGTAGAGACGGGGTCTCTAAGGTCAAGTTATCTTTAACCTCACAGAGTGAGATGAAACAAATACAGAAAATAATAATTACCAAATCTAGGTAGTGGGTAGATAGGTGGGTTTATGGTACACCTGGGATGACAGGTGTGAGTCACCGCACCCGGCCCTAAACATTTCAATTACAAGAGGGCTATGGGGGCCCACAGCCACAAGGGGTTTCACCCGCAGGAAGAAACAGACATGAAACCTGCTCACCTGGCTTTGAAACTCCTTGTGCTCAGCATGTGGCCCCAGCGGAGCAACATCGGCCTCACCTGAGACCTTGCTAGAAATGCGCATTCTTGGGCCCCACTTCAGTCCTACTGAGTCAGGAACTCCAGGGCCGGGGCCCGGTTGTCTGGAAACAAGCCCTCCAGGTGATGCTAGTGCCTGCGCAAGTTTGGGAGCTGCTGGACTACAGAAAGCTACGTGAACTGAAAGGGGAAATGTACCACACTTGTTTATAACCAAATCTGTGCCAGCTGGGAGCAGGTCCAAGGGAAATGTCACTTCCATCTCTCGTTCACATGATGAGTTGGCGCCTCTTAACTCAATAGTGTCTTTAGTTTGGATGATTTGACCATGTGGAAAATGTCCCTCTGTCCCTCATGTTAAGGGGTCTAGCCCTCACAGACCTTGTACTTCATACCGAGGCTTATGATGGCCTGGGCACGTTATTATTAATATCCCTGTTGTTCCCTCGGGAGGGGAAATGAAAGCTTAGAGCAGTTTATTTTATTTTTCCAAGACGGAGTCTCGCTCTGTTGCCCAGACTGGAGTGTAGTGGTGCGATCTTGGCTCACTGCACTCTCTGCCTCCCGGGTTCAAGCCATTCTCCTGCCTCAGCCTCCCAAGTAGCTGGGATTACAGGTGCCCACCACCACCCCTGGCTAAATTTTGTATTTTTAGTAGAGACGGGGTTTCGCTGTGTTAGCCAGGCTGGTCTCAAACTCCTGACCTTGTGATCTGCCCACCTCAGCCTCCCAAAGTGCTGGGATTACAGGCATGAGCCACCACGCCCGGCCCTCAGAGCAGTTTAGAAACAACCCAAGGTCGGCCGGGCGCCGACCTTGTGCCACTGCACTCCAGCCTGGGCGACAGAGCAAGACTCCGTCTCAAAAAAAAAAAAAAAAAAAAAAAGAAAGAAACAACCCAAGGTCCCACAGCTAGTAAGTGGCAGAACTGAAACTCAAACCCAGTCCATCTGCCAGAGACGGAGCTTTAGCAGCCACACAGGCTGAGAGAGAAAAAAAACAGAGAGTTGAGACACTTACATAAGGTGGGAGCCCTGCAAATGATTGGGTGTGGTGGTGTTCTGGAATCTTCTGAAGCTCTGTATTGAGTGCTGTGAGGTGTGGCTTTCCCCTGCCCCTCCTAACCTTGGACCCTGACACATCAAAGCCAGTCTTGGGCACATGTGGCTCTTGCCTGGCTGACAGTCCCCATCAAGCTGGTGAGGTGGTCTTGTCTTTCTTCCCCAACCTGTTGTAATTTGACTCTTAGGAATTGTGCCCTGAGCACTGAGACTTGTAGACATCCCGTTGTAGGGGTCTTGGTTGTGTATCAGTGTGCTCATGGCTCTTAGGGTGATACACACCCAATTCTCAAATCCTGTCCCGAATGACAGGTGGGGTCCAGAGGCACTTAAAAGTCCAGGGAGTCTGAGGGACAGGGATGCTGACAGTGGGCACTGGTGGTTTGTCTGTTTTACTGTTTCAGGAGGATGAGTCCACCATGTGGAAATCAAGACGGGCCTTCTGGCTACCTCAGGGGCCTCCGGCTCAGTTTCCTGAGCATGTCGGAGAGGGGTGCCAGGGGCCAGAGCTGAGGAATGAGGCTTGGCTTACTGCCCCCCAGGAGGAGTCCCTCTGGAGAGTCTCAGAAAGTACCTGCAATGGCAATACAACAGAAGAGCCTCTAAATATTTCCTTTTGTGGATAGGGCAGGAAAGCCAAAGGAAATGTGAAGAGGTGTCTGAACGCCCAGAGGAAACCAGTGGGCCTTTCCAGAAGTTCTATTTGTGGTAAGAAACCTTGGCATGGGGCAGCCAGCTCTCCTGCAAAAATAGACCAATGTGCCGAGAATTCTGGGAGCTCAATTCTGGGAGCAATTCCCTCCACGGGGAAGAGGGCTTGCACTGGGACTTAGAATGATCTGCCCCCTCTCTTCTGCTTGCCCCTGGACTCCAGAACCAAAAACAAGGAGAAAAAAAGGTAAACTTTTTTCCTAAAAAAAGGACTCTTGGCCAGGTGGAGTGGCTCACACCTGTAGTCCCAACACATTGGGAGGCTGAGGCAGGAGGATCACTTGAGGCCACGAGTTTGGGACCAGCCTGGAAAACATGGCGAGACCCTGTCTCTACCAAAAAAAACACAAAAATTATCTGAGTGTGGTGGCGCATGCCTGTAGTCTCAGCTGCTCAGGAGGCTGAGGCAGGGGGATTGCTTGAGCCTGGGAGGTCGAGGCTGCAGTGAGCTATGATCGCGCCAGTGTACTCCAGCCTGAGTGACAGAGTGAGAACCCCATCTCTTAAAAATACAAAAAACCAGAGCTTATGAATGTATCCATGACTTAACTCAAAAGTGGCCCAGTGGAAACACAGGGCAAAGGAAGGTTTCACATAAGCACCTGGACACAAACGGACCCAGGAGGTGACACATGGCATTGAGAACCCACTCCCCGTCACTAGGTCTTTTTTTTTTTTTTTTTGAGATGGAGTCTTGCTCTGTCACCCAGGCTGGAGTGCAGTGGCGCGATCTGGGCTCACTGCCAGCTCCGCCTCCCGGGTTCACGCCATTCTCCTGCCTCAGCCTCCAGAGTAGCTGGGTCTACAGGTGCCCGCCACCTCGCCCGGCTAGTTTTTTGTATTTTTTTTTAGTAGAGACGGGGTTTCACCATGTTAGCCAGGATAGTCTCGATCTCCTGACCTCATGATCCGCCTGTCTCGGCCTCCCAAAGTGCCGGGATTATAGGCTTGAGCCACTGCGCCCGGCCCCGTCACTAGGTCTTTTGGCCCCAAATGGGTGAGATGACTAAGAAAATAGGATACCATGTGCAGCAGACGGGAGGGTGGCTAGACAGAAAATGATGGCCTTGACTGTGATGGTCATCACAGACAGGACCTCTAAGAAAGGTGGCCAAGGGGGTCTGAGGACCCATGTTCAGAATAGCAGGCTGACAGCCTAACAAGGGTCTGGGACATCACCATGAAAGAAGACAATGAAGCCAGGTGCAGTGGCTCACACCTATAATCCCAGCACTTTGGGAAGCCAAGGCGGGAAGATTGCTTGAGCCCAGGAGTTTGAGACCAGCCTGGGCAACATAGCAAGACCCCCATGACTACTAAAAATTTAAAAATTAGCCAAGCATGGCTGGGCGCGGTGGCTCAGGCCTGTAATCCCAACACTTCGGGAGGCCGAGGCAGGTGGATTACGAGGTCAGGAGTGCAAGACCAACCTGAACAACATGATGAAATTCCGTCTCTACTAAAAATACAAAAATTAGCCAGGTGTGGTGGCGGGCACTTGTAACCCCAGCTACTCAGGAGGCTGAGGCAGGAGAATTACTTGAACCCAGGAGGTGGAGGTTGCAGTGAGCCAAGATCATGCCATTGCACTCCAGCCTGGGTGACAGTGAGACTCTGTCTCAAAAAAAAAAAAAAAAGAAAAAAATTATTAGCCAAGCACAGTGGCATGTGCCTGTTGGGAGGCTGAGTGTGGAGGGAGGATTGCTTGAGGCCAGGAGTTGGAGACCAGCCTGGGCAACATAGCAAGACCTCGGCTTGGAAGTAAGGAAAGAAAGAAGGGAGGGAAGGAGGGATGAAGGTAGAGAGAAATGGGACGAGATGGACTCCTGAGGCCATCCTAATTCTGGAACACAACACGATGGCCTCTGTGTTAGGAGGGCTCATTCGGCTTCTCTCCAAGGCAGCGGTCCCCATCTTTTTGGCACCAAGGACCAGTTTTGTAGAAGACAATTTTCCACGGATGGGATGGGGGGATAGGGGTGGGAGGGGATGGTTTCAGGATGAAACTGTTCCACCTCAGGTCACCAGAAGTTAGATTCTCATAAGAGGTGCCCAACCTACATCGCTCACACGTGCAGTCCACAATAGGGTTTGTGCTCCTATGAGAATGTAATGCCACACTGATCTGACAGGAGGCAGGGCTCAGGCAGTAATGCTCACTCACCTGCCACTCACCTCCTGCTGTGCGGCCAGTTCCCAACAGGCCATGGAATGCTTACTGGTCCACAGCCCTGGAGTTGGGCACCCCTGTTCTAAGGCACAAACTTCTACTGTCTTAGGAGCGGCGCCCTGGCCTCCACAGCAGGGAGAGAGCAGGAATACCCAGCCACAGATATTGATCAGGATATTGACCAACTTCCTACCGTCATGGTGGATCCAAGCCTGGAGCCCTCTGGGTGGTCATCGGGTAATCCCAGCACATTTTCCTGCCCTGGACTTCTGGCCACGCTGAGGTTGCTGTGAACAGACACGACGTGCAGGGTCATGGATGTGCAGTTCAAATTCCTTGACAAGCGGGAGCTTTATTTTATGGCCCAAGCAGTTTGGAGACAAAATCATAAGGTGCTTACCCATCCAGTGTCTTCTCAGCCGGCAATGGGAGGTGTCAGACTGACCAGATCCTACTGCCCCTTCCGCCCACAGAAGATGGGTCTGCATTTCTCTCTCTCTCTTGGTGGCCAAGAACTGTCAACATCCAGCTATGACTCTGCACTCAGCCGCCACTCAGCCTGCTCAGGTTGAAAGGTCAAATATTGTCTGGAATTGGCAGCCCAGCTTACTAGCAGCTCTTCTGTATTCAGAGTGCCGCGAGGGGAGCTGTCACCGGGCTGAGGCAAGGACCAGAGAGGGAACTCCCGCGACAGAGAAAGCTCACCCCTGGGTATGTTCTGGAGGGACAATGGCAGGGTCTGTCCCAGGAACTTTATTAGCTGGCAGTTAAGATCCTCATCCACAGAAAAGCAGGTAAGAATTAGCCAGGTGGTGTGTGCCTATGGTCCCAGCTACTCAGGAAGGTGAGGAGGGAGGATTGTTTGAGCCCAGGAGGTTGAGGCTGCAGCTAGCTATGATTGTGTCACTGCGCTCCAGGCTGGGTGAAGAAGCAAGATCTTGACTCAAAAAAAAAAAGGAAGAAAGAAGAAAAAGAGAGAGAAAGAAGAAAGAAAGGAAAGAAAGAGAAAGGGAAGGAAGGAGAAAGAAAAGAAGGAAGGAAGGAAAGAAAGGAAGAAACAATGACAAAGAAAGGAAAGAAAGGAGAAAAGAAAAGAAAAAAGAAAAGCAGATAGGAAAGTGAGGGGAGAGGGCCAGGAAGACAGAAGACGGGATGGGCAAGAAGGGTGGGAAGGATTCCCACACGAGATTCAGGAGTGGCTCTGCGTTGGGAAATCCATCTACAACTGCCAGGTACTTGGTTTTGCAAACAAGCACAGAGAAACCTTCATCCACCTCTGTGCCATGTTGGACTGAAGTAGAAATGAGCTGCTGTTTTCTGGAAGCACCCCATTTCTTGGAGCTAATCTTCTCTAATAATGAATTCTGGTGGAGCCTGCCATTCACAGCACCCCACCCTCCCATCTGTAGGAGGTGGGCACAGGACCCAGGCCAGTTAATCAGAGAGCTCCCTTGCCCTGGGATGAGCATGTGACCCAGATGGCTTCATCACGGGGAAGATCCTCTTGCCTGTTCTAGCCACTATGCTGGAAGAACAGGATTTGGGCTTGCTGGCCACCATCTTCCAGTCCACGCTGGGAACCCGTTCGCAGGAGGAGGGAAGGAGGACAACCCATTTTGAGGGAGCATATGGACGGCAGCTATAGAAGGCTCCATATGTGCCCAATGCTAGATCCACCCCATCTTTTCCTGTTCCATAAATCCATACATCTTCTCCCGCTTTTGCTTACCCTAGTTTGAGTTACATTTCTGACACCTGCCACCATAAAAGCCCAAATGATTACAGGGAATATTTGGTTACAGGAAAGACCCAGCAGTCTGTGAAAAAAGAGGCTGCTGATGCATAGTCATCACAGACCAGCGCAAAGAGTGAAACAGAAATGTCCAGCTTAATGTGCAAAAGCCTCTTTGGATCCTTGAGAGGCACTCAGACTTAGAGCAAACTGGTAAGCTGATATTCTTCTTTCATCCAGGTAAGCGCGTTAACTAGGTTAATGTTCCTGTCTTAAGGGACTGCTGTAGGTTAGGGTGAGTGAATGAAAGAAGCAAGTTTTTAAACAGGAAAAAGGCTGCAGAGAAGTTGAGGTGACAAGCATCGCTTCACCCCCAGTGGAAGGTGAGCTTGTCTATTAGGTCCCAGGAACTGAACTGGAGTTCCGTGGTTAGGGGATGACCCATCTCAACCAGAAAACTCCCATCATCCTCCCGTGGGGATGTGATTAAGATCTTCTCCAGAAGGAGATGGCCTCGTGCGTTAGGGCTTTTTAATCTCCCTGTCCCACCTCTAGAAGGGCATTGCTAATGGCCTTGCCCTGCCAAGTCTTCAGCCTACAACAGCACTGCCCTGCTTCAGACACAGCCCAGATCCTTCCCAGACACGCTGTTATTCCGACTTTTTGCCCTTTCAGTCCAGCCTTCCCTATCACTTATGCTGAAATTGGGAACGTTTCCCAAACCAACAATTTCCTGGTCCACAATGTTCTCTTACTGAGTGTCCCCACAGGAGAGATAGGCAGCCTGATAAATAAAACCAGTCATAAAACCTCCCTGCCTTAGCAAAGGGATTGCTTTGCCAGGCTGCTGTCACATAGCACTCCTGTCTCCCGTTTGACTTCACATAGTAAAAATTGTCTAAAAGATAAGGCAGGAGCTCCGGTTGACACCATCACCCCCATAGATCTCTCTCTAGAAGCATTGGAAGAGGCCGTCTCAAAAAAGACAAAAAAATAGAAGCATTGGAGGAAAGATATGGTTTGTAGTGAAACAAATTGGAAGTCAAGCTTAGCCTCAACCACTTACTTGCTTCTGACCTTGGGTCAGTCCTATGTACCTAGGAACCTCGGTTTTCTTTTCTTTTCTTTTTTTTTTTTTTTTTTTTTTTTTTTTTTTGTGAGATGGAGTCTTGCTCTGTCACCCAGGCTGGAGTGCAGTGGTGCAATCTCGGCTCACTGCAACCTCTGCCTCCTGGGTTCAAGTGATTCTCGTGCCTCAGCCTCTGGAGTAGCTGGGACTACAGGCGTGCACCACCATGCCCAGCGAAATTTTGTATTTTTAGTAGAAACAGGGTTTTGCCATGTTGGTCAGGCTGGTCTCAAACTCCTGATCTCAAATGATCCACCCGCCTCAGCCTCCCAAAGTGCTAGGATCACAGGCACAAGCCACCGCACCTGGCTGGAACCTTGACTTTCTTCTGTACGCTGGAGGGGGGACAGTAATATTGCAATGTTTACAATTAGGTTCAATTGAGAGTAACAGAGGTCTGAATACAGTAGCTGAAATGGGGTGGGCAGATCACTTGAGGCCACGAGTTCAAGACCAGCCTGGGCAACATAGTGACATATCATCTACAAAAAAATAAAAATTAGCCGGGCATGGTGGCACAGGCCTGTAATTCCAGCTACTCAGGAGGCTGATGTGGGAGGATCACTTGAGCCCTGAAGGTTGAGGCTACAGTGAGCTGTGATTGCACCACTACACTCCAGCCTGGGTGACAGAGTGAAACCCTGTATCTAAAAAAATAAAAAATAAAACACTTGGCCATGCCTAGCTGCAAGAACATCTGGGAAAGGTAGCTGTGGTAGGTAACCTCAAAAATGGCCCCAATATCACTGGATGCAGTGGCTCACACTTTAGGAGGCCAAGGCAGGAGGATTACTTGAGCCCAGGAGTTCCAGACAAGCCTGGGCAACATAGTAAGACCCTGTCACTACAAAAAAATTCAAAATTAGCTGAGCATGGTGGTGCATACCTGTAGTCCCAGATACTTGGGAGGCTGAGGTGGGAGGATCACTTGAGTCCAGGAGTTCAAGACTACAGTAAACTATGACCACGCCACTGCACGCCAGCCTGGGTGCCAGAGTGAGATCCTGTCTCAAGAAAAAAAAAAGGCCCTTCTCCACTCCCCAAAAGTCCCCATTAATCCCTTTATTCCAGTGTTTTCCCCCCTTGTGAGGAAGGGGGGAAATTTGTATTTGTATTTCCACTCCCTTTGAATGTGGCTGGACCTAGTAACTTTCTTCTAACCAATAGACTATGGCTAGAAAAATAGAATTTAGTCACATAACCATATCTAGCTGCAATAACATCTGCATTAGTCTGTTTTCATGTGGCTGATGAAGACATACCCGAGAGTGGGAAGAAAAAGAGGTTAAATTGGACTTACAGTTCCACATGGCTGGGGGGGCCTCAGAATCATGGCGGGAGGTGAAAGGCATTTCTTTCATGGCAGCAGCAAGAGAAAAATGAGGAAGCAGCAAAAGCAGAAACCCCTGATAAACCCATCAGATCTCGTGAGACTTACTCACTATCACAAGAATAACATGGGAAAGACTGGCCCCCACGATTCAATTACCTCCCACTGGGTCCCTCCCACAACATGGGGGAGTTCTGAGAGATACCATTCAAGTTGAGATTTGGGTGGGGACACAGCCAAACCATATCCACATCTATGGAAAAAGTGATGGGATGTCCCTTCTGAGATTAGGTTTCAAAGAGATGACGGTTCTGTCTTGGGCGTCCTCTCTTGCTCTGAGGAAAACCAGACACCATGTTGTGAGGTGCTCTCTGGAAAGGCCCACAAGGCAAGACACTGATGCCTCTGCCGGGCACAGTGACTTACACCTGTAATCCCAGCACTTTGGGAGGCCACGGTGGGGGGATCACTTGAGGTCAGGGATTTGAGACCAGCCTGGCCAACATGATGAAACCCCATCTCTACTAAAAATACAAAATTAGCCAGCATCGTGGTGCACACCTGCAGTCGCAACTACTCAGGAGGCTGAGGCAGGAGAATCATTTGAACCCAGGAGTCAGATGTTGCAGTGAGCTGAGATCGTGCCACTGTACTCCAGCCTGGGTGACAAAGCGTGACTCTGTCTCAAAAAAAAAAAAGAGAGAGAGAAACTGATCCCTATGGTCAACATCTAGCGAGGACCTGAGGCCCTCAGTGCAACAGTCTTATCATGAGTGACCTTGGGAAGAAGATCCTTCCCCAGATTGACCTTCAGATGATGGCGGCCCTTGCGGAAATCTCAATGCAATCTCACAAGAGACCTGAGCCAGAGGACCCACTGAAAACATGAGATGCCAAACTTTTTTGTTCTGATTTCAGGAGCTAAGTGGTGTGCTCATTTGTTACACAATAGCTAACTAATACAATAGTTTTCCAGCTAGACACATTTCCAGGATTCTGTTACTAAGAAGGAAGGAAAGGCTGGAGATTGGGAAGCAGTGAATAGTCACCGTCGCCGAAACTGAGGGGTTAATTTGATCAGGTCTGGTTGCCCTGCTTGCTTTGGTCACTTGCTTGTTCTGTTAATTTTTCTTTTTTCTCCTTTTTCCTTTCTTTTCTTCCTCTTGCTTTCTTTCTCTCTTTTTCTTTCTCCTTCCATCCTTCCTTCCTTCCTTCCTTCCTCCCTCCCTCCCTTCCTCCCCTCTCTTCCTCCCTCCTTCCTTCCTTGCCTGCTGTGTCAATTTTTTTTTTTATTATAATAGAGACAAGGTCTCACTATGTTACCCAGGCTGGTCTTAAACTGGGCTCAAGCAATACTCCCACCTTGGCCTCCCAAAAAACTGGGATTATAGGCATGAGCCACCATGCCTGGCCTTTTTCTCTTTTTCCTCTGAAGCTGAAGACAGTCATAGCTGAAGGCTGTGGTAGCTGAATACCATGGTATTAAACACTGAAATGTACCCTTCACTAGCTTCTTTAGAGATCACAGTCACAGGTCACTATGGTAATGTTTGCTTCAGTTGTTTTTCGGGAACTTGGGCCAGCTCCCATCCAGTTCAATCAGGTTGGGACCACCAGTTCTTCAGTGGGCCTGCCCAAATGCCCAGGAAGTGGACTTTTGATGTCAGAGGGCCAAAGATCCCACCCTCAGATCATGCTAATGCCACCACTTTCTGTACACACGTCCTATGAAATGCCACAAACTCTGACTACTACGCTTGTGAGGAACAAACCTATCAAATAATTTTCCCTACTGCCAATCACCTTTCCCCATGCCTTATACCACCAGTTTCCCTAACCCATAAATATCCCTAAGCCTTATCTTCAGGAAGCAGATGTGAGAGCTGTTCTACCTCCTTGCTTGGTGGCCTTGCAAATAAATCTTTTCTCTTTTGCAAAACCCACATCATAGTCACAGTGACTGATTTACTGCATGCGGGCAGGACAGACCTGCACCCGGCCAATAACACCACTCATACCCACCCCAAAGGGCTGTTGTGAGGATGGAATGAGGTAAATATGTAATGTGCCCATATCCAATTTGCCAGCATCCAGGAAGTGACTAAGGAGACATGGTTTTATTATTATTATTATTGTATTTTTTGTAGAGATGGGGTTTCCCCATGTTGGTCAGGTTGGTCTCGAACTCCCAACCCCAGGTGATTTGCCCACCTCGGCCTCCCAAAGTGCTGGGATTACAGGCGTGAACCACCACACCCGGCTGGAGATATGGTTTTTAGTGAAGGGCCACTGTCTAGTGTCTGCTTCCCAAGCTTTTTGCCAAGCTCCTCTAGGAGACAAGGTGGGCTGTGTCTAATATTCGATCTTTCCTGACTTCTCCCCTTTGACAGTTCAGATTCCCCATGCCCTCATCCAATTAGTATAATTACTACTTCTTTTTCTTTTTCTTTGTGAGACGGAGTCTTCCTCTGTTTCCCAGGCAAGAGTGCAGTGGCACTATCTTGGCTCATTGCAACCTCCACCTCCCCTGTTCAAGTGATTCTCCTGCCTCAGCCTCCTGAGTAACTGGGGTTACAGGTGCCTGCCACCATGCCTGGCTAATTTTTGAATTTTTAGGAGAGACGGGGGTTTCACCATGTTGGCCAGGCTGATCTCGAACTCCTGACCTCAGGTGATCTGCCCACCTCGGCCTCCCAAAGTGCTGGGATTACAGGCGTGAGCCACCACACCTGGCATTATAGTCACTACTTCTGCAAAAATAAAGATCCCCAAGCCCAGCAGGAGGGTTCACAGAATGGTAAGATTTCAGAGGAAAAGGGGCTACAGCCCTTCTAATTCAATTTCCTCACTCACCATTGTGAACCCAGACACTTGCACAAGTCACAAAGGGACCTGGCCCCTCTGGAGAGATGACCTAGCTCTGTGTTCCTCCCTCTCTCCAAACTGCTAATGCTCAGGCAGAGGCTGGTGTATGCGGCATTTTACAAAGTTTCCTATACAAGCACTTTGGGAGGCTGAGGTGGGTAGATCTCTTGAGGTTAGGAGTTCAAGACCAGCCTGGCCAACATGGTGAAACCCTGTCTACTGAAAATACAAAAAAATTAGCCGGGCACGGTGGCACGTGCCTGTAATCCCAGCTACTCCCAGCTGAGGTGGGAGAATGGCTTGAACCTGGGAGACGGAGGCTGTAGTGAGCTTAGATTGCACCATTGCACTCCAGCCTGGACTACAGAGTGAGACTCTGTCTCAAAAAAAAAAAAAAAAATCTATAAAGTGTCCTATAGAAAAAAATTAATGTGCACTAGTTCAACCCAGTTTTCTGTCCCTGAGAGGAGTTGAGGTCAGGTTTATGGGACATGCGGTGCTTTTTGAGTGAACAAGCGTCATATGTCCTTCTGGTTTCCCTTTAGGCTTTTGGGGGCCCCTCCTCTTGTGTCTTTGGCTTGGCAGGGAGCTGAAGTCCTTGCAATCACGAGCCTGTCCCTCATGGATATAACTGGGAGAAAAGTCTAGAAAGTGCTCCCTGGGGTCCCAGGATAATGTGTCCATCTACCTAAGGCAAGAATGCAATCTGTATTATCTATCACCCTTCCCCAAGGGTGCAGGATTTATGTCGCCCTGGAAGAATGCAGACTCCCGAATCAGTTCACACACAATGAAACTCCAGTTTTTCAGAATAGATTGAGAGCAAAGCCTTTCAGTGAAAATGAATGTTCTGGGCAGAAAAAAAAAATTAATGAAAGTCCTGAGATTTTTTTAAACTATTAATCCAATAACAGGAGGTAAAATGTGCCAGTATCCCTGCCGCTTATTTCCACTAGTGAACTGGGCTATACGGGAACTTAATAAAACATTCACAGAAGGCAGCCGGGCGCGATGGCTCACGCCTGTAATCCCAACACTTTGGAAGGCCAAGGTGGGCGGATTGCCTGAGGTCGGGAGTTTGAGACCAGCCTGGCCAGCATGGTGAAACCCCATCTCTACTGAAAATACAAAAATTAGCCGGGCGTGGTGGTGGGTGTCTATAATCCCAGCGACTCAGGAAGCTGAGGCAGGAGAATCGTTTGAACCTGGGAGGCAGAGGTTGCAGTGAGCCGAGATGGTGCCACTTCAGCCTGGGCAACAGAGAGAGATTTCATTTCAGAAAAAGAAAGAAAAGAAAAAAGAAAAACAACAAAACAAAACAAAAATATTCACAGAGGGCTCAACTGCAATATTTAAAATCTTTACCAGTGGCCGGATGCGGTGCCTCATGACTGTAATCCTAGCACTTTGGGAGGTCAAGGCGGGTGGATCACCTGAGGTCAGGAGTTCGAGACAAGCCTGGCCAACATGGAGAAACCCCATCTCTACCAAAAATACAAACATTAACCGGGTGTGGTGGTGCATGCCTGTAATCCCAGCTACTCAGGAGGCTGAGAGGGAAGGATCACTTGAACCCAGGAGACGGAGGTTACAGTGAGCTGAGATGGTGCCACTGCACTCCAGCCTGGGCAACAGAGCAAGACTCTGTCTCAAAAAAAAAAAAAATTTTACCCATCATTTGTATTTCATAAACAGCAGCAATTTCATTAAAATCAGTGCGTATGGGGAAAATGGATGCATAGGTGGTGTCCTATCTTCTTGTTTAATGCTGTGTTAACATATTTTTGCACGTTTGAAAAATTGACATGGATAAATTTTTAGCATGAAGTTGCAGAAGCGGACCTGGGTTCTAACTGTAAGATGCAGAGGAACCCTACTCATACAGAAGCTTTGTGAAGTTGACTCATTGCTAACGTCCCTGTGAGTACCTAACTTAAAAAGTCCAGTGTAGCCAGGCATGGTGGTGCACACCTGTAATCCCAGTTGCTCAGGAGTCTGAAGCAGGAGGATCACTTGAGGCCAGCAGTTCGAGGCTGTAGAGCATGGTGATTGTGCCTGTGAATGGCCACTGTACTCCAGCCCGGGCAACATAAGGAGATCCTGTCTCTATTTTAAAAAAAAAGAAAAGAAAAAGAAAGAAAAGAAAGTTCGTCAAGAACTGGAGGGCTATGGAAGACTGAGCATTGAGTTTAGAAAGTTGTCACTACAGGGCGGGCATGGTGGCTTGTGGCTGTAATCCCAGCATTTTGGGAGGCCGAAGTGGGGTGATTGCTTGAGCCTAGGAATTTGAGACCAGCCTGGGTGACATGGCAAGACCTCGTCTCTACTAAAAATTTTAAAAATTAGCCAGGCATGCGGGCATGTGCCTGTAGTTCCAGCTACTTGGGAGGCCCAGGTGGGAAGATTAGTTGAGCCCAGGGGTTCGAGGTTGCAGTGATCTAAGACCACTCCACTCAATTCCAGCCTGGGCCGCAGTATGAGACCCTGCCTCCACATAAATAAATAAAAAGTAAAAGAAAGTTGTCAGGCCGGGCGCGGTGGCTCAAGCCTGTAATCCCAGCACTTTGGGAGGCCGAGACGGGTGGATCATGAGGTCAGGAGATCGAGACTATCCTGGCTAACACGGTGAAACCCCGTCTCTACTAAAAAATACAAAAAACTAGCCGGGCGAGGTGGCGGGCGCCTGTAGTCCCAGCTACTCGGGAGGCTGAGGCAGGAGAATGGCGTGAACCCGGGAGGCGGAGCTTGCAGTGAGCTGAGATCCGGCCACTGCACTCCAGCCTGGGCGACAGAGCGAGACTCCGTCTCAAAAAAAAAAAAAAAAAAAAAAAGAAAGTTGTCACAACAAAATGAGGCACATGGAGTTTGAACACCTCTCTTTTTGGGAGAACCCACTGAGTAGACAACACCATGGGTGCGTGTGTACATGAGTGCATCTGTGAGTGTGTGGGGGGTGCTTTGGATGGGGGAAGAGTGTGAAGGAGGCCATGAATCCTTTTATTCTGATAAAAAGCAGGGCCAGGTGCAGTGGCTCACACCTGTAATCCCAGCACTTTGGGAGGCCAAAGCAGGTGGATCATTTGAAGTCAGGAGTTTGAGACCAGCCTGGTCAATGTGGCAAAACCCTGTCTCTACTAAAAATACAAACAAACAAACAAAAATAGCCAGGCGTGGTGGTGCACACCTGTAATCCCAGCTACTTGGGAGGCTGAGGGAGGAGAATCGCTTGAACCCAGGAGGCAGAGGTTGCGGTGAGCCGAGATTATGCCACTGCACTCCAGCCTTGGTGACAGAGCATGACTCTGTCTAAAAAAAAAAGGAGCAGGAGTATTTATGAAGCAGCCAGGAGCTGGGTATGTGTCCAGCTTGCATCTTTGTGATAAGCATTTGATAACCATTGAGCTTAGCAATAGAGTTACAGAAATGGTACTTAGATGTTTTCCTTTTTCTTTTCTTTTTTTGAGACAGTGTCCTGCTCTGTCACCCAGGATAGAGTGCCATGGCGTGATCACGGCTTACTGCAGCTTCGACCTTCTGGGTTCAAGCCATTTTCCTGCGTCAGCCTCCCAAGTAGCTGGGACCACAGGTGCACCTGGCTAATTTTTAAATTTTTGTAGAGATGGGGGTCTTGCTATGTTGCCCAGGCTGGTCTCAAACTCCTGGCCTCAAGTGATTCTCCTGCCTCGGCCTCCCCAAGGGCTGGGATTACAGGTGTGAGCCATCTCCCCTGGCCTGTGATTGCTTTTCTTAACATGGTACTCTGCCATTATATTATCTATTAGGAATTTGATATGCTCAGAAGATATAGTGAGTTGCCTGTTTACTAACATCGGGGTCCTTTCAGGTAGTGTCCACCACAGGAAACATTACTATTTGGGTTTTGTGACCCAGGAATCCATATTTACCTGGTGGCAGTGACCCAGCACTCACCTTTCCAGACCTCATCTGGTGGCCTTGTAACCCTGGAGATGAAGCTGCATGCACATAAGCAATCAGTCGCAGTGTATCGGCACAGGGTCCCAATGCACTCCAGGATTCATTTCGGGATGGCTTCCCTTCCCTCAGCCGGGTCTCCAGCCCTGTTGCTCTCCATGCCTGCCCATCTCTGCCTCCACGGTGATCATGTGTTTGCAGGGAGCCATCAATATCCTCTTCTCTTATGCTTTCTGAATGGGAGAGTCAATCTCAACGGGAAGCCAGCAGGGACTTGGGTGGACAGGTGTCTCACGCTGGATGGGCGAACCCAGATGGGAGGGAGGGTGGGCTCGCTCTCATTTGTGGGTGGGTCATGGGATTTGCTACGAAGCTGGAGGGAAAATCTGGACCCCTAAAGAGGGGTCCCTTCCCTTCCTAAGGGAAGGCCCCAGTTTGAGACTGCAGGAGGAGCTGGGTAGCCATTGGATATGGCTTAAAGCACATGAATCATGATCAGGGTGCACTGTTTGGACAGCAAGTCAGTGGCCCAAGGAGAGAGAGGTTAGTGATGGGCAGTGTCCTGGGACTCACCGATTCATCTTTATATTTTTCTCTTTAAACATTAGGAGGAGGCTGGGTGCTATGGCTCACACTTGTAGTCCCAGCACTTTGGGAGGCTAAGATGGGCAGACTGCTTGAGCTCAGGAGTTTGAGACAAGCCCGGACAACATGTCGAGACCCCGTCTCTACAAGAAATTTAAAAATTAGCCGGGCATGGTGGTAGGTGTCTGTGGTTCCAGGTACTCAGGAGGCTGAGGCCGTAGGATTGCTTGAGCCTAAGAAGTTGAGGCTACAGGGAGCTGTGAGCTCACCACTGCACTCCAGCCTGGGCAACAGAGTGAGACCCTGTCTCAATCAATCAATCAACAAATATTAGGAGGAGAATTTGTTGATGTCCTTTTCTGTCTTAAGCTTGGCTCTCCAAGAGCCTTTTCTTCCCAGGAGGACATGCTGGTGTTTTATGAATCTAGGGCTTCTTGCCTGAAGCTTGTAAAGTGCTAGATGGAATGAAAACGGCAACGGTAAGAGCAGGCTCTTATGCAACTTTGCTACACACCAGGTATTGCTCTAAGCGCTTTGCAGGAGTTAAGAGATGCACTTGACTAGCTGAGGACAGTCCAGAGGTGGGGTTTCCAGAGCCTGTCAGGCGAGTGGCCCCCAGCCTTCCTGGTGGAATCCCTGAGCAATAATCACACACATAAGTTTCACTCCACAAACATGGGTTGTAAAAACATTACAATCTGGCCAGGCGCAGTGGCTCATGCCTATAATACCAGCACTTTGGAAGGCCGAGGCAGGAGGATTGCTTGAGGAGTTCCCGACCAGCCTGGGTAACATAGCAAGACCCCATCTCTACCAAAAAAAAAAAAATGGCAGGATATGTTGGTGTGCACCTATAGTCCCAGCTGCTTGGGAGGCTGAGGCAGGGAGATTGCTTGAGCTCAGGAGTTCAAGCCTGTGGTGAGCTACGATTCCACTACTGTACTCCAGCCTGAGCAACAGAACAAGACTCTTTTTTAAAGCCATAATCCATTATTTCTTTTCTAAATTAAATGGAATGTGTTGTGAACCATAATCATTTTATTTATTTATGTATTCATTTATTTATTTTTGAGACAGAGTCTTGCTCTGTAGCCCAGGCTGGAGTGCAGTGGCACGATCTCGGCTCCCTGCAACCTCTGCTTCCTGGGTTCAAGCAATTCTCCTGCCTCAGCCTCCGGAGTAGCTGGGATTACAGATGCGCACCACCACACCTAATTTTTGTATTTTTAGTAGAGATGGAGTTTCATCATGTTGGCCAGGCTGGTCTCGAGCTCCTGGCCTCAAGCGATCCACCTGACTCGGCCTCCCAAAGTGCTAGGATTACAGGTATGAGCCACCGTGCTTGAACCTAGCCACAATTATCTAATACCAGGGCTCCCTACCATCACTCCCCAGAGCTAGGAGAAGGTCTCAGGAACATATTGGGTCAGTTATGTGTGGAAAGGCCCTCCAGGCTCCAATCCACACTGGGCCTGCTCTGTGCCCTGACTCCAACCTCCAGGAGCCCTCAAAGGAGGCAGCTCCACTGCTCATGAGCCAAGCTTGGGGACTGGGGCTCTTCCTAGCAGCCAGAAGGATCCTTATTCTTAGCTTTTTTTTTTGGTAGAGACAGAGTCTGGCTCTGTTGCTCAGGCCAGAGTGCAGTGGTGCGATCATAGCTCATGCAACCTCTGCCTCCTGGGCACAAGCAATCCTCCCACCTCAGCCTCCTGAGTAGCTGGGACTTACAAGTGTGTACCACCATACCTAGCTAATTTTTAAATTTTAAAATTTTTAATTTTCTGTAGAGACAGGGTCTTGCTATGTTGCCCAGGCTGGTCTCAAACTCCTGGCCTCAAGCGATTCTTCTGCCTCGGCCTCCCAAAGTGCTGGGATTACAGGCATGAGCCACTATGCCTGGCTCTGCTGTTAGTACCAAGGGCCCTCACGTCCCCTGTCTCTTCTCGGGACTCTGCCAAGTCCCAGGCTCTTTCTCAGCCTTGGGGGCGGTTCCCAAATGAGCACATCCACTTCCATCTCCCCACCTCACCTCAAACACTTCCTTCCAGCATCTAGAGACATCCTGAAGTTTTAGCCCTTCTGGGTATGCTTAGGGACTGAAATGCTCAAACTGGCCTCACCTCTTGACACTGTAATTGTCCCTTATCTCCTATTAAACAGGAACCCTGCTTTGTGTAGTTCAGTGCCTTCTGCCAAGTCAGAGCTGTGACCTCAACGAAAGTGGCCCAGTCATACCAAACCTCAGTTTCCATAACAGTACTGGAATCCAATGTGGCTTTCACACTATACGTCACTTCACTCTGTTATCTCTGACAGAGAACTCAAACTGGCTTAAGCAAAAAGGGTACTGACTGTACCATGTAACCAAAAAGTGTAGGTATAGGTGCGGTTTCAGGAATGGCTGGATCCAGGCACTCACATGTGGCATCAGGAGTCCCTCTCCTGACTGTTGGTTTCAGTTTTCTCTGCAGGGGTTTCATTAAGGCACTGGTTCTCTCCTCATAGTGGCAAGGTGGCTGCCCAGGACAAGAGGCTTACATTCCAAGAGCTCAGCTATTTAAGGATAAGTTCCATCAGAAGTCCAAGTTGAGGCTGGGCTTGGTGGCTCACAACTGTAATCCTAGCACTTTGGGTGGCCAAGGTGAGTGGATCACTTGAGGTCAGGAGTTCGAGACCAACCTGGCCAACGCAGTGAAACCTTGTCTATACTAAAAAAAACCCACGAAAATTAGCTGGGTGTGGTGGCACGTGCCTGTAATCCCAGCTACTTGCAAGGCTGAGGTGGGAGAATCACTTGAACCTGGCAGGCGGAAGTTGCAGTGAGCCGAGATCACGCCATTGCACTCCAGCCTGGGCAACAGAACGAGACTCTGTTGGCAGTGACTAGATCATCTGTCCAGTCCTGAACCAGTCACTGTATCAGGTAGAAACATTGTTGGATTGACCAGGTGTGGGACACACGACCATCTCCAGACCTAGGAATGGCATCATCTCAACCCAAAGTCCGTGAACCAGGAGTTGGGGAGGAGCAAAGCTTCAGAGGAAACTCCAGGCCCTGTCATCAAGCAGAGGAGGAAAGGAGGCCACAGAGACTGAGGCACCAAGTACCCACTGAGCCCTCACCGCCAGCTCCTGCCCTGGCCAGTGCACTCCTGGACCATCACTCCTCTCCATCTTGTTCACATTCACCCTCTCATCCCAGCAGAGATCAGGCCAGGGGACTGGTGGCAAGTGAGTGAAGGGCTTCAGCAATGGGGGCCCCTACCTTCCAGGCACAATGCAAGTGGACCCCCCACACTTGGGGGCTCTCCTGGGTTGCACAGTGTCTTCCCAAAATTCACATCCACCTGGAACCTGCAAATATGACCTTATTTGGAAATGGAGTCTTTGCAGATGTTGTCAAGATAAGATGAAGTCATACTGTGTTAGGATGGGCCCCATATATGGTACAACTGGGGTTCTTATACGAAGCAGGACCCTGGCACACAGAGGCATACAGGGAGAGCGCTGTGTGATGAGGAAGGCAGAGATTGCAGCCATGCTGCCACCAGCCAAGGAGCCACCATCAACCAGGAGACGGGGCATGGATCCGATTCTCCCTGTGAACCTCCAGAAGGAGCCAACCATGCCAACACCTTGGTTTTGGTTTGGACTTCTGTTCCCCACAACTGTGAGACAATACAATCTGTGGGTTTAAGCTTTATGATAATTAGTTACTGTAGCCCTGGGAAAGGAATACAAGGGTAGACAGACACTGATCAAGTAATCAAACAAATGTGAAATTGCCCTGTGACAAGGGAGGTGCAGGGTGCCTGTGTTGGGGAAGAATTCTCTGAGACTTGAAGTCAGAGGAGTTAGCTAATGGGGCCGACAGGGGTCTACACACGCAGCTCACGGCCCAGATCTCGTTGGCCCAGTGTTTTTGCAAGGATTAGGAACTAACAATGGTTTTGCCAGAACATCCCAGGCCGAGGGGACAGCACGGGCAAAGGCCATGAAGTGGGAGGTGCCCTCTGTGAAACTAACAGGCTTTCAGCCACGTGGGTCTCTGTGATGCGTTGTCTCCAACACAGAGGGCTTTAAAAAGCCCCGAAACTGGACAGGTGTCACTGCCTGTGGCAGTAGCGGCCATTTGGCGCCTGTGGTTTCAACTCCACCCGTTTCACATGTCTATGTTAGCAGACTGGCCCCTGAAGGGGATCTGCGTGCCAGGCCCTGACCTGCCGGGCTTTGGAAACATCCTCGCCAGTGTCCCCCGACCTGTGCCCCGCCTTGTGGAGTGAGGCCTGGTTGCCCAAGCTGGCTAGGCCGGGCTGTTTGCTGCTTCCAACAAAGGAGAGAATGTATTGCTGCTTTTTATTGCCAGTGAGAGCTCCACGAGGCCTGGCCCGAGATGTGGCTGGCCTAAGGGGTCCCGGACGTGCTGTGCTGTGGACTCACCCAGTTCTGTGGTGCTTGGTCCAGCGAGGACTCCAGCCCCTTGGGGACGGGGCCTCGGGCTGCAGTCGCTGGGCCCCGAGCCGCCTGGGGGTAGGGCCTCAGGCTGTTTGGGGGCGGGGCCTCAAGCTGTCTGGGGACGGGGCCTCATGCTTCAGGGGCGGGGCCTCGAGCTGCCTGGGGGTGGGGTCTCAAGCTTCAGGGTCTGGGCCTCGAGCTGCCTGGGGCTGGGGTCTCAAGCTTCAGGGTCGGGGCCTCTTGCCGCCTGGGGACGGGGCAATCTGTTGGGGAGGAGGTTCTCGAACTGCTGAGGAGGACCACAGTGCTTTTGCTTCCTCTAGGAGGCCAGCTGCACATGCTGGAACATGCCATCTCTATGCCTCTGTTCCGTTGATAAATCCAGAGACATTACTCTCATCATTTCTTCCTCTGTAACACAATATTCATATCTGTGACCCCTTGGTAAAGCAGTTGTAAGCATTAAACAAGAGGAATTGCTCTTTCTTTCAGCAAATATTTTTTGAGCAGCTACTAGATGCCAGGCACTGTTTTAGACAGTGATACTTCAGGAAACATAATCAGACAGACAGACATGCCCTCCTGCAACTGACATTGTAGAACAAGGCTCCGCATCCTGTGGCCCACAGGCCAGATCCGGTTGACCGTCTGTTTTTGCATGGACGGTAAACTAAGACTGATTTTTTGCATTTTTTTATTTTATGAAAAAAAAATTTTGGCTGGGCGTGGTGACTCATGCCTGTAATCCCAGCACTTTGGGAGGCCAAGGTGGGTGGATCACCTGAGGTCAGGAGTTCAAGACCTCCCTGGTCAACATGCGGAAACCCTGTCTCTACTAAAAATACAAAAATTAGCCGTCATGGTTGTGGGCACCTGTAATCCCAGCTACTCAGGAGGCTGAGGCAGGAGAATCGCTTGAACCCGGGAGGCGGAGGTTGCAGTGAGCCGAGATCGTACCACTGCACTCCAGCCTGGGCAACAAGAGTGAAACTCTGTCTCAAACACAATAAAAATAAAAAATAAAATAAAATAAAATAGTGGTCTCTGGAACAATAGCTCAGTATCACCTGGACATTTGTTAGAAATCCAGACCTACTGAACCAGAATCCGTATTTTAGCAAGACCCCCAGGTAATCTGTGTGTACATTAAAATGTGAGATATTTTTGTAGCAACACTGATGGAACTGAAGGTTATTATCTTAAGTGAAATAAGCCAGATACAGAAAGACAAATATTGCATGTTCTCACTCCCAAGTGGGTGCTAAAAAATGCATACACATGGCTCCACAAAGAGTGGAATAATGAGCAGTGGAGGTTCAGAAGGGTGAATGTGAATTCTGACGGTTCATCCACCGCTGTGAATCATGATAAATAAGTTAATGGCTGCCAGGTGAGGTGGCTCGCACCTGTAATCTTAGCACTTTGGGAGGCCGAAGCAGGAGGATCACCTGAGCCCAGGAGTTCAAGACCAGCCTGGGCAACATGGCAAGACCCCATCTCTACAAAAAATGCAAAATATTAACGAGGCATGGTGTCATGCACCTGTAGTCCCAGCTACTCAGGAAGCTGAGATGGGAGGATCGTTTGAGCCTGGGAGATACAGGCTGCAGTGAGCCATGATTGCACCACTGTACTTCATCCTAGGTGACAAAGTAAGAACCTGTTTAAAAAACAAAAACAGGCTGGGCGCGGTGGTGGCCTACGCCTGTAATCCCAGCACTTCGGGAGGCTGAGGCAGGCGGATCACCTTAGGTCAGGTGTTCGAGACCAGCCTGGCCAACATGGCGATACCCTGTCTCTACTAAAAGTACAAAAATTAGCTGGGCATGGTGGTCGGTGCCTGTAATCCCAGCTACACAGGAGGCTGAGGCAGGAGAATAGCTTGAACCCGGGAGGTGGAGGTTGCAGTCAGCTAGATTGAGCCTGCACTCCAGCCTGGGTGACAGAGCAAGTCTCTGTCTCAAAAAAACACAGCAACAACAACAACAACAACAAAAAGAAATCCCTTAATAGGTACAATGTATGTTATTGGGATGACAGATCCTAAAAGCCCTGACCTGACTATTACACAATCTTTGCATGTAAAGAAATTGTATTTGCATCCCATACATTTATGTAAATAAAAAAAATTTTAAAGTGTGAGATATGCAGGTCTAAAATGATGCAGAATGCTCAGCACAGGGCATGACACTCAGCAAGAGCTCCATGAATATTAGCTAATGTGGTGGATGGACTCATGGTCTCGCAAAGAGGTCCACATCCTAATCCCCAGAACCTGTGAAAGTGCTAATTTACATGGTGAAAGGGGCTTTGCAGGTGTGATTGAATTAAGGCTCCTGAGATGAAGGAATTCACCTGGATTATCCCCGAGGGGTCCAATGATGTACTCACAAGGGTCTTTTTTTTTTTTTTTTTTTTTTGTAGAGTCTCTGTTGCCCGGGCTGGAGTGCAAGCTCGATCTCGGCTCACTGCAACCTCTGCCTCCTGGGTTCAAGTGATTCTCCTGCCTCTGCCTCCCGAGTAGCTGAAATTACAGGCGTGCGCCACCATGCCCAGCTAAGTTTTGTATTTTTAGTAGAGATGGGGTTTCACCATGTTGCCCAGGCTGGTCTCGAACTCCTGACCTCAGGTGGCCTCATCCTCTCAAAGTGCTGGGATTATAGGCATGAGTCACCACACCTGGCCCACAAGGGTCCTTATAAGAGGCGGTGGGCGGGGCAAGAAGAAACGTGAGCTATGAGGCTGGAAGCAGAGGGTGGAATACATGCCTTGAAGGTGGAGTCACCTGCTTTGCAGGGGGCCTGTAGAATCTGGAAAAGACAAGGACTCGGATTCCCCCTTAGAACCCCTCGGAGGAACCAAGCTCTACCGACACCTTGATGTTAGACATCCGACCAACAGAACGGTAAGAGAATAAATGTATCTTATTTTACGTTAGTAAGTTCGCGGAAGCTTGGAAGCTCGTTGGAGCAGCAATACAGAATGAATACATCTGCCATTCTCATTGTTATGTTTGTTGCAGGCTGGCTCTGCCATTTTCCTATTCCGTTGTTTCAGGCAAGTTATTGAGTCTCTCTGAACTTGAGTTTCCTGCTCTCAATGGAGACAAGAAGTTTTCCTACTTTGGGTTATCGAGAAGCTTAAATGAGATAATGCACGTAAAGTGACTCCAGCTGTCATGATTGTTGCTGCTCTTGTTTAAGTAAAGGCAGTGGCCACGACTGGCTCTGTGTGACCTTGGGCAAGTTATGTGACTTCTCTGAACTTGAGTTTCTCCACCTACAAAGTGGGGGTCATGACAGCACCTACCTCCTCAGGCTGTCATGAAGCTGGAAGGAGAGACCCTAAGCATAATTTCTGGGCTCATGCCCCGCTTGAGGAGGATGCAGGTGTAATTCTGGCCAAATTGGAGAATATGATCTCTAAACTGGGTGGGCTCCTCTAAGCTGTCCTGACTCGGGTCCTGAGGCTCAGGTATCCTACAGCCTCAGCCTGGCTGTCAGGGGAGTAGATCCTTCCTATTCCCTTTGCCTCCCCAGCTCTTTCCAAGTGGACACCACAACCCCATTGCTTTTTTTTTTAAGAGATGGAGTCTCCCTCTCTCACCCAGGCTGGAGTGCAATGGTGTGATCTCGGCTCACTGCAACCTCCGCCTCCTGGGTTCAAGCGATTCTCCTGCCTCTGAGTTGCTGGGATTACAGGTGCCACCACTACCGGCTAATTTTTGTATTTTTAGTAGAGATGGGGTTTCGCGATGTTGGCCAGGCTGGTCTCTAACTCCTGACCTGAAGTGATCTGCCCGCCTCAACCTCAAAGTGCTCAGATTACAGGTGTGAACCACCACGCCTGGCCCCCATTACCTTTTGTTGTGACAGCAGCAGACTCACTGGGGGCTTCTGTCCCCATAGGGCCAGGTGATCGAGTTAATTCATTGAGGAGGGGCAGGGGCCACTGGGCTGTGGCAGGGTCTGGACATCCCGACACAAGGGTCCTTCCTGTGCTGGGGTTCTGGACTCCAAGGCGGGAGTCAGTCTGAGGCCTGGCTGTGGGGCGTGGCTTCTATCCGGGCTGAAGTTTGCAGGATTTGTGCTGTGAGTGCTGGGCTTGGCTCCCTCGGAGTGTGTCTCACTGGGTTGGATCTGTCTGTGACTTGGGGTATTCTTTAAAGGGAAAAACCTGACAGACTTCACACTGCAGTGCCCCGTGCAGGGCCTGGCACATAGAAAATATCTATTGGGCCAGTGAATGGGAATGGGCCAAGGGACTGAACGTCCCCACTGCAAACAAGAAGGGAGTTTGTGTCAGTGGGGGATCTCCCAGGCGCCAGTAAAGGCTGGTTAACCAGGTCCTCCCTAAGCTCTGGGTGTTGCTGAAGTGGCCTTGCTGCTCTGAAAACAACAGGTAGCATTTCCTGAGCGGCTCCTCTGTACATCTCAGCCTCGCATCTCCCGGATGAGGACGTCTCACTTCCTACGAGGCCAGGACTGCAGCCTCAGAGAGGTTTGAGGGTGCGCCCAGGGCTACACACTTAGAGTGAGTTTGGGGCATGAGGCAAGGATTCGTGGGGTGGCTGCCCAGCTAAGCACCTGGACACTGTTCTGTAGGAAAAGAGAGTCGTTAAAGAATTTGTTTCTACCTCTTCTTGATTTTGTTACTTTCCCCCAACATTTTATTATGAAACTTTTGAAACAGCAACATCAACTCATTAACATTTTACTAAATTTGAGTGATCACATATCCGTTCCTCTATCCTTCTATCCATCCAAATTCTGGGTGCATTGTCTTCCTTCCTTCCTTCCCTCCCTCCCTCCTTCCATCCTTCCTTCTTTCTGAGTCTCACTTTGTCGCCCAGGCTAGAGTGCAGTGGCACGATCTTGGCTCACTGCAACCTCCACCTCCTGGGTTCAAGTGATCCTCCCACCTCTGCCTCCCCAGTAGCTGGGACTACAGGTGCCCACCACCATGCCTGGCTAATTTTTGCATCTTTTAGTAGAGATGGGGTTTTGCCATGTTGGCCAGACTGGTCTCAAACTCCTGACCTCAGGTGATCTGCCCACCTTGGCCTCCCAAAGTGCTGGGACTACAGGCGTGAGCCACCGCGCTTGGCCCACCCCAGTTTTTTTTTTTTTTTTTTTTTAAATCCAAGCACTCTGTTCTTATCCTTCATAGGATGATTACAATTCGATACACACTATTTGTTTCCTTTTGGGCAGGGCTAGGTCTGTCTTGTTCCCTCCTGTGTTCCCCAGTCTGGCACAGGTTTGATGTTCCATAAGTATCTGCTGAAGGAACAGATGAATGAGGGAGATGTTACTGGTCTTTGCTCCTCCGATGCTGCCCCCTAGTCCCGATGTCATGTCGATGTCAGGAAATCGACATGTCTGATTTCCTGAGAGCGGCTTATGAAGTCTTCTATGAAACAGCCCTCTGAGGCGGGGATCCCTAGATCGTACATTCACAGATGCGGCAGCTGAGGCTCAGAGAGGTGAAGTGACAGGCTCCGGGTCACACAGCATCGAGGGGGCAGGTCAGGATGTGGTTGCAGTTGCTCCGACCCCAGGCCTGTGCCCTGAGTCTCTACATAGCCATCCTGAGATCCCAAAGTGGGTCCTCCTCATGTCCCTGCTCTCCCCACTTCAGAAGCAGGAGCTAGAAAATTTCAAGGGGCCCCAGATACCCCACCTGGATGGCGACCAGGGTCAGGGCAGTCCTGCCTCCCAGGCTCTGAGTTAGGTTCCGCTCTTTCCCACTGCCTCCCAAATTAGTTCCACGTTCAGCCCGGGCCCTGTGGATTCCACTTGTTTTCTGTAACCGGAGCTCCCCCTGTGCTTGGCACCAAGCTCGGTGACTCGGCGTCGGCTCAGGTTCCTGATTTTCTTGGACGATTTCAAATGATTTCACTGGCAGAGAAAAGCCCAGTCGGGGGTCAGTGAGCAGATGACTCCCCTTTCCCGTAATCAGGTAGAAAAGGATCACAGATGATGAGCAGTGCCTCCCAGGGCACACAGGCTGGAGGAACAGGCCTCCTTTTCTACTTTCACCCCGGAAACCACCTTGCAGGATGGGCCTTATGATCCCCACTTCACAGATGGGGAAGTGAGGGCTCAGAGAGGTTGGGTGCTTTGCTGAGAGTTGCACAGCAAATGAGTAGCAGGGCAGGATCTGTCCCTTAGTCTGCTGGCCCCAACACCCAACCTCTTCCTCCCAGATTCCTTTCTGGCTCCAGGCTGCAGCAGGAACCTGGCCCTGGGGACTCAGAGTGGCGAAAACCCAGACCTTGCCCACAAAGAGCTCAAAGTCGAGCAGAAAAAGACTAGATTGAGTGCAAACAGTGATCAAAGCAGCACCCGCCAACATGAGACAATATGTATTTTTAGACAGTGAGTCAGTCCTGATGATTCACAGGCCTGGCTAGGCTTGCAGGGCAGCCCCAGGACACCAAGGGCAGGGCAGGAGATGAGCTACCCAGGGGCCAGGAGACCGGAAAGGGGTCCGGGGCTGTGCCTCCTTATTCTCCATTGTGTTGTCAAGGGCTGGAGGTGGGGCTAGACGCCTTCCCACTTGATCGGAAGATGCATTTTCGAATAAGTTCTTAACTAGCTCATGGTCACAGAATTAGAATGTGATACAAGCAGCTTCCTATCACTTTATAAGCATCTGCTCTGGACTGGGCACTGTGACGGGTGCTCAGGAGATGGCAGAGCATGAAACTGACAAAGTTCTAACCTCATGCAACTGATCTTCCAGAACAGGTGTGGGCACACTTTCTCCACAAAGGGCTATGTAGTAAATATTTTAAGCCTCGTGGGCCATTGCAACTCTTAAGGCTGCAGTTGTAGCTGGAAGGCAGCCATATGCAACGTGTAAATGAGGGGGTGTGGCTGTGTGCCAATAAAACTTTATTTACAAAATCAAGGAACAGCTACATTTGGCCTACGGGCTATAATTTGCTGACCCCTCTTCTAGAAGATGCCTTCCTCCACACACCCTGGTTCCCCTCATTTGCTCTCTGCTGTGTGACTTTGGGACCCCTGATGGCCCTGCGGACTGTGGCCTCCACAGCAATGTGCTGGTTCTGCAGGTGAAGCTGCTGCAGTGCTCTGTGTTCCTCGAAGATGTGTTTGCATTTGGCCTCACAAGCCCCCACATGTAGCTCTTTCTGAGTCATGTTGTACTGTGACCTTGTGGGGCACCAGCATCCGTGTGTCACTTGGTTCAAGCTAGTGCTTGGTCCATAGCCGATGATGGATGAATGTTTGTAGAATCTGCAGAATGAACAGACCCAAGGCTGTGCCTAGTCCTGTGTATCTTAACTTTAGTGAGAAACTGGCAATGGGTCGGGGGGTTGTGACAGAGACCAGGGCCCCCTCTGGTCTTCCTCCTTGTCCTCCAGGGGTCTAGGTACCCCACTGTCTCACCCCCACACCGTGCACACACGACAGTCCAGGAGGGAGGTGCAGGGCAGTGGGGAGGGCCTGGCTCGTTGTGGGCACCAGCACTGAGTCCCGGCTTCCTGATCTGTGAAATGGACGGGGATGAGGCCAGCCTCTCTCACAGAGGTTGCTCATGGGCTCAAGTAAATCTCTGTGCCGGCTCAACCACCGAAATTCTAGATGAACTGTCTCAGGTGTGCCTCTCGGCTCTTCTAAGAGGTAGAATTAGGGCAGGCATGGTGGCTTACGCCTGTAATCCCAGCACTTTGGGAGGCCAAGGCAGGTGGATCATGAGGTCAAGAGATCGAGACCATCCTGGCCAACATGGTGAAACCCTTTCTCTGCTAAAAATACAAAAATTAGCCAGGTGTGGTGGTGGGCACCTGTAATCCCAGCTACTCAGGAGGCTGAGGCAGGAGAATCACTTGAATCCCGGAGTCGGAGGTTGCGGTGAGCCGAGATTGTGCCACTATACTCCAGCCTGGGCGACAGAGTGAGACTCTATCTCAAAAAAAAAAAAAAAAAAAAAAAAGAAAGAGGTGGCGTTAGCACCAGTCTCACAGATAAGTTAACAGAGACTGGGGCATCCAGGGACTTGCTTGAGGTCACAGCTAGCAGGTGCTGGGTGGGGTTCAGACCCAGCCTCTCTGTGCCTCCCTTGACCATGGGTCACCCTCTGCAGTCAGCAACAGAGTGGCTGGAAACCCACTAGACTCTTTCCCGCCCCTGTATCTCTAGCAGATGGTCTTGGATAAGGTGGTCTTATCCTACGCCTGGCTGCCCCTCTACCCATGCCCCTGCCTTCCACCTGTACCCATTCAGTGGCCAGGCCAGGGGACGGACAGGCTCCTTATTGCTGCGTGGGTGTCTGGAGAGTGGGGCAGGCAGCCTGGCAGAGCTGTTAAGCAGCAACCCCACCACCAGTGCTTCTGGATGCTTCTGGGGCAGGAGCTACACAACTGTCATTCTCAGATTTGGGCTTACGTCCTGTGCTGGAGGATGGCTAGCCATGTGACCTGGGAAAGCGATGGGAGTCTTCCAAGCGTGTTTCTCACCTGCGTACTAGGAATGGTAGGTGACACGCAGGTGCACACAGTGGATTCTTATTTGTGGTAAATTCCCTGCAAACACTGAATTAGCAGATCTGGAGCTATTGCTCCTAGGAAGAAATACAGGTTAAGTTCTTACAGGCCTGTGGTCACATTTTCATCAAGTGATCAATACCTCACATGGTTGTATGTGTTTCTGTGTAGACGCTTTAATATATAAGCGATTCATTAACATCGAACATGTTGGCTGGGTACAGTGGCTCATGCCTGCTATCCCAGTATTTTGGGAGGCTGAGGTGGGCAGGTGGCTTCAGCTCAGAAGTTTGAGACCAGCCTGGCCAACACAGTGAAACCTCGTCTCTACTAAAAATACAAAAATTAGCTGGGAGTGGTGGCGCATGCCTGTAATCCCAGCTACTCTGGAGGCTGAGGCACGATAATTGCTTGAACCTACAAGGCAGAGGTTGCAGTGAGCTGAGATCGTGCTGCTGCACTCCAGCCTGGGCAACAGAGCGAGACTCTGTCAAAAAGAAAAATAGGCCGGGCGCAGTGACTCGTGCATGTAATCCCAGCACTTTGGGAGCCTGAGGCAGGCAGATCACGAGGTCAGGAGATTGAGACCATCCTGGCTAACACAGTGAAACCCCATCTCTACTAAAACTACAAAAAAATTAGCCAGGCATGGTGGCGGGCGCCTGTAGTCCCAGTTACTCGGGAGGCTGAGGAGTAACTGGGACTACAGGTGCCTGCCACCATGAGAATGGTGTGAACCTGGGAGGCGGAGCTTGCAGTGAGCCCAGATCATACCACTGCCCTCCAGCCTGGGCGACAAAGCAAGACTCCGTCTCAAAAAAAAAAAAAAAAAAAACAAAAAAGAAAAATAATTAAACATGTCCATGTCCGTAGGCAACAGGACTAAGTCATGCCTGAACAAACCCTCTCTGACACATGTGTTTTCTCTGTAACGTAGTCATTCCTGCCTTGCTCTCACTGCACATGGGGGTCATTCTAAACGTCGACACGACCGCAGAAAGCACAAAAATGGGAAAAATTTGGCACTAAGTAGACCACGAAAAGGATACTTGTTTGTGGCGTGAGAGCTGAGATCGGAAGGCAGTGTGAGATCTTCTGAAAACTTCAGCTGGGAACATGCCCCTCAGACAGTGGAAATTTTTTGCCACTTACACATGTCTGTGAACGACCTTGAAAGCGCCTTGAGTGTTGATTTTTGAGGTTACAAATACATTCTAATAAGTAGGTGAACTTGAAAATACAGAATCCACAAATAATGGGGATGGAGTCTGTGTCTGTGAAAATATATGCTCAGTCATTAGCTGAAAGCACCCTATGGAAAGGTGATTTGGTTTTTTTCTACATATAAGAAAAATCTTTTTTTTTTTCTTTTTTTTTGAGATGGAGTTTTGTTCTTCTCGTCCAGGCTGGAGTGCAGTGGTGCTGTCCTAGCTCACTGCAACCTCTGAATCCCGGATTCAAGTGATTCTCCTGCCTCAGCCTCCCAAGTAGCTGGGACTACAGGCACCCACTACCACTGCTGGCTAATTTTTTTTTGTATTTTTAGTAGAGATGGGGTTTCACCGTGTCAGCCAGGCTGGTCTTGAACTCCTGACCTCAGGTGATCCGCTGGCCTTGGCTTCCTAAAGTGCTGGGATTACAGGCATGAGCCACCGTGCCAGCCCAGATGAGAAAAATCTAAGGCCGTGAACAGTGGCTCACACCTGTAATCCCAGCACTTTGGGAGGCCAAGGTGGGCAGATCACGAGGTCAGGAGATCGAGACCATCCTGGGTAACACAGTGAAACTCCATCTCTACTAAAACTACAAAAAAATTAGCCAGACGTGGTGGCAGGTGCCTATAGTCCCAGCTACTCAGGAGGCTGAGGCAGGAGAATGGTGTGAACCCGGGAGGTGGAGCTTGCAGTGAGCGGAGATCACAGCACTGCACTCCAGCCTAGGTGACAGAGTGAAACTCCATTTCAAAAAAAAAAGAAAAGAAAAATCTATTCCACTTTTGAGAACTTGCTTTTGTGCCTGTCTGAGCTAGGCTCTTCAAGGCCTTATCTCACTTAATCCTCACAAGGGTCCTGTGAGTTTGGTACTGTTATTATCCCTGTGTTACAGATACGGCACAGACAGGTTAAGTAACCTGCCTATCATCACACAGCCAGCACATAAAACTCACACCTGGGCAACCAGACACCACGCACACAACACCCCTGGTACGGGCCTGGCACAGAGTGTTGTTAATAGGCTGTTGTATTTTGAGCAGTGTTTGGACCCAGCCCTGTGCGGACTCAAAGCTCACCACACCATGGAAGATGACCGTGTTTCCTTTTGTCTTTTTTTTTTTTTTTTTTGAGACAGTCTCTATCACCCAGGCTGAACTGCTGAGGCATGATCTAGCTCACTGCAGCCTTGAACATGTGGGTTCAAGCAATCTCCCCATCTCAGCCTCCCAGGTAACTGGGACTATAGACATGTACCACCATGCCCAGCTAGTTTTTTGTTGTTGTTGTTCATTTGTTTGTTTTTGTTTTTGTGGTTGTTTTGTTTTTAAGATGGAGTCTCACTCTGTCACCCAGGCTGGAGTGCAGTGATGTGATCTCGGCCCATTGCAACCTCTGTCTCCTGGGTTCAAGCGATTCTCCTGCCTCAGCCTCCCAAGTAGCTGGGACTACAGGCGTCTGCCACCACGCCTAGCTGATTTTTGTATTTTTGATGGAGATGGGGTTTCACCGTGTCAGCTGGGCTGGTCTTGAACTCGTGACCAGATTATCTGCTCGCCATGGCCTCCTGAAGTGCTGGGATTATAGGTATGAGCCACCGCACCTGGCTCCCAGCTAGTTTTTAAATTGATTTGTGGAGATAGGGCCTTGCTATGTTGCCCAGGCTGCTCTTAAACTCCTGGCCTCAAGCCGTCGTCCAGAGACTACAGGCATGAGCCACTGCACCCAGCACACACATGTTATTAGTATGCATGGTAGACACTCCATAAAGAGTGGTTTTAGCCTGGCCAACAGGCTGCAGGATGTTGGAGCTCAAAAAGACTTCAGATTTCATCTGTCAACCCAAAAGAGAAGGGGACTTTATTTCATTTTTCTGAGACACAGTTTTACTCTGTCGCCCAGGCTAGAATGCAGTGGCGCCATCTCGGCTCGCTGCAACCTCCACCTCCCGGGTTCAAGTGATTCTTGTGCCTCAGCCTCTTGAGTAACTGGGATTACAGGCGCCTGCCACCATGCCCAGCTAATTTTTGTATTTTTAGTAGAGATGGGGTTTCACCATGTTGGCCAGGCTGGTTTCTAACTCCTGACCTTGAGTGATCTGCCCACCTCGGCCTCCCAAAGTTCTGGGATTAGAGGCGTGAACCACTGCTCCTGGCCGAGAAGGAGACTTCTTTAGAGCATTCACTTGTTCATTTATTCAGTTAATCTGTGACCTGAGTACCTTCTGTGTGCCAGATGCAGGACTAGGGACATGGAGGAGAACGTACAAGCAGGTCCTGCCCTCAAGGGGCTCCTAGTCCATGGGAGACAAACACTGAACAACCACAGGTCCACATAAAGACCAGATTGTAACTGTGATGAGTGCTACCAAAAAGGGAGGAAGCACATGTGCCCAGCTCTAGGGACCACGTCACGAGGGTTCTGTCCCCGTCGTGGCAATCCCTTGCCCTTTGCTGGACATTAGTATTTTAGCTTCTCTTGTAGTTAGAAGTAGCCTTGTGGGCTGGGCATCATGGCTCACACCTGTAATCCCAGCACTTTGGGAGGCCGAGGTGGGCAGAGCATTTGACATCAGGAGTTTGAGACCAGCCTGAGCAACATGGTGAAACCCTGGCTCTACCAAAAAAAAAAAAAAATTAGCCGGGTGTGGTGGCACATGCCTGTAATCCCTGTAATCTTAACTATTCAGGAGGCTGAGGCAGGAGAATTGCTTGAACTCAAGAGGCAGAGGTTGGAGTCAGCTGAAATTGCGCACTGTACTCCAGCCTGGGTGACAGAGGGAGACCCTGTCTCAAAGAAAAGAGAAGTGGGCCGGGCGCAGTGGCTCGCACCTGTAATGCCAGCACTTTGGGAGGCCGAGGCAGGTGGATCACGAGGTCAGGAGATCGAGACCATCCTGGCTAACACGGCGAAACCCCATCTCCACTAAAATACAAAAAATTAGCTGGGCATGGTGGCGAGCGCCTGTAGTCCCAGCTACTTGGGAGGCCGAGGCAGGAGAATGGCGTGAACCAGGGAGGTGGAGCTTGTGGTGAGCCGAGATCGTGCCACTGCACTCCAGCCCGGGCAACAGAGCGAGACTCCTCCGTCTCAAAAAAAAAAAAAAAAAAAAAAAAAAAAAAGAAGTGGCCATGTGTATGCAAGGGCTAGACACCACTTCTGTCTCTTTTTGCCTTGAACTAGGATGTGACAGCACATAGGCTGGAGATGGAAAGCAAACACACAAAGGTGGCAGAGTGAGAGAAGACAGGAGGAACCTGGATGCTTTTTTAAAAAAATTATTTTTGTGGAGACAGGATCTTGCTATGTTGCCCAGGCTGGTCTTGAACTCCTGGGCTTAAGGGAGCCTCTCACCTTCGCTTCCCAAATTGTTGGGATTATAGGCATGAGCCACTGCGCAGCCAGAATTTGGATCCTTGATGCCAAAGAGCCTCAGTGCGAACCTCCAACCTTCTTGCCAAGTATAGCCACTGTCTGCAGCTTTAAGTCACTGTCAGGTGCATTTCCTGTGACTTGCGGCCGAAGGCACTCCTGACTCAGTCAGCCGCCCTGAGGACCAGCTGTTGAGGTTAGGGCCTATACCAAGGAGAGTTCACAGGGGCCCACAATGGGATCCCACAGCCTCTGACTCCGCATTCAAAATTTGCTCTGCTTTGCGCACTGGTTCCCAAAGCTTGGGCCTTGGTTAAGCTGGATTCTGCTTCCGTATGTGAACACTGCTGCCTCGCCCGTCAGGTACGGGGATTCCAAACCGCAGTACCTCCCCAGCCTCCCGTACCACCATGTCCCCACCACAGGTGCTGCGTGCTCTCCTTTCAGCTCACCCCCCGGCCCCAATCCTCTTACAGTACACTTGTTTACAAAGGAGGCAAACTTTTGTTTACAAAAGTTCCATCGCCATCGGTGACAAGCCAGTATTCCTTGCCATAAAACAAGGCCATTGTTCCATTTTTCCCTCTGTGAAATGGGGATTATAATATTTTGCTGTGTTTGGTGTATGAAACTGCTTAGAACAATGTATGGCTTACAGTAAGTGCTCAATAAAGATTTGTTATCACTGTTACCCCTGAATAAGAAGGTCATTGTAAATACAAACAAATACATACATGTAAACAAATACTATGGTGGACCATATGAAATCATCATCTGACTATTTTCAAGCTATAATCACAGCAAAATTGTATTTGGTTTAACTATGTCTATGTACATATAAAGTATGATAGCTGAGCTCAGTGGCTCATGCCTGTAATCCCAGCACTTTGGGAGGCCAAGGCAGGAGGATTGCTTGAGTCCAGGAGTTCAAGACCAGCCTGGGCAACATAGTGAGACATGATTTCTATTTAAAAAAAAAAAAAGGTTTTGCTGGGCGCGGTGGCTCAAGCCTGTAATCCCAGCACTTTGGGAGGCCGAGACGGGCGGATCATGAGGTCAGGAGATCGAGACTATCCTGGCTAACATGGTGAAACCCTGTCTCTACTAAAAAATACAATAAACTAGCCAGGCGAGGTGGCGGGCACCTGTAGTCCAGCTACCCGGGAGGCTGAGGCAGGAGAATGGCGTAAACCTGGGAGGCGGAGCTTGCAGTGAGCCGAGATCCGGCCACTGCACTCCAGCCTGGGCGACAGAGCGAGACTCCATCTCAAAAAAAAAAAAAAAAAAAAAAAAAAAAGGTTTTTAAAAATTAGCCGGGGATGGTGGTGTGCACCTGTAGTCCCAGCTACTTGGGAGGCTGAAGTGGGAGGATTGCTTTGAGCCCAGGAGCTCAAGGCTGTAGTGAGCTATGATTGCACCGCTTTATTCCAGCCTGGGCAACAGAGCAAGACCCTGTCTCAAGAAAATAAATAATAAAGGCCAGGTATGGTGGCTCATGCCTGTAATCCCAGCATTTGGGAGGCCAAGGCAGATGGATCACCTAAGGTCAGGAGTCCAAGACCAGCCTGGCTAACATGGTAAAACCCCATCTCTACTAAAAATACAAAAATTAGCCAGGCGTGGTCATGAGCACCTGTAATCCCAGCTACTTGGGAGGCCGAGGCAGGGGAATCGCTTGAACCCAGGAGGCAGAGGTTGCAGTGAGCCAAGATTGCGCCACTGCACTCCAGCCTGAGCAACAAGAGCAAGACTCTGTCTCAAAAATAAATAATAAATAAATAAGTAAAGTGCAAGTCCTGGTGTGTGTGTGTGTCTGTCTCTCCTCCCCCCACGTCCTTTTTCTCTTTCTCTCCCCCACTTTCTTTTTCTCTCTCTCCCCAACACAGTATAATATATGTATATATCTAAATATATAATAAATAGATATTCTAAACGAAAAAGCCCTGGTCTGTGAACCACAGAAAATGGTCTCGCTCCTACTGTGGTGGCACTCTGCCCTGTGGGGACCCCTGACTGGAGGAGGGCAGCTGAGAGTTGGTTCCAGGCTTCAGAGTCACATGGAATAGGGTTGGAATGGTGGCTGTGTCACATTTTGGCAACTGGACAGGGGACAGCCTCTCAGGTACCCTGTCTGTCAATATCTCCCTGTCCAGGTGGTGTGTGTGTTAAATGATGTCATGAATCTAAGTGCTTAAACCAGGCCGGGCACAGTGGCTCATGCCTGTAATCCCAGCATTTTAGGAAGCCGAGGTGGGTGGATCACCTGAGGTTGGGAGTTTGAGACCAGCCTGGCCAACATGGTGAAACTCCATCCCTACTAAAAACACAAAAATTAGCCGGGCGTGGTGGCATGCACCTGTAATCCCAGCTGCTCGGGAGGCTGAGGCTGGAGAAGCACTTGAACCCAGGAGGCAGAGGTTGCAGTGAGCTGAAATTGTGCCACTGCCCTCCAGCCTGGGTGACAAGAGTGAAACTCCATCTCAAAAATAAATAAACAAATGAATGAATGAATGAATGAATGTACTTAACCCAGAGCCCAGCAAGTGATGAGCATGCAATCAATGGCGTTTTTGTTTCTCCTCTTCCTTCTTTCCATTATTAGACATGTTTAGTTGTTAGTATCATGTACTAGTCAATTAAAAGCATCTGCCAAGGAGTACAGACAGCAAGAGCTCCAGGAGGGCTTGCTCTGCATAAGTGGTGGGGAGGGGAGGGCCCCCTCTCCTGCCTCCGAACCTCATAGCACTTGTTGCTCCCCCTCCCCGCTTCCCAGTCTCCCCCATGCAGTGTCTCAGTGTCCTGCCAAGCCAGCCTTCCCTCAGCTCCACTCTTGTGGCCTGGCCCCTTGGTAGGCACCGTCCTTCCTGTTGCCTTCCTGCCCTTCATTGAGTCATTCATTTATTCAAGAACCTTTTCTTGACCGCATGGGCCATGCCAGGCTACCTGCCAGCCCCTGAGGTCACAAAATGAGCCAGGAGGGCCCTGGCTTCCCAGAGAGCATAGTCCAGAGATGGAGACAGACTCAGGACCAAACCCACAGGCCCTCCCCAAGTTTGAGGCTCCGGCTCAAGAAAAACAAGTTGGTCCTCTCTTTAGAAAGAGCCTGAAGCAGCTGGATGCAGTGGCTCACATCTGTAATCCTAACACTTTGGGAGGCTGAGGCAGGGGGATCACCTGAGGTCAGGAGTTCGAGACCAGGCTGGCCAACATGATGAAACCTCATCTCTACTAAAAATACAAAAATTACCCGGGCATGGTGGTGGACACCTGTAATCCCAGCTACTTGGGAGGCTGAGGCGGGAGAATCGCTTGAACCTGGGAGGTGGAGGTTGCAGTGAGTTGAGATTGCGCCATTGCACGCTAGCCGGGGCAACAAGAGTGAAACTCCATCTCAAAAAAAAAAAAAAAAAGCCTGAAGCTCTGCACAGTTCTCATCATTGGCTCCCGTGGCCCATCTCTCTACCTCCTGCCTTGGCACGCCCCTTGGCCCAGCCACAATAAGACATTTATAACCTTCCCAAGGCAGGAGCGGGAACTAAGAGTGTAGGCACTGTGCCTGTGTCCCCCTCTCAGCTCTGTGACCTTGGGTGGGTGACAAACACCTCTGGTCAGTAAAAATAGATGCTATAGGCAGACATGGTGGCTCACGTCAATAATCCCAGCACTCTGGGAGGCCAAGGTGGGAAGATTGCTTGAGGCCAGGAGTTTGAGACCAGCCTGGGCAACATAGTAAGACCCTATCTGTAAAAATAAAAATAAAAATAAGCCAGGTGTGATGGCATGTGCCTATAGTCCCAGCTACTCAGGAGGCTGAGGCAGGAGGCTCGCTTGAGCTCAGGGGTTGGAGGCTGTGGTGAGCTATGATTGCACCACTGCACTCCAGTTCTGGCCACAGAGCAAGGCCCTGTCTCAAAGCCTGGAGCAGTCAGTGCCTCGACTGAGTGAATGATGGTGTTACCAGGCAGGTGCAGGGGCCAGCATCAGCTCTCTACTTTCTCCTCCCCTTGGCCAGCACCTCCTAGGGGCTAGGAGCCATATCAGGAATGATTCTGATTCCCATGAGTCATTCAAGGTGCTGATTCTCAGCCCTGGCTGCACGGGAGAATCATCTGGGAGCTTTAAAAGGTGTATGTCTGGATCCCACATCAGCCCAATTAAATCAGACCTGTGGGTGAAAAGCACATTGTTTTTTGTTTTTTTTTTTAAAAACTGCCCCCATGATTCTGAAGCAAAGCCAAGGCTAGGAACTTCTATATTAAAATCAAGTTAAATAAAATTAAATAAAAATTACATCTAAAATTAGCAAAGAGAATTTTAGATTTTTCTTAGGCCATTCTCCAACTTGTTTTTGTGAGAACATTTTCATACAGACAAAAACCTTGGAGGAAAAATAGTACATAAACCCATTATCTACCCACTACCTCGATTTGGTAATGATTTTCTGTATCTGTTTTATCTCACTCTGTGGAGGCCAAAGATAAGTTAGATCTTAAACACATCATCCCTAAGTACAATTAACGAATGTCAACATCATCTAATAACCTGTCTACATTCAAATATTCTCAGTTGTCCCAATGTGTAAAAATACATTTCGCCATGCACAGTGGTTCAAACCTGTAATCTGAACACTTTAGGAGACCAAGGTAGGAGGATCACTTGAGCCCAGGAGTTCAAGACCAGCCTGGGCAACACAGTGAGACCGTCTCTACAAAAAATACAAAAACTAGCCATGCACAGTGGTGTGTGCCTGTAGTCCCAGCTACTCGGGAGCCTGAGGTGGAAGAATAACATGAGCCCTGGAAGTTGAGGCTGCAGTGAGCCATGACTGCACCACTGCACTCCAGCCTGGGCAACAGAGGGAGATGCCATGTCAAAAAAATAAAAATAAAAAACACATTTTAAAGTCAAGCATGGTGTCAGGCACCTGGGATCCCAGCTACTCGGGAGGCTGAGGCAGGAGGATCGCTTGAACCTGGGAGGTAGAGGTTGCAGTGAGCCAAGATTGTGCCACTACACTCCAGCCTGAGCAACAGAGCAAGACTCAAAATAAATAAAGAATACATTTTATACTTTATAAATAAAGTATAAAATGGGAGCCTGCCTTGGGCTCCCAAAAATAGTGGGATTACAGACATGAGCCACCGTGCCCAGACACATTTTAGATCTTAAACCAGGATCCTATCATGCATGCATAGCACGTTGCATTTGGTTACATTGTTTGTCTTTTTTTCTGTCCTGCCATTTGCCCCTACTCATGACACTGACTTCTAGAAGAGTCTAGGTTCTCTTTATACTGTAGGTTATTTTAAATTCTGTATAGCATTCCCCCCTTTTCCAAGGGAGATACACTCCAATAACTCCGCTGATGCCTAAAACTGTGGCTAGTACCGAGCCCTTTATATATTAAAACTCTGTCTTTTCCTGTAGATAGATACCTGTGACAAAGTTTCATTTATAAATTAGGCACAGTAAGAGATCAGCGACAAGGACTCACGATAAAATGGCACAATTATAACAATGTACTATAATGAGTTTTATGAATGTGGGCTCTCTGTCAATATCCTGTTATATTGTAGTCACCTATTTTCATTTCTTTTTGAGATGGAGCTTCACGCTTGTCACCCAGTCTGGAATGCAATGGTGCGATCTCAGCTCACAACAACCTCCACCTCCTGGGTTCAAGCAGTTCTCCTGACTCAGCCTCCTGAGTAGCTGAGATTACAGGAGTGTACCACCATGCCTGGCTAATTTTTCATATTTTTAGTAAAGACAGGGTTTTCCTATGTTGGCTAGGCTGGTCTCCAACTCCTGACCTCAGTAGATCCACCTGCCTTGAGCTCCCAAAGTGCTGGGATTATAGGCATGAGTCACCACACTCAGCCAGTCACCTATTTTCCAACCACAGTTGACCGTGGGTAACTGAAACCTCGGAAAGTGACACTGAGGATATGGGAGAACTACTGTATTTGTCTAATTCTTTTTTTTTTTTTTTTTTGAGATGGAGTCTTGCTCTGTCACCCAGGCTGTAGTGTAGTGGCGTGGTCTTGGCTCACTGCTGCAAACTCCGCCTCCCAGGTTCAAGCAATTCTCATGCTCTCGAACTCCCGATCTCAGTGATCTGCCCGCCTTGGCCTCCCAAAGTGCTAGGATTACAGGCGTGAGCCACCGTGTCCGGCCTATATTTGTCTAATTATTTCCTGGTGAAGCTGTTCAACTTGTTCATCTGTCTCACGTATTTCTCGTACTCCGGAAAGTTAGGCCTAGATGAAAGATTATTATTATTTATATTATTATTATTTTTGAGACAGGGTCTCACTCTGTTGCCAGGCTGGAGTGCAATGGCGCGATCTCGGCTCACTGCAACCTCTGCCCCCGGGGTTCAAGTGATTCTCCTGCCTCAGCCTCCTGAGTAGCTGGGACTACAGGCACGCACCACCATGCCCGGCTAATTTTTTTGCATTTTTAGTAGAGATGAGGTTTCACCATGTTGCCAGGATGGTCTCGATCTCCTGACCTCGTGATCTGCCTGCCTCGGCCTTCTAAAGTGCTGGGATTACAGGCGTGAGCCCCTGCGCCAAGGAGATGAAAGATTTTAGCGCCCGGGGGTAATATGATGTCGCATCACATCACAGGGGCTCCTGCCAGCAGACTGTACCGCTCAGGGGTCCTGAGCTTACTGCTTCATTGACGTGTTGACTGCTTGATGTCCCCATTGTCAAGTCGTTGTCCCTGTGCCATTGGTAATCTGTGGGGTGCTGTCCTGGCGCTGGGTGAGTAGCCTGCTCCCCAGTGATCTTTCACCCAGCACATTGGCATCTCGTCATGACTCTGACCTGAATCAACAATTGCACTGGGGTTGGCAAAACTGTGATTTTGCTAACTCCATCATAACTGCTACATTTGAGCTGGTAATCTTCCATAGAAAAGAACTTTTCTGGCTGGGCGTGGTGGGTCATTCCTGTAATCCCAACACTTTGGGAGGCTGAGACAGGAGGATCACTTGAGCCTAAAAGTTTGAGACCAGCCAAGGCAACATATTGAGACCTTGTCTCTCCAAAACATTTAAAAATTAGCTGAGCGTGGTGGCATGTACTTGGAGGCTACTCGGGAGGCTGAGGCAAGAGGATCGCTTGAGCCCCGGAATTGGAGGCTATGGTGAGCTGTGATTGCATCAGTACATTCCAGCCTGGGCAACACAGCAAGACCTTGTTTCAAAAAAAAAAAAAAAAAAAAAAAAGGCTTTCCCCCACTTTTATTTCTTAAGTACAGTGAATTCTCATTAGACTGAGTTATGTTTTTTAAAGTTGCCACAGCAAACATTGAATTAAGACATGCTGAATCATTGCTCCTAGGGGAAATATAGATTCAGTTTCTGTAAGTCTCTGGTCATGTTGTCAGCTGATGAATACATAACCTGGTTTTATCTGCATTTCTGTTTGAAGATGCCTTATTTAATGTATATGGTTGATTCGTTAACATTGAACTAAAAGCCAGCAGCACTACAACTTGTCTCTCAGTGAAGCTTACCTGACATACACATTTTCTCTGTGAGGCTCATCACAGCCTTCCTTGCTTAGAAACATTGGACACGAAGGCCGGGCGCGGTGGCTCACACCTGTCATCCCAGCACATTCGGAGGCTGAGACAGGAGGATCGTGTGAGGTCAGTAATTCAAGACCAGTCTGACCCACATGGTGAAACTCTGTCTCTACTAAAAATATAAAAATTAGCCGGGCGTGGTGGCACTCACCTGTCATTCCAGCTACTTGAGAAGCTGAGGCAGCAGGATCACTTGAACCCAGGAGGCAGAGGTTGCAGAGAGCAGAGATTGCACCACTGCATCCCAGCTTGGGCAACAGAGCGAAACTCCGGTCTCAAAAAAAAAAAAAAAAAAAAAAAAGCCGGGTGGGGTGGCTCACACCTGTAATCCCAGCACTTTGGGAGGCTGAGGCAGGCAGATCACCTGAGGTCAGGAGTTCGAGACCAGCCTGGCTAACATAGTGAAACCCTGTCTCTACTAAAAAATACAAAAATGAGCTGAGCATGATGGCACGTGCCTGTAGTCCCAGCTACTCGGGAGGCTGAGGCAGGAGAACAGCTTGAACCCAGGAGTCAGAGGTTGCAGTGAGCTGAGATCATGGCACTGTATCCCAGCTTGGGCAACAGAGTGAAACTCTGTCTCAAAAAAAAAAAGAAACATTGGACATCATGTTAGCAGTGCACTGGTACCATTTTGAGAGAGAAAATCACCCACAAACATACAAAAAATGTGGCACTTCTGGTTAAATCAACTGCAAAAAAGATGCTTGTTTGCAGTACGGGAACTGAAAGGAGCTCAAGTGTCACCTTGTTTGGCCTCCCCTGGGAGCATGTACGTCAGGGGATTAAGATTTTTTTCCCTGCTTTGCCTTTGTCTGTGATTTTGACAATGAAAGTGTTGCAAGATCTGTTGATTTGGGGGTTAGAAATAAATTAGAGTGAGTAGGCATATCTGCAAATATCAGATTCTTGAATAATGAGGATAATTGTCAATATGGACACATGGATTTTTATTCATCCAATTTATTATTCAACATATTATACTTCATTATAGTCATTATTCTTCTAGATGTTTAGAAGTCCCAATGTGGCCAACAGATATCCCTTCGGCCTGACTTCTACGTCCCTTTGATGTGATTCTTTTTGTCTTTGATAGCTTTCTTGATTTTCTATACAAGATATTGTAAGCTCAGCTGGAATCAGCCATTTCTCCAAAGAGTCTCAGTTCTTAGTTAAGAGGAAATGGTGTTTAGACTCCAAGACCTGGGTGTTAGATGTGCTCATTGCTCCTGGGGTGTCATTACCCCTAGGCTATTTCAGTAGACAGAGATATAAAATGTATTTTTTAAAAATTATGCACAGGTTGGGCATGGTGGCTCACGTCTGTAAATCCCAGCACTTTGGGAGGCTCAGGTGGGCAGACGGCTGGAGTCCTGGAGTTTAAGACCAGCCTGGGCAATACGGTGAAACCCCAGCTGTACAAAAAATACAAAAATTAGCTGGGCTTGGTGGTGTGTACCTGTGGTCCCAGTTACTTTGGAGGCTGAGGTGGGAGCATCACTTGAGCGTGGGAGGCAGAGGCTGCAGTGAGCTAATAGCATGCCACTGCACTCCAGCCTGGGTGATAGAGCAACACAAGACCTTTCCTCAAAAAAAAAAAAAAAAAAAAAAATCATGCATGAATAATGTTAAATCTTATATGTATACATATAAAATTGAAACCTTGGAAAGTGAAACAAAGGATAAGAGGGATATCAACAGAGGATACTGATAGTTCCAATGTAAATATCACATGTCAAGAGTGTTTTCTTAACTACTTTTTTATTATGTTAAAATATACATAACATAAATTGACCTTCTTAACTTTTCTTTTTTATTGAGATGGAGTCTCACTCTGTCGCCCAGGCTGGAGTGCAGTGTTGCAATCTTGGCTCACTGAACCCCCACCTCCTGGGTTCGAGCCATCCTCCTGCCTCAACCTCCTGAGTAGCTGGGATTACAGGCATGTGCCACTATGCCCAGCTAATTTTTGTATTTTTAGTAGAGATGGGGTTTTGCCATGTTGGCCAGGCTGGTGATCTCCTGACCTTAGGTGATCCGCCCACCTCAGCCTCCCAAAGTGCTGGGATTACAGGTGTGAGCCACTGCACCTGGCCTGACCTTCTTAACTTTTTAAGTTCAGTGACATTAAGTGCATTCACATTATTGGGCAGCCCTCACCACCATCCACCTCCAGAACGTTTTCATTTTCCCAGACCACGATTCAGTATCCATTAAATACGAACTCCTCATCCCCTTCTCCAGCCCCCAGTAACACCATTCTATTTTCTGTCTCTATAAATCTGACTACTCTAGGAACCTCATACGTGGAATCACACAATATGTGTCCTGTCATGACTAGTTGCTTTTACAAAAGCATAATGTTTTTGACAATCATCTGTATTGTAGCATATATGAGAATTGTCTTCCCTTTTTTTCTTTTTTTTTTTTTTGACAGAGTCTCGATCCGTCACCCAGGATGGAGTACAGTGGTGCGATTTCAGCTCACTGCAACCTCTGCTTCCAGGTTCATGCCATTCTCCTGCCTCAGCCTCCCGAGTAGCTGGGACTACAGGTGCCCACCACCATGCCTGGCTAATTTTTTGTATTTTTAATAGAGACAGGGTTTCACCGTGTTAGCCAGGATGGTGTTGATCTCCTGACCTCGTGATCCGCCTGCCTCGGCCTCCCAGAGTGCTGGGATTACGGGCATGAGCCACCGCACCCAGCCAATTTCCTTCGTTTTTTAAGGCTAAATAATATTCTGTTGTCTTTATATACCATATTTTGTTTATCATTCATCTGATAATAGACATGGGTGTTATTTCTACCTTTTGACTTATTGTGAATGATGCTGTTATGAATATTGGTATAAAAATGGCTGTTCATCCTAACTGCACTTATTTTTATTATTTTTTGATATAGGGTCTCACTCTGTTGCCCAGGCTGGAGTGAAATGGCACAATCACAGCTCACTGCAGACTCTACCTGGGCTCAGCAGATCCTCCCACCTCAGCCTCCCAAATAGCTGGGACTACACATGTGCACCACTGTGCCTGTTTGTTTTGTTTTGTTTTTTGTTTTTTTGTAGAGACTAGGTTTTGCTGTGTTGCCTGGACTGGTCTCAAAGTCCTGGGCTCAAGTGATCCTTCCACCTCAGCCTCCCAAAGTGCAGGGATTATAGGCGTGAGTCACCACGCCTGGCCTCATCATAACTACTTTTATATTTATATCTTTTTTCACACACTGAAAATCTAGGTGCCTAAAAACATTAGTATTTCTCCTACGCTAAGTGTACAATTGTTCAAAAATTGTAATAGCAACAACCTCTAAAAAGAAACCTACAAGAAATAGAAAGCAGATTGGTGGTTTTCAGGGCCTGACAGGAGGGTGGAGTAAGGAGTGGCTGATTCATGGGGACGAGGTGTTCTTTTGAGGCAATAAAAAAGTTTCAGATAGGCCGGGCGCGGTGGCTCAAGCCTGTAATCCCAGCACTTTGGGAGGCCGAGACGGGCGGATCACGAGGTCGGGAGATCGAGACCATCCTGGCTAACACGGTGAAACCCCGTCTCTACTAAAAAATACAAAAAACTAGCCGGGCGAGGTGGCGGGCGCCTGTAGTCCCAGCTACTGGGGAGGCTGAGGCAGGAGAATGGCGGGAACCCGGGAGGCGGAGCTTGCAGTGAGCTGAGATCCGGCCACTGCACTCCAGCCTGGGCGGCAGAGCGAGACTCCGTCTCAAAAAAAAAAAAAAAAAAAGTTTCAGATATTGATGATAGATAGTGGTGATAGTTGCATAACATCTTGAATGTCCTAAATGCCACTGAGTTGTAAACTTTAAAACTTTAATTAATTTCATGTGAGTTTCACCTCAATTAAAGAAAAGAACACAGACCGGGCATGGTGGCTCACACCTGTAATCCCAGCACTTTGGGAGGCTGAGGCGGGTGGATCATGAGGTCAAGAGATTGACACTATCCTGACCAACATGGTGAAACCCCGTCTCTACTAAAAATACAAAAATTATCTGGGCATGGTGGCACATGCCTGTAGTCTCAGAAACGCTTGAATCCAGGAAGTGGAGATTGCAGTGAGCTGAGGTTGCACCACTGCACTCCAGCCTGGGTGACAGAGCAAGACTCCATCTCAAAACACACACACACACACACACACACACACACACACAAACACCTGGGTCCTGGGTGCTATTTAAGATGCCTATGTCGTTCTTTTTGTCCTTGAAATATGTCACTCTGAATATATATCACCCTGAGGAGGTACAGTCAGATCACTGTGTTCAACAGGTATTATTAACAGAAATAAGTTTTAATCTGGGTGCAGTGACTCACTCCTGTAATCTCGGTGCTTTGGAAGCCGAGGTGGGCAGATTACCTGAGGTCAGGAGTTCGAGACCAGTCTGGCCAACTTGGTGAAACCCTGTCTCTAAGAAAAATACAAAAATTAACCAGGCGTGGTGGTGGGTGCCTGTAATTCCAGCTACTCAGGAGGCTGAGGCAGGAGAATTGCTTGAACCTGGGAGGTGAAGGCTGCAGTGAGCCGAGATTGTGCTACTGTACTCTAGTCTGGGCCATAGAGTGAGACTCTATCTCAATAAATAAATAAATACATAAATAAATAAATTTTCTCATTTTGATTATGTTATCAATTTGATATGCAATTAGCTTACTAGTTTCTGTATTGTATTCATCTCTGGGATGTGCTTTTTATCTTTTTATTGTTATTTTTGAGATGGAGTTTCGCTCTTGTTCCCCAGGCTGGAGTGTAATGGTGTGATCTCGGCTCAGCGCAACTTCCACCTCCCGGGTTCAAGCGTTTCTCCTGCCTCAGCCTCCCGAGTAACTAGGATTACAGGTGCACCCACCACGACAGGCTAATTTTGTATTTTTAGTAGAGACGGGGTTTCTCCATGTTGGCCAGGCTGGTCTCGAACTCCCGACCTCAGGTGATCCGCCCGTCTTGGCCTCCCAAAGTGCTGGGATTACAGGCGTCAGCCACCATGCCCGGCCTATTTTTATTTGAGATGAGGGTCTCACTCTGTTGCCCAGGCTGGAGTGCAGTGGTACAATCTCAGCTGACAGCAACCTTCTCCTCCTAGGCTCAAGAGATCCTCCTCCCAGTCTGGGACTACACAGTATCCTGAATGTACTAAATGCCACTGGATAGTAAACTTTAAAACAGTTAATTTCATGTCTGAGTTTCACCTTAATTAAAAAAAAAAAAACAACTACAAATGTGAGTGATATTTAAGATGCCTATGTACTTATTTTTGTCCTTAAAATATGCCACCCTGCCTGGCTAATTTTTGTATTTTTTTGTTAGTTTTTTGTTTTGTTTTGTTTTGTTTTGTTTTGAAATGGAGTCTAACTCTGTCACCCATTCTGGAGTGCAGTGGTGCCATCTCAGCTCACAGCAACCTCTGCCTCCTGGGCTCAAGCAATTCTCCTGCCTCAGCCTCCCGAGTAGCTGGGAATACAGATGCACCCACCAAGCCTGGCTAATTTTTGTATTTTTAGTAGAGACGGGGTTTCACCATGTTGGCCAGGCTGGTCTCAAACTCCTGACCTCAAGTGATCCTCCCACCTCAGCCTCCCAAAGTGCTGGGATTACAGGCATGAGCCATCGCACCTGGTCTTTTCCACTTTAAATAAGAAATAACACTTTATCAAATGTTATAAATATTTTTTAATTTGTCCTTTGTCTTTCATTTTTGAACACAGCCTTAAAAAGAACAGGAATGTAAGATCCGTATGTGGCCCATTTTACCATAAGGATGCTTCATGGTTTCTTGTCTCTGGTGCTGTGGACGTTTTCTTTTTGCTTTTCTGGTGTCTTTGCATTGAAACATTTAACCATTAGCCTTTGTTTCCAGGTGAAGTAGGAATTGAACTCTATTCATTTTCCAAATCGCTGGCCATTTTGAATGACACGTCCTTTGCTGCCTGCTTTGATATGCTGCCTTTACGGCAGACTGAGTTCTCGTGGGGGCTCAGGTCTCTTTCTGGACTCTCTTCTGGTCCATCGCTCTGCCATTCACATTGTTATAGTTCCTTCCCAGTCCGCACTGTAGCATCTCTAAATTCCCCCGGACTGGAGAGTTGGGAGGCTGGACCGACTCTATTCATAAGGGTCTAGTTTAAGGCAAACCACGTGGCCCAGCCATTCAGAAGACGTGTTCGAGCGATACCTTTTGCCCAGGTACCGTTTTCAGTGGGAAAATAGAAAGATGATAAAGGCTCGGTCCCTAAGGCTCTCTAGGGTGACTGCCGCAGTGTTGGAGTTGAGTTTTGAAGTTTGGATAGAATTTTCTGGGCAGAGGAGAAAGGGCAGTGGGGGAACAGAACGTGGCAAACCTGGGAGACATCACGATGGGGCTCAGGGCCCCTCCCTGTGACTGGAGCAAGGATGGGAGGGAAGGAGGGTCCCAGCTTTGGTCTTGGGAGGGAGGAAGGGCTGGGCCTCTTTCCCAGTGCCGGGCACTAGAGAGCCACTGAAGGTTTTATATTAATAGAAGCAGAGTAGCCTGGTTGCCTCTGGTTTGGTAAGATGGGCTGGGGGTTGGGTGGGGAGGCAGCTGCTTAGAGGGACAGTGAGGGTCTGTCTGAGAGGTCCTCCCCATTCTCCCCCAAGTCCCTCTGGACTTAGATTCAGAGCCAAGGGTAACTCTGATATGTTTGGAGGCCTCTCCCTCTCCTCCTGCCCCTGCCTTGGCCCTGGATGGATGCATTAGGTGGTGTGTCCTCCCTGTGGCCCGAGGTCCTCCCTCTCCTCCTCCTTCCCCTCCTCCCTCCCAGGACCTCCAGAAAGACCCAGGCTTGCCTGTAATCCCAGCACTTTGGGAGGTCGAGGGCAGATCACTTGAGGTCAGGAGTTCGAGATCAGCCTGACCAATGTGGTAAAACCCCGTCTCTACTAAAAATACAAAAAAAAATAGCCAGGCATGGTGACAGGTGCCTGGCACCTACTCGGGAGGCTGAGGCAGGAAAACCGCTTGAACCCGGGAACTCGGGAGGCAAAGGTTGTAGTGAGCTAGGATTGTGCCACTGTGCTCCAGCCTGGATGACAGAGTGAGACTCCATCTCAAAAAAAAAAAAAAAAAAAAAAAATCCAGGCTCAGTTCAAAGATGCCCGCTTGCTTTGAGCTCATTCTTTCTTGTCACTCCTTGGCCGTGGCCTGGACATGTGTCCTGGGATGGAGATGTTGGGGTGGGGACCGGGTGACTCTGGTCCCTTGTAGTGCTGAGGGAGCATGGCAGGGGAGCTGTCCAATCCCACTGCATGTTCTTGAGGGCTCCTTCCGATGGCCCAGGAGGCTCACTGGGCAGGCATGGAGACTGAGCCTGGGAACTTGCCCAGGACTTGGGAGAAGAAGTGCAGAGACAAGATTGCCCCCAGGCCTCTGAGTGGCTTCACGGAGGGAAGTGGGCAGGAGAGGGTGGGGTGTCATGGGGCTGGCTACCAGGAAGGAGCTGGGCCCTGGAAGGAAAAAGGCCCCCAATCCCATGGATTGTTGCAAAAACTCCCAGAAGGCCTGGGGCAGGTGGAGAGGGCTCGGGGCCTCCACGTGGGTTCACCAAGTCTTATGACTCACTGTCCTGCCACTGGGTTTCTCAACTTACCAGCTCAGTGCAGGAATCCCTGGGGGTGCAGAGCCCTTGCTGAGTCAACCTTTCCCCTCAATGGGCCACTCATCGTCTGGGACCACATAAACCCAGTTCCACCCCAAGCTGTGTCCTGCCTGCCCTGTGGCCTCAGCCAGGCGGACCCCTGCACCCCTCCCATCTCTTTCCTTCACTGCAAAATGAGGGGATTGTGCAGTGTGCTTGGTACCCGGTGATCTTCAATACACAGCGATGGGGATGGTCTCCCGTCTCCCTCCTGCTCCTTGGTCTTGGCAAAGATGAAGGACCTCAGGCTTCTAGAAGGATCAGCATGCAGACCAGGGCTTCTGCATAAAACTCCCCTGATACTCAGCCAAGAGACAGGTCGATCTGTTTCCCCAGCTCCTCCCGCCCAGGGTAAACCCAGCTCTGGTCAACCACACCCTTCCTTCAGGCGATCAGGTCACAGGAAATCCAAGTGACAAGGGGCAAATCTCTTCCCCTTCCAGCCTCAGTAAGCTCATCTCCGAGGCCAGAGTTGAACCCCATTAGACTCTCCTATGTCCAAATTCCAGGATCCCTTTTATTTCTTCTTCATATCAATGGGATCAAATAACATGTGACCTTTTGTGTCTGGTATCTTGCACCTAGCATAATGTTTTCAAGGCTCATTCCTGTTTTAGTGTATCAGTACTACTTTTTTTTTTTTTTCTGCCAGAAGTACACATTCATAAGTACTTAAGTTTGTTTTTTTTTTTTGTTTTTTTTTTTTTTTTTTTTTTTTTTTGAGACAGGTTTTGCTCTTTTTGCCCAGGCTGAAGTGCAGTGGCATAATCACAGCTCACTGCAACCTTCACCTCCCTGGTTCAAGGGATTCTCCTGCCTCAGCCTCCTCAGTAGCTGAGATTACAGACATGCACCACCATGCCTGGCTAATTTTTTGTATTTTTAGTAGAGAGAGAGTTTCACCATGATGACCAGGCTGGTCTCAAACTCCTGACTTTGAGTGATCCGCCCACCTCGGCCTCCCAAAGTGCTGGGATTACAGGCGTGAGCCACTGCGCTGGGCCTAGGACTTCATTTGTTAATGGCTGAGTAATACTCCATTGTGTGGACAGATCAGTGATTTCTCTGGACATCTGGGTTGTTGCTCCTCCTTGGCTCTTGTCAGTCATGCTGCTGTGAACTCTCATGCATAAGTTTTGTGTAGACAGATGTTTTCAGTTCTGCTGGGCATATGCCTGGGAGGGGAATTGCTGGGTCACAGGGTGACTCTAAGTTTGTTTGTTTGAGGGACCTCCAGGCTGTCTCCCATTGATGCTGCATGTTGAACATGAGGGCCCATTCTGAATTCTCTATATTTACTTCCCTGTTAGGGGAACCCTCAGGGTTTTAGAAAAAAGCTGCAACAAAAGAAGTGGTCGGCCGGGCGCGGTGGCTCAAGCCTGTAATCCCAGCCCTTTGGGAGGCCGAGACGGGCGGATCACGAGGTCAGGAGATCAAGACCATCCTGGCTAACACGGTGAAACCCCGTCTCTACTAAAAATACAAAAAACTAGCCGGGCGAGGTGGCGGGCGCCTGTAGTCCCAGCTACTCCGGAGGCTGAGGCAGGAGAATGGCGTAAACCCGGGAGGCGGAGCTTGCAGTGAGCTGAGATCGGGCCACTGCACTCCAGCCCGGGCTACAGAGCAAGACTCTGTCTCAAAAAAAAAAAAAAAAAAAAAAAAAAGAAGTGGCCACCCATCCAGCCATGAAGCCTAACGAATTACTCGGGACCTGTTGGCCCCTTTACCCTGGAGATCCACCCTCTGAGCTCTGCCGCGTGCCAGCTCCGCCATCAGGAGGAACTCAGAAGGATCATGAGGATCCCAGAAAGTTCCATGCCCGTTGATTTCATCCTGGCTGTAGCCTGCCAGGAGGGCACTTTTATTATTATGGCCACTTTTTTGGATAAGAAAGTGAGGGCTCAGACATGGTAAGACTTCCTGAGGCCTGTAATCCCAGCACTTTGGGAGGCCAAGGCGGGCAGATCATGAGGTCAGGAGTTCGAGACCATCCTGGGCAACATGATGAAACCCTGTCTCTAAATACAAAAAATACAAAAATTAGTCGGGCATGGTGGTGGGTGCCTGTAATTCCAGCTACTCAGGAGGCTGAGGCAGGAGAATTGCTTGAACCCGGGAGGCAGAGGTTGCAGTGAGCCGAGATTGTGCCACTGCACTCCAGCCTGGGCAACAGAGCAAGACTCGGTCTAAAAAAAAAAAAAAAAAAAAAAAAAAAAAAAAAAAAAAAAGACTTGCTGGGGCTGGGCTTGGTAGCTCAGCACTTTGGGAGGCAAGGTGGGCGAATCACTAGAGGGCAGCAGTTTGAGACCAGCCTGGCCAACATGTCAAAACCCCGTCTCTAATGAAAGAACAAAAAGTACCCAGGTGTGGTGGTGCACACCTGTAATCTCAGCTACTCAGGAGGCTGAGGCCGGAGAATGGCTTGAACCTGGGAGGTGGAGGCTGCAGTAAGTCGAGATCGTGCCACTGCACTCCAGCCTGGCAACAGAGCGAGATTCTGTCTCAACAACAAGAGAAACACTTGCTGGATGTCACATAGCCTCGTAGTGACCCACCTGGGATCTGAAGCCAGGTGGCCTGACTCCAGGCTCTCTGACTGTAACCACGAATCTGCACTGCCAATGCCCCTTGTCCCTGAGCTGGTGGGGGCCTGAGGTGCAGGTGGCACTCTCTGCCCTCTGATATTTCATTAGTAGAGGGGTCTGGCTCAGTTTGAAGAACCTGGGGATGGAGATTCCATGTTGATGGCAAGAGGCCTCCTTTCTCTGATCCCAGGGGAGAAAAAAAGTGGGAAGGGGGCATACTGCCAGCCGCCCGGCCCCCCTTCCCTGTGCCCCTCACACAGCTGGCACCAACGTCAGTTCATGTTGCCCAAGCCATCTGGCTGATTAACCATGGCTATCGTCCCCAGGAGGCTCCCAGAGCATCAGAATGAGCTGATTACTCAAACGGCAGGGCCCCTTCCCTCCTTGGCACTCCTGCCTGCCTCCCTGTGGGGACCTGTCCTCAGAAGGACTGGTGGGGAGGGAGGAAGAGCTGGGCAAAGTCCTGCCCGTGTCTGCCCCAATAAGAGGTTACCTACAGGTTGCTTTAGGACGAGGACGTGTTGGAAGGCCCCCTGGCCAGGTCGTGTGTCTGCCTAGAAGAGTCTTTTTTTTTTTTTTTTTGAGAGGAAGTCTCGCTCTGTTGGAGTGCAAAAGCTCACTGCAACCTTCGCCTCCCGGGTTCCAGCGATTCTCCTGCCTCAGCCTCCCGAGTAGCTGGGATTAAAGGCACGTGCCACCTACACCCAACTAATTTTTGTATTTTTAGTAGAGACGGGGTTTCACCATGTTGGCCAGGCTGGTCTTGAACTTCTGACCTCAAGTGATCCTCCCGCCTCGGCCTCCTAGAGTGCTGGGATTACAGGCATGAGCCACTGCACCAGGCTGGGAGTCTTTAATTTTTTTCTTTTCTATTTCTAATTTTTGATGCATTTCAAACCAAGGGATCTTTATTTTTTTGTCTTTCTTAAACTGTAAAGAAACGGGGTCTTGCTATGTTGCCCAGGATGGTCTTGAACTCTTCGAGTCAAGCAATCCTCCTGTCTTGGCCTCCCAAAATGCTGGGATTACAGGTGTGAGACACTGCGGCTGGCAAAACCAGAGTCTTTAGATACCTCTCTGGGCCCTGGGAGGCTGCCTTCATTTAAACAGCTTTAGTGAGAAGTAGTTTACGTACTATAAAATTCCCTCATCTGAATTGTTCAATCCTATGAGTTTTAGTGAATCTATCATTTTGCAACCATCACCCCAAACTAATCTTACACATTTCCGTTGCTCCAAAAAGAAACCATGTACCTGGCCAGGCTCAGTGGCTCACGCCTGTAATCCCAGCTGTTTGGGAGGCCAAGGTGGGCGGATCACTTGAGGTCAGGTGTTTAAGACCAACCTGGCCAACATGGTAAAAGCCCGTCTCTACAAAAAATACAAAAACTTAGCCGGGTGTGGTGGCCTGCGCCTGTAATCCCAGCTACTTGGGAGGCTAAGGTAGGAGAATCGCTTGAACCCGGGAGGTGGGGGTTGCAGTGAGCCAAGATTGCACCACTGCACTCCGGCCTCGGCGACAGAGGGAGACTACATCTCAGAAAAAAAAAAGAAAAGAAAAAAGAAACCACGTACCCATAGAAGGGTCTTCTCATTCTAACCCTCAGCCAGGCAACCACTAATCTACTTTCTCTCTCCCCAGGTTTACCTCTTCTGGGCTTTTCTTTTTTGTTGTTGTTTTGTTTTCTGAGACAGGGTGTCATTTTGTCATCCAGGCTGGATGGAGTGCCGTGGGTAGAATCACAGTTTACTGCCGCCTCGACCTCCTAGGCTCAAGCGATCCTCACACCTCAGCCTCCCCAGTAGCTGGGAGTAAAGCCATGCACCACCACGCCTGGCTAATTTTTGTATTTTTTGTAGAAGTGGGGTTTCATCATGTTGCCCAGGCTGGTCTTGAGTTCCTGGTCTCAAGCAATCTGCTCACCTTGGCCTCCCAAAGTGCTGGGATGACATGCGTGAGCCTCTGTGCCCAGCCAGCATTTTCTAATGGAATCATACAATGTTGCCTTCTGTGCCTGGCTTTTTTCACCTGTGTTTTTGAGGTTCCTCCATGTTGTAGCATGTGCTTCATTCTTCTTTTTTTTCTTTGAGACGGAGTCTCGGTCTATCGCCCAGGCTGGAGTGCAGTGGCGCGATCTCGGCTCACTGCAAACAGCCTCCCGGGTTCATGCCATTCTCCTGCCTCAGCCTCCCAAGTAGCTGGGACTACAGGCGCCCGCCACCGCGCCTGGCTAATTTTTTTGTATTTCTAGTAGAGACGGGGTTTCACGGTGTTAGCCAGGATAGTCTCGATCTCCTGACCTTGTGATCTGACCGCCTCGGCCTCCCAAAGTGCTGGGATTACAGGCGTGAGCCACCGCGCCCCACCTCTTCATTCTTCTTAATGGCTGAATCCTATTCCATTGTGTGGATAGACTGCAAAAGTGTTCATTCATGTGTTGGCGGGTATTTGAGGTCTTTCCACCTTTTGAGCTATTCTGAATATTGCTGCTGTGAACATTTGTTTACAAGTCTTTGTGTGGACATGTTTTTCTTTCTCTTGGACATATACCTAGAAGTGGAACTGCCAGGCCATAGGGTGACTAATTGTCTGAGGAGCTGCCAGACTATTACCCACTTAGTCTGTGCCCCCAATCTAAGTTCTTCATATTCACTTCCCTGTCAAAGTTCCCAGGGTTTTAAAAAAACAAAACTAGCCAGATACGGTGGCTCACGGCTCACGCCTGTACTCCTAGCACTTTGGTAGGCCGAGGTGGGCAGATTACCTGAGTTTGGGAGTTCTAGACCAGCCTCACCAACATAGTGAAACCCCGACTCTACTAAAAATACAAAAATTAGCCAGGTGTGGTGGCGCACACCTGTAATCCCAAGATATTCAGGAGGCTGAGGCAGGAAAATCGCTTGAACCTGGGAGGTAGAGGTTGCAGTGAGCTGAGATTGCACTACTGCACTCCAGCCTGGGCAACAGAGCAAGAGTCTGTCTCAAAAGAAAAAAAAAAAACACACACACACACACACAAAAACACATAAAAACAAAATCAAGCTCAGGTGTGGCAGCTCACACCTGTAATCCCAGTACTTTGGGAGGCCGAGGCAAGAGGATTGCTTGAGCCCAGGAGTTTGAGACAAGCCTGGGCAACATAGTGAGACCCCATGACTACAAAAAATACACAATTAGCCAGGCATGGCGGCACACACCTGTAGTCCCAGCTACTCAGGAGGCTGAGGTGGAAGGATGGCTGGAGCCTAGGAGTTTGAGGCTGCAGTGAGCTGTGATCATGCCCTCTGCACTCCAACCTGGGTGACAGAGCAAGACTCTGTCTCAAAAACAAAACAAAACCAAGCAGTAGCAAAAGTGGCCACCTGTCCAGCCATAAAGTCTATCTTGAGGTTGAGCTCTTTGGAGAGCTGCCAAGCTGTTTTGCAGACAGGCTACACTGTTTCCTATGAAGGCTCCAGTTCCTCCTACATCCTCACCAACTTTTTGAGATGGAGTTTCACTCTTGTTGCCCAGGCTGGACTGCAATGGTGCGATCTAGGCTCACCACAACCTCCACCTCCTGGGTTCAAGTGAGTCTCCTGCCTCAGCCTCCCGAGAAGCTGGGATTACAGGCATACGCCACCACATCCGGCTAATTTTGTATTTTTAGTAGAGATGGGGTTTCTCCATGTTGGTCCGGCTGGTCTCGAACTCCTGACCTCAGGTGATCTGCCCGCCTTGGCCTACCAAAGTGCTGGGATTACAGGTGTGAGCTACCGTGCCCTGCCCTCACAACATGTTTATCTTTTCTATATACAGCCATCCTTGTTTTAATTTGCTTGTCTCTGATGACTAATGATGTTGAGCGTCTTTTATTGTGTTTCTTGGTCATTTGTATCTTTTTTTTTTTTGGAGAAATCTCTATTGAAATGTTTTGCTCATTTTTGTCTGTTTGAGATGGAGTTTCACTCTCTATGCCCCGTCTGGAGTGCAGAGGTATGACCTCCAGCTCACTGTGGCCTCCGCCTCTCAGGTTCAAGCGATTCTCCTGCCTCAGCCTCCCAAGTAGCTGGGATTACAGGCACCCGCCACCATGCCCAGCTAATTTTTTTCCCCTGTAGAGACGGGGTTTCTCCATGTTGGCCAGGCTGGTCTAGAACTCCTGGCCTCAGGTGATCCACCTGCCTCGGCCTCCCAAAGTGGTGGGATTATAGGCGTGAGCCACTGTGCCTGGCTATTTTGCTTATTTTTATTTAGGTTATTTGTCTTACTGAGTAGCAAGAATTCTTTACATATTATAGATACAAGTTCCAGGCAGGCATCTAATGTCTCCACTTCCAGCACAGGCCCAGTCCTGAGGGTGGTGAGGCCTCACAGTGGGCCTCCTCTTGGACCATGGAGGTAGCTCCTGCTGGAGCCAGAGGCCTGGGCTGGCTGGGAGGGGACGGCTTGGAGGAAAATGTCAGAGCTCTGGGGTGTCAGAGTGGGGGGCGTGGGGTGAAGAGATGACAGGGCCTGGATCTGCTGTTCTGACGCCTGCGTGGGAGTCAGGGGACACTCGCCTCTGACCTCTGCTCCTCCTTTCTAGGAAGAGGGTCCCCAGAACCCCGAGCCTGTCTCCCTCAGATCATCCAACCTGACCCCAACCGTTGCTCTCCCCAGAGATCTTCAGAGCAGCCTGTGAGGGCCAGGTGCGGTGGCTCACGCCTGTAATCCCAGCACTTTGGAAGGCAAAGGTGGGCAGATCATGAAGGCAGGAGTTCGAGACCAGCCTGACCAACATGGTGAAACCCCATCTCTACTAAAATACGAAACATTAGCCGGGCATGGTGGCACGCACCTGTAGTCCCAGCTACTCAGGAGGCTGAGGCAGGAGAATCGCTTGAACCCTGGAGACAGAGGTCGCAGTGAGCCGAGATCACACCACTGCACTCCAGCCTGGGGGACAGAGTGAGACTCCGTCTCAAAACAAACAAACAAAAAAAACCAAAGCAGCCTTTGAGGTTGTATTAGTCTGTTCTCGTGCTGCTAATGAAGATATACCCGAGACTGGGTAATTGATAAAGGAAAGAGGCTGAATGGACTCACAGTTCCACATGACAGGAGAGGCCTCACAATCATGGCAGAAGGCAAGGAGGAGCAAAGTCACGTCTTACGTGGCGGTGGGCACGAGACAGCATGTGCATGGGAACTCCCCTTTATAAAAGCATCAGAACCTGCCTGCCACCCCGCCCCCCCGACCTTTTTTTAAAGACAGGGTCTTGCTATGTTGCCCAGGCTGATCTTGAACTCCTGGGCTCAAGCAGTCCTCCCACTTCAGTCTCCCAAGTAGCTGGAACTACAGGCATGCGCCACCACGCTCAGCATGCCCCTCTTTTGTGAAAGCCTGGAAGGGGGCCCTCCTGGGTCTGGGGGTTAAGGAGTGACATCCTGAGACCCCAGCCTTCTGCGAAGCTGGACAGGATGAGGCACTAGTACTCTTGGCCAAATGCATGATGATTCTAGGTGGTACACAGGTGAGCCAGGTTTTATTTTTGTGCTTATTGACTTTCTGTAAAGCCTTAGGGGGAAGAAGTATAAGTAGCCCCTCAAACTTGGCTTCACCAGGTTGTGATAGAGTACTTTCACTTCCAGTGAATAATGAATGAATGTTTGTGCGGCCCTCTTGTAAGACTTGTAAGACAGCTATTAGGTAAGTGAAGGTGAAGATAAAATGTGTGGAGATGACAAATCCTCAGGGATCTGGGAGCCTGGGATGAAATTTGGCAAATGTGGCCTCCGTGGAAGCTGCTGGAAGCCAGAGCCTACAGTTTCCTCCACCCTGAGCTTCCTGGTTGCAGCCGCAGCCAAGCTCTGCTGATGGGCTTGGAAAGAGTGACTCCCAGCTGGCCTGCGTTGGAGGTCAGAGTGACCGGGAACAGGCGCCATGCCTGCTGCCTGGCGCGCCACGCCCAGCCTGGTCAGCAGCTCCCATGGCCCTTGGTGGCCCATCCCTGTGGCCTACACGTGGGTCAGGGGCTGGAGCTCTCCACCCCAGACCAGGAGCTCCCAGGCTCTGGTTCACTCCCTCTGCCGACATCTGAGAAACTTCCCAAAGCCGGGTCTGCAACACTCCTCCTCTGAGTCCTCCCCCACTGCCCTGCCACAGCTTCTTGGCGGGACTCTAGAGGGTGAGGGGGTGCAACCGACACCCATTTCACAGATGCCCTCCCCCCTGCCAACTGGTACATCTAATGCAGCACAAAGCTCAGACTGCCAAGACTGGGACCCCAGCTCTGCCACCTCCCCTCCATGCCTCACTGAAACCTTAAGCAGATTGAACAAGCTAAAATAGAAATGTGCTTGGTGCAGGGCGTGGCATACAGGAAGCACCGTGTAAGTGCATATTCTTGCCGCTGCTGCCGTTAAGCCTCTGGGCTCTCGGCCACCATTATTCCTCATTCTTCATTCACTTGGATTTTAAGAGCATCTCTATTCTAGGTCTAAGGCTCTTCTCTTTTGAGAGAGGGTCATGTCACTGTCAGGCTGGAGTTCAGTAGCACGATCATAGCTCACTGCAGCCTCAAACTCCTGGCCTCAAGCAATTCTCTCACCTCAGCCTCCCGAGTAGCTAGGATTACAGGTGTACCACCACACCCAGCTCATTTTTAATTTTTTTGGTGAAAATGGGGTCTTGCTATGTTGGGCAAGCTGGTCTTGAACTCCTGGCCGCAAATGATTGTCCTGCCTCAGCTTCCCAAAGTGCTGGGATTATAGGCATGAGCCACCATGCCTGGTCGTGTCAGGCTTTAGATGTGTGGAGAGAGCAGGCGCTGTCTGCAGAGGACACAGGCAGGTGGCGGGATGATGTTTCCACCCATCCTCAGCTCCTTCCTCGCTCTGGCCTGTGCCCAGCCAGGGTGATGGGGTGGGGTGTCCAGGAGCCCAAGAAAGGGGATGAAGACATTTGTGTCAAGCATGTCTTAAAGGAGAGTCTGCCTTGGCTGCAAGATGGGAATCACTCTTGTTAGTGCTTCACTCTGAGGCACCTTTTCTATGGGACAGGTCCCCAGGTAGAGGCCAGGAGGAGAGTCTGGGATAGGTGAAGGCCTGGCAGTTCACCCCTGCACCGTGCAAAATGTGCTATCCTTTCATTGTGAGAATCTTTTTTTTTGAGACAGGATCCTGTTCTCTCACCCAGGCTGGAGTGCAGTGGTGTGATCTCGGCTCACTGCAACCTCCGCCTACCGGGTTCAAAAGATTCTTGTGCTTCAGCCTCCTGAGTAACTGGGACTGTAGGTGCTCACCACCACGCCCGGCTAATTTTTGTATTTTTAGTAGGGATGGGGTTTCACCATGTTAGCCAGGCTGGTCTCAAACTCCTGACCTCAAGTGATCCTCCTGCCTCAACCTCCCAAAGTGCTGGGATTACAGGCATGAGCCACTGCGCCCAGCGAGAATCTCTTCTTAGCTGATAAGCCTGACCGCTTTCAAGCACCAGGGCCATGGCCAAGTGTGCACAGCTGAGTGGGTTCCAGTTTTAGAGGTGCCAGGATAGAATTGCCCTTGGGTCCTAGGGGCTCATTCTTCCAGGGGAGAAGGAATGGAAAGGGACCAGGGAAAGTTTCAGGGAGAAAATGTTTGCAAAGGTGTCGGTGTTGGGACAAAGCAGAGAAGGTATCCCAGGAGGAGGGAGCTGGCTGTGCAAAGGCTCTGGGGCATGAAGGAACCTGTGATGTTAGCTCAACTGGGTGGCTTGAAGCCCATCAAGCTGTTATTCTTTACAAATGGGGTAAGGCTGGAGTCAGCTCAGAGACAAGTGAGCTGCCCTTTTGGAGCCCTGGGCACTGTACCTCCCCGCCGCCCTGACCCCAGCTCAAGTCTGGAAGACCCCTGGTTTCTGTATGAAGTGTCTCAATGCCTCACTTTATCTGTAAGGAATGTTATCATCTGGGGTCTACAGATGAAAAGACCAAGCCTCTTAGGGATTCCTGTGTTTGGAGCCCAGCCAAAAGGGCAGCTCTTCCCCAGGTCTGGAGGTGAAGGTCCCATCCCCTAGAGACTGGCCCCTGTGAGCAGAGCTGCCCTCATGCCAGGCCCTGCTGACCCCCTGCCTGTGTGTGTCCCCCTGGGCAGGCCCATCTCTGGGGCCACCCCAGCAGGGCCATGGGCTGCCCATCTCTCCTTTGAGTACCACCAGCCTTTTCTTCTTGTGGGGTGTGGCTACCTTTTTACTTCTCTGTGAAGAGATGGTGCTTTAGGAAGAAGGGAAGGAAAGTCAGGGGTGACCAGGACATGTGGGCACTGGCCAGTTCTCACAGCCGCCTGGGTGGCAGACCTGGCCAGCCTCACAGTATGGAGGAAACAGGCTGAGTTACATGGGGTTGAATGAGGTGGCATTGCTTCTGAAGTTGGTGACTGAGAATCATCTCCTCTGCCCTGGAGCCCCTGCTGCTGTCCCCTGGCACTGGAGTCCCTTGTGACATTTGATGCTCAGAGGGCCGGGAGCTGTGGTAGGCTGAGCTGGGCACTACAGGCTCGTCTGCCTGCGGCTTCCTCCCTGCTCCCCACGCTCCCAGCTTGCTGGGTCCAACTGGCCATTTTTGGTGGGAGCTGTTGTCCTTGGAGGCCAGGGGGTCAGGGATGGGAGTACCTGGGTCCTTCCAGTCCCTGTCTTTCCTCCAGGAAATCTTTAAATCTGCAGGTAAAGCACTTAGTTCAAAGCTGCCACTAGAAAGTGTTCTTTTAAATTTTAAAGTTTGTTCAGGCCAGGTGCAATGGCACATGCCTGTCGTCCCAACATTTTGGGCAACTGAGATGGGAGCACAGCTTGAGGCCAGGAGTTTGAGATAAGCCTGGGCAACATCGTGAGGATCCCATCTCTACAAAAAATTTTAAAAATTCGTCACATGTGGGCATCTGCCTGTAGACTCAGCTGGTAAATCTGGTAGCAGGTCTTCAAGTGGAAACAGCCGTTTTCTCTTCTTCTTCTTCTTCTTCTTTTTTTTTTTGAGATAGAGTTTCACTTTTGTTGCCACACTGGAGTGCAATGGTGCAATCTTGGCTCACTGCAACCTCCGCCTCACAGGTTCAAGTGATTCTCCTGCCTCAACTTCCCAAGTAGCTAGGACTACAGGTACCCGCCCCCACGCCCAGCTAATTTTTTGTATTTTTAATGGAGACGGCAGAGTTTCACCATGTTGGCCAGGCTGGTTTAGAACCCCTGACCTCAGGTGATCCACCCACCTCCGCCTCCCAAAGTGCTGGGATTACAGGCATGAACCACTGTGCCCAGCCTTGCTTTTTTTTTTTTTTTTTTTTTTTTAAATAAAGAGATAGGGTCTTGCTCTGTCACCCAGGCTGGAATGCAGCGATGTGATCACAGCTCACTATACCCTCAAATTCCTGGGCTTGAGTCATCCTCCTCCCTTAGCCTTCCGAGAAGCTGAGTCTGCAGGCAGATGCCACCATATGTGGCTAATTTTTAAAAATTTTTGTAGAAACAGGATCTCACAATGTTGCCCAGGCTTATCTCAAACTGTTCACCTGGAGCCATACTACCGCCTCAGCTGCCCAAAATGTTGGGATGACAGGCATGCGCCACTGCACCTGGCCTGAACATACTTTAAACTTTAAAATAACACTTTCTGGGGGCGGGTTTGAACTCAGTGCTTTACCTGCAGATGTAAATGGCGGCTCCTCAACCTAATGACTGTGTAACCATGGAAAAGTTTATCCTTCTCTGAGCCTTAGTTTCTCATCTGGAAATGGGGGTAGTAACAGCACCATATGTGGAAGGATTTAATGCACATAGAGCCCTTAGTGCAGGGCCTGGCACCAAGTCAGCCCTGGGCACGGCCCAGCCACTTCGCTTGAGCGTCAAGGCAGCCCTGTGAGATTCGTGTTGTCATCAGGTCCATTTTCTAGTTGACAAAACGGAAGCTCCAAGAAAGTAAGGTGAAGTCATCATTTAAAAATCCTGGGCCGGGCGTGGCTCAAGCCTGTCATCCCAGCACTTTGGGAGGCCGAGACGGGCGGATCACAAGGTCAGGAGATCGAGACCATCCTGGCTAACACGGTGAAACCCCGTCTCTACTAAAAAATACAAAAAATTAGCCGGGCGAGGTGGCGGGCGCCTGTAGTCCCAGTTACTTGGGAGGCTGAGGCAGGAGAATGGCGTGAACCCGGGAGGCGGAGCTTGCAGTGAGCCGAGATCCGGCCACTGCACTCCAGCCTGGGCGACAGAGCGAGACTCTGTCTCAAAAAAAAAAAAAAAAAAAAAAAAATCCTGGAATAATGACGCCATCAAGGGGGTCAGGTGGAGTGAACCAGTACAGCCCCTCCTCTCCCCACTCATGCTGAGGGCTCTCAGCCCCCGCCCCCTGCAGTGTGACGTCCCCACTCCCAGCCTTCCCTGGCCCAGGAGCCAACTCCTCTCCAGTCCCCAGACTCTGGGGCAGCCCAGGGAGCCCGTGCCGCGAATGCCACCTCTTCTTGGGAGCCTTCCCCTTCTTATGACCCTGTCCCATTGGGAGCCATCACAGTCATTACCCAACTCCACCCCACCCAGTTTCCAGGAAGTTCAAAGCAGCCCTGGACCCCTTTCCGCCTTGCCCTGCAGGTGTCCTGACACACATGTGACCTGGTGTGGCCGGATTCCACAAGGGTGTTTAAGCGTTATTTATTTGCTTTACCGCACATGTGGACATATAGCCGTCTGCGAGAATTCCCGGGCTGAGCAGCGTGAGTCAACGCCCCGGTGCGCGCCTGCGTGCGGGTGTCTGGGTGTACGTGAGCCTATCCATGCATATCAGCTTGGTAGAGTTACATCTTCATTATGGAAAATTTCAAAAATGCACAGTGGAGAAGACTAAGCCGTCATTCCGGCATCCCCGCCCTTGCTTCGGCAGCAGAAGCATTTTGCTAATCGAGTTTCACCTCCTTGCGGGCTCCCTCTCCAGCCTCTTCCCTCTTGGCTGGAGTATTTCAAAGCGAATTACCGACATCATACCATGCATGTCACTTTTTAAAACTTTAAATTTTGAAATCATAATAGAGCCACAGGAAATTGCAGAGATTACCCAGTGGCCCTATGTACACCTCACCTATTTCCCCCCAATGGCTACATCTCACATGATCTACAATATCCAGTGTCCAATATCATTATCTGTCATACCAAAACTTGGCAATTGACATTGGTGTTAATAGAATGCGTGTATATAGTTTTTGGTTTTTATTATTTTGAGACAGAGTCTCTCTCTGTCACCCAGGCTGGAGTACAGTGGTGCAGTCTCCGCTCACTGCAACCTCTGCCTTGTGCATTCAAGCAATTCCCATGCCTCAGCCTCCTGAGTAGCTGGGATTACAGGCGCCCACCACTACAACCAGCTCATTTATATATATTTATATATATAATTTTATTTTTTTAAAGACAGAATCTTGCTCTGTCGCCCAGGCTGGAGTGCAGTGGCGCAATCTCTGCTCACTGCAAGCTCCACCTCCTGGGTTCACGCCATTCTCCTGCCTCAGCCTCCCTAGTAGCTGGAACTACAGGTGCCTGCCACCACGCCTGGCTAATTTTTTTTATATGTTTTTAGTAGAGACACGGTTTCACGGTGTTAGCCAGGATGGTCTCAATCTCCTGACCTCGTGATCCACCCGCCTCAGCCTCCCAAAGTGTTGAGATTACAGGCATGAGCCACTGCGACCGGCCTCATTTTTGTATTTTTAATAGAGATGGGGTTTCACCATGTTGGCCAGGCTGGCCTTGAACTCCTGGCCTCAAGTGATCCGCCCACCCTGGCCTCTCAAAGTGCTGGGATTACAGGCATGAGCCACCGCTCCAGGCTACATGTATAGTTTTATGCTGTTTTGTCTGTGTAGATTCACACAACCACCACTGCAACAAACAACAGAATCACCTCCAAGATCACCACCACGCTCACTCCATTCCCCCACTGTCCCTGCCCCCCGGCAGCCATTAATCTGGTCTCCATCTCTGTAACTTTGTCATTTGAGAATGCTATAGAAATAGAATCATCCAGGATGTGACTTTTGAGGTTGGCTTTTTTCCCCAGGCAGCATAAACACCCTTGAGATCATCCAAGCCGTGGCGAGTATCGGCAGCTCATTCGTCTTCTTGCTCAGTGGTGTTCCGCGGTGTGGAGGGGCCACGGTGGTTTGCTGAACCGTTCGCCTATCGAGAGGCATCTGCGCTGTTTCTAATTTGGAGCTGTTATGAATAAAGCTGCTGCAGGTTTCCATGTGGACATCAGCTTTCATTTCTCTGGGATAAATGCCCAGGAGTGTGATTGTATAAATGTCTAAGTTTATATTCAGTTTTCAGGAAACAGACAAGCTCTTCTCCAGAGTGGCTGTGCAGGCGGATCATTGGAGGGGGAAAGTGAAGCATTTGTTGCTGGGGGCCCAAGGAGCTGGCCCTGGTGACCCTGAGCAGCCTGCGTTTGGCTCACACTACCCGGCACACACTGTGCCCTGGGCGCTGTGCTGTTACAGGATGTGTCCCCTGTTACAGGATGTTTAGTCCCCACTTTACAGAAGAGAAAACTAAACTTAGCGGGCTGAGCAACTGGCTCCAAGCCACTGCTAGCAAGCAGGAGCATCAGAATTCAAATCCAGGTCGGGTGCGGTGGCTCACGCCTGTAATCCCAGAACTTTTGGGAGGCTGAGGCAGGCGGATCACCTGAGGTCAGGAGTTCAAGACCAGCCTGGCCAACATGGAGAAACTCCATCTCTACTAAAAATACAAAAATTACCCAGGTATGGTTGTGTGCACCTGTAATCCCAGCTACTCGGGAGACTGAGGCACGAGAATTGCTTGAACCCAGGAGGTGGAGATTGCAGTGAGCCGAGATCTTGCTACTGCATTCCAGCCTGGGCGATAGAGTCAAGACTCCATCTCAAAAAAAAAAAAAAGTTCAACTTCAGGCTGGGCGCAGTGGCTCACACCTATAATCCCAGCACTTTGAGAGGCTGAGGCGGGCAGATCACTGGAGGTCAGGCGTTGGAGACCAGCCTGGGCAACATAGTAAAACCCCGACTCTACTAAAAATACAAAAATTAGCCGGGCGTGGTGGTGCAAGGCTGTGGTCCCAGCTGCTCAGGAGGCTGAGGCACGAGAATGACTTGAACCTGGGAGGCAGAGGCTGCAGTGAGCTGAAATTGTACCACTGCACTCCAGCCTGGACGACAGAGCGTGACCCTGTCTCAAAAAAAAAAAAGAATTCAAATATAGCCCCATTGGGGTTGATATTCAAGAATATCATTGGGTGGCAAGAATTGGTGCTGAATGTTTTGGGGGGACAGTGGGTAGACCAGGGGAGTCGGGGGGAAGCCCCTGGCAGGAGGAATACAGACCCCACTGACAGGAGGAGGAGAAAGGGGCCTGGCTTCTCTCCTGGCCAGACTGACCCGGCTCCTGCCCCCTGACTTTGCCTTGTGTCCCTCCTCCGTCCGTCACAGGGGAAGCTGTTTTTCTGTTGCTCCTGAGTCCCCTTGGTCTCGGCAGGTGCGTCTGTCTTCCCTGGCACCTCAGTTCTGCGTGGAGAATCCTCACCCAGCCCTATCTGCACCCGGAACCTCCAGCATCCCTACCCTCTTGGGAAGCAGGTGTAACACGGAAAACTTACTCTTAGCTCTTCGTCCTGCCCTGCAGCAAGCTCTGAGTCTACACCCTCTTTGTGGGGTTTTGGTCTGGTGAGGGGCTATTGGTGGTGGGGATGGCGATGCCTGCCGTCTGCTGGGCTCTGTGACTGGCGCTTGAGTATATGATCTCACGTGGCTGGCATGACCGCCCTGCAGCAGGTGTTGTTACCGTCGCTTTAGAGACACACGGCAGGGTCTCAGCTAGGTGAGGCCCATCCAGCTCACAAGTGGCAGAGCTGGGATTTGAAACCATGTCCAACCGACCCCAAAATCGGACCTAAGCAGTTAGGAAGGGTGTTGTTTTGTTTTGTTTTGTTTGTTTTTGAGATGGAGTCTCCCTCTGTTGCCCAGGCCAGTGCGCAGTGACGCCATCTCAGCTCACTGCAACCTCTGCCTCCCGGGTTCAAGCGATTCTCCTGCCTCAGCTTCCCGAGTAGCTGGGATTATAGGGATGCATCACCACACATGGCTAATTTTTTATATTTTTAGTAGAGACAGGGCTTCACCATGTTGGCCAGGCTGGTCTTGAACTCCTGACTTCAAGTGAGGCACCTGCCTTGGCCTCCCAAAGTGCTGGGATTATAGGCGTGAGCCACTGTGCCCGGTCCTGGAAGGGTGTCTCGTCAATGCTGCTGGAAAGGGCTTGTCTTTCATGCCCAGGATGGAGCAGCCTGGGACTCTGTGGTATCTGGACTCAGGCACAAGTGGCCCAGCTGCCTGGCTGTGGGTCCTCAGGGGTCCAGGTGACCTTTCACAGGGACCTGTCTCTATTCAGGAGCCACTAGAGCGGCTCAGTATGAACCCCATGGTTCTGCTCTGCTCCACCCACAGCTCTCGGGTGAAGCCTCCACTCTGGCCTGAGGTCCCAGGCCTGTGCTTAAGTCACTCTCACTCTCCTAGCTGTGTGAGCCCAGGCAGGCGGCTCAGGCTCTCTGCGCCTCACCTCTTCCAGGTGGGAAAATCAGTCTTTCCCATTTCAGGAAGGCCCAGCCATGGACACTCTGCTGACCCAAAAAACACTCAGTGGTCAGAAGGGGGACGTTGGCCTCGTGGGTGAGGTCCCTGCACCCCTGGCCCCAGCCCTGGTCCCTACACACAGGGTGGCCCAGGGTAAGCGGCTTTAGCTCTGGGCCTCCTTTCCCACTTAGCAAAGATGACCCTCTGACAGGTTTGCATAGCTGGCCCAGGAGGCGGCTCTTTGTGAATCGTGAGGTGCTACACATGGGTGAAGCTTTTCTGGTTCATCAAGCCACCAGCTTGGGACTGTGTATTTTTTGAGTCTGCTTCTTTTTTGTGGCTCTGATTTTTGTTGTTGTTTATTTAATTTTTCTGTAGAACTGGGTTCTCAACTATGTTGCTCAGGCTGGTCTCGAACCCCTGGGCTCAAATGATCCGCCTGCCTCTGCCCCTGCCTCTGCCTCCCAAAGTTCTGGGCTTCCGGATGGGAGTCACTGCGTTCAGCCTGATTTTTTTTTTTTTTTTTTTTTTTTTTAAGACGGAATCTCGCTCTGTCACTCAGGCTAGAGTGCAGTGGCGTGATCTTGGCTCACTGCCACCTCTGCCTCCTGGGTTCAAGTGGTTCTCTTGCCTCAGCCTCCCGGGTAGCTGGGACTACAGACACCTGCCCCTACACCTGGCTGATTTTTGTATTTTTAGTATAGACGGGGTTTCATCATATTGGCTAGGCTGGTCTCAAACTCCTGACCTTGTGATCTGCCCACCTCGGCCTCCCAAAGTGCTGGGATTACAGGTGTGAGCCGCTGTGCCTGGCCCTGATTTTGTTTTTTAAGACTTAGCTGGGCAAGTGTATTTCTGGTCAAATCACAGTATCTGTAGAGCTGGGGGACTGGGGAACAGGATCCCTTCCTCCATTCGCTTGCTTTGGTTTGATGTTTCCTGAGCATCTGTTGTGTGCCAGGCCCAGTGCTGGGATGGAGACAGAAGCCAGGCAGGGTGTCAGCCCTAGAGGTGCCTGTGGTCCACTGGGGCATGAGGAGTAAACAGCCCATCCAATCCGGGGTGGTATGTACAGCAAGCGAGGGGTGTTGTGGGAGGGAAGCTGACCACCCTCCAACACCAGGCTGGGTGGAAGAGGGCTGATCAGGGCACTTCCTGGAGAAACAGGGACCCCAGATGAGTTGTAAGAGATTGAGGGGGTCTGGGTAGGCAGAGAAGTGGAGAGGGGACCTTCCAAGCAGAAAGAACAGCATGAGCAAAGGCTGGGGGTGTGAACTGCAGGTGTGTGAATTGCCCAGATCCCCTCCACAGGGCTCTTGCTGCTGGATGATGAGTTCACCTTAAGCCTGGGCTGCTCCTCCCACACCCAGTTTACCCCTTGGACAAGTGAGTTGGCCTTCTCTTCCTAAAGTTTTCCAGAACCATCCAGCCATTTGTCTGTCTGGCTGTCTTCTATTCGCTGATCTGTTTACCCATCCATCTATTAATTCATTTATCTATGCATGTATTCATCTGTCTCTTCATTTGTCATCCATCCATCCGTCCACTTATCCATCCACATAAGCCAGCCATTCATCTATAAAGCATTCATCCATCTATCCATTCATCTATCTGTCCATGCATCCACCCATGTATCCATCTAATCATCTGTTTCTCCATGTCTCTGCTTGCCTGTCCATCCATCTATCTGTCTGTCCATCCACCTATTTATCCAGCCAGCCAACAAATACAACAGATACATCCAACAAATATCTGTTGAGGGCTGACGATGTGCCAAGATCTGCTGGGCGGAGCCTTGCTGGGGAGGTGCAGGGAAGTGGTGAGCAGATGTGGGCTGAGGTTTGCCTCACTCCCTGCCAGGGCCCTGCCCAAAGCGGGCACCGACTTGCCCCTGGGGTTCCTCCCCATCCTGGGCTGCCTGGTCTTGTTAGGAGGGAGGTGGCCCTCACCTCTGGGCTTGGGAAAGTGTCCCTGGCATTCTACTCTTGAGAGTGTCACGGTATTAGTCCGTTTGCCTACCGTTGTAAGAACTGCCTGATACTGGGTAATTTATAAAGGAAAGAGGTTTAATTGACTCATAGTTCAGCATGGCTGGCGAGGTGTCAGGAAACTTAGAATCCTGATGGAAGGCAAAGGGGAAGCAAGCACCTTCTTCACAAGGTGGCAGGAAGAACTGCCCAGTGATGGGGTGAAGAGCCCCTTATAAAACCATCAAATCTCGTGAGAACTCACTATTATAACAGTACGGGGAAATTGCCCCCATCATCCCATTACCTCTGCCTGGTCTCTCCCTTGGCATGTGGGGATTACAATTCAAGATGAGATTTGGGTGGGGACACAAAGCCACACCATATCAGTCACCTCCGCAGATGGAGGGTGAGAAAATGCACCCAGACCACAGAAGGCCACACTCTCCCCAGGTCACTTGCCTCCCTCCTGCTCCAGCCTCAAACGCTACCCCTTGCTGCCTTTCTAGGGGCAGATGTGAACTCTGGGCGTCCTCAGTCACTGCTGCTGACTTTTCTTCCTCATCCCAGGTCTTTGGGTTTCCAGACAAGATGCCAAATATTTGTGCTGCCCACTGAGCTTTTTATTTACAAGATGGGATCTTGCTATGTTGGCCAAGTTGGCCTTGAACCCCTGGCCTCAAGCAATCCTCCCACCTTGGCCTCCAGAGTACTGGGATTACAGGCATGAGCCACAGTGCCTAGCCCCATTGATCTTCTTGGTAGCCCATTCTCAGCTAGTCCCAGAGCCTTAGGGCAGCCTTTTTAGCTCTTAGGAAAGCCAAAGCTATCGCTAACCTCACTGTGGAGCCCTTCTCGTGTCCCTGAACCAGCAGATATATGACCTGGGCTTATATCTGTTCACTTAAGATGTGAAAATACCAACCCACCGCCTCTCAGGTTCAGGGGGTTCCAGGGTGCAGATGGAGCTGTGTAGGGGTGCCCCCCACTGCAGGACCAAGGTGCCAGGAAAGGCAGGGCCACCCACTGGAGCCAAGGGGACCCAGCCAGCAATAGAGCAATGGCTCTACCTGTGACGGTCAGAGGAGGAGCCTGGGGCAAAGCCTGGGAGGCAGGACTGGGTCAGCCTGCCCAGGAAATAGCAAGGGCTGGGCCCCTTCCCCTACTCCTGTCAGTGGGGTCTGTGCTCCCCCTTCCAGGCCCTCCCTCCCAACACCCATGGTCTGCTCGCTGTCCCGGAGGCCACAGGGCATAGTGCAGAGCTGACATCATTCAGTGTGTCTGCAGCGGTCACTGGCAGTGCAAGATGACATTGTTAGATTACTCCAGGAGCTGGTACGTGTGTCCAGGTGAGAGGTCAACTTGGTGACTTTCTTTTTTTTTTTTTTTTTGGGGGGGACGGAATCTCGCTCTGTCGCCCAGGCTGGAGTGCAGTGGCCGGATCTCAGCTCACTTAAAGCTCCGCCTCCCGGGTTTACGCCATTCTCCTGCCTCAGCCTCCCGAGTAGCTAGGACTACAGGCGCCTGCCACCTCGCCCGGCTAGGTTTTTTGTATTTTTTAGTAGAGACGGGGTTTCACTGTGTTAGCCAGGATGGTCTCGATCTCCTGACCTTGTGATCCGCCCGTCTTGGCCTCCCAAAGTGCTGGGATTGGTGACTTTCATAATCAGGAGAAAGTATTAAACTGCATGTACCCATGCATTTCAGTTTCCTAGGGGTGTTGTAAAAAATCACCACAAACGGCGTGGCTTAAAACAACAGAAATGGGTTTTCTCAGAGCTCTGTAGACCAGAAGACAGAAATCAAGTTGTCCAGCAGGTCCACCGGGTACATTCACAGGTAGCTGGGGTGAGGATTTCAACATATCTTTTTGGGGAATATAATTGGGCTCATGATACCATAGGGTCCTGATTTTGTTTAAAAACCACATTGGTGGCTGGGCACAATGACTCATGCCTGTGATTTCAGCACTTTGGGAGGCCGAGGCAGGAGATCCTTTTGAACCCAGGGGTTCGAAACCAGCCTAGGCAACATAGCCAGACCCTGTCTCTACAAAAAATTTAAAAAATTAGCCAGACGTAGTGGCATGCACTTGTAGTCCCAGCTCCTTGGGAGGCTAAAGGAGGAGGATCACTTGAGTTCAGGAGGTGGAGGCTGCAGTGAGCCATAATAGTGCCACTGCACTCCGGCCTGGGCCACAGAATGAGACCCTGTTTCTAAAACACATTTTTAATTTGAAAGACAAAAAAACCACACTTTCACATCATGTTCTGTTTCTTGATCCAGATGCTTGTTACATGGAAGTTTTTGCCCTAAAAATCCATCAAGCTATACATTTATGATCCATGCATTTTTCTGCACATGTGTTATATTTCAATCAACATATTGTAAAGCACACACGTGCTGCAAACAGCCGACGTACCATGGGGTGAACAGAGGCCTCCCCTGGGGAGTAGGTTTATGGATTTCATTTTCTCCCATATGTTCCAAGTTGTCTGCAATAAGCTAGCATTCACTTTGTGGAATAAAAAATACATGTGTGCCGTTAAAAAAAGTGCTGGAGATGGCATCTTCCTTCTCAGATCCTTCCCTGCCCCCAAAACTATTGTAAAAGGAGGTGAGGATTCGAATGGAAATTTGGCTGCCTCAGGATTCTTTCCAAATTAATATTTTTAGTGCCATTACGCACCTCTTCAAATGTCCTACTAATGATTTGTGGTCCTGATTATCCAAACTGTCTTTCTGCGGAGTGATTTGTGTGGCTCCAGCAGGAATCTCACCTGTGTCCTCTTCCGGAGGGCGAGGTAATAATAGGACTGACCTCATGTGTGGCCAGGAGGTTTAGTTGGGATAACGCACATGAAACCTTATGCACCGGGCTCTGGCACAGGGGACCAGCTGCCACAAGTACCCTCCTGATTAGCGAATGCCCAGAGAGTGGCCCAGGCACCTCAGGGTCCTCAGTTCATGGCTCAGTTTATTTGGGGAAGTCTGAGACCCTCCCCTGTTCCACGCTGTCATCCCTGAGGGATGGACAGGGCTGCTGGGGGCTCCCCCTCCGCAGCATGTTTTCCCATTTTGCTCCCCCACTTTTTAAGTTTAAATTTAAATTTTTATTTATTTATTTAATTTATTTTTTTGAGATGGAGTCTCACTCTGTCACCCAGGCTGGAGTGCAGTGGTACCATCTCAGCTCACTGCAACCTCCGCCTCCTGGGCTCAAGTGATTCTCTTGCCTCAGCCTCTCAAGCATCTGGGACTACAGGTGCCTGCCACCATGCCTGGCTACTTTTTGTATTTTTAGTAGAGACAGGGTTTCACCATGTTGGCCAGGCTGGTCTCGAACCCCTGACCTCAAGTGATCTGCCCATCTCAGCCTCCCAAAGTGCTGAGATTATAGGTGTGAGCCACTGCACCCAGCCCTGCTTTGCCCCCTTTTAATGAATCTTGGTGCCCTTTTCCCTCTGTCTTCCTCATTTGTTAGGGTTGTGTGCTATTTCATCTTGTGCGTTTAAGACGACATGCTGTCATGACTGTTCTGTGATCACAGGAAAGCTCAAAGGAAGCTGATGGCGGTGAGATGGTGGCAGGACTGGAGGAGACAGAGAGGGGACATGTGTCCTGTCTCCTGAGCCTCTGCTGCTGCCCAGCCCCCGCATGGCTTTGGAATTTGGGCTGAGTTGTACATGAACCTGGTCTCCTTGGCCAATATCTGTCCAAATTACCAATGCAAAAATCCTCTGTCCCAGCTGGTCTGCAGCCTAGCAGTAATCCTACAGATAAACTGGGGTTTGTGAGACCTTATTTACCTCTGAGGTTATTTTTTGCAACATCGTAAAAGCAAAAGATTGAAACAACCTAAACCCTCTTCAGTAGGGCACCAGTTAAAAATAAATGGCATCGTCTGTATCACTGAATATGCTATGCAGCTGTGAGAAACCAGGGAGGAACCATGTCCAAGCTTTATTAGGTAAGAAAAGCAAGTATGCGCAAAGCAAGCATACCTCTTTGTGTAAAAAGGGGAGGACGTGAGAATATATTCGTGTGAGCTTACATTGCATAAACTATAGCTACTCACTGAATGGTGACATGTTACTTGTGGAGGTGGAAGTGAAACTTCGTCGTTAGGGGACTCGGGGTTGAGAGCAGGACACAGATTCGTTCATTGCCTTTCGGTGAACATGTACATGCACAACTTTTCAAAATCTTAAACTTAGAAAAATGTAGCATCATTAAAGCATAGCATGTTTGAGTGTAGTGGTTTGAGTTTGAGTGTCACACTGGATCTTGTTTCAGCCTGTCAGCTGTGTGACCTTGGGTAAGTTACTCAACCACTCTGTTTCCTTATCAACAGAATGCAGTTCCAACCTTGGGCTACTCAGATGAGTAAATGAAATAAACTCCTCCCCTCCCCTTCCTCTCCTCCTCCCCTACCTTCCTCCCCTGCCCCCTCCCCCTCCCCCCCTTTTCCTTCTCCCATCTTCCCTCTGTCCCTCCCCCCTCATCCCCTCCTCCCATTTCTTTCCCTCTTCTTTCCCCTCCCCCTGCCCCCTTCCTCCCCACTCCTGACTTCGTTCCCCTCCCACCTTCCTCCTTCCCTCCCCCTCCTTCTCTTTCTTTCCCTCCTCTTCCCCCTTCCCCCTCCTCTCTCCCCTTTCCCCCTCCTCTCCTTCCTCCCCTTTCCTCCCTCTGCCTTCCTCCCTCCCTCTTCTACTACACTCCCCTTTGTCCCTCCTGCCTTCCTCCCTGCCTTGCCTGCCATGCCTTTTCCCCTCCCACCTTCCCTCCCTCCTGCCACCCCCCACCTTCCCCTGCCTCCCCCTCCATCCCTCTTCCCCTGCCTCCCCCACCTTCCCCTGTATATATTTTGGTTAATATCCAAAATATATAAAGAACTCCTACAACCCAATAACAAAAAACCAAATAGCTCCAAAAATGGGTAAAGGACCTGAACAGACTCTTCTCCAAAGAAGACAAATGAATATCAAGAGGCAAATGAATATCAAGAAGACAAAGAAGTCAAGAGGCATATGAAAAGGTTTCGACACCACTCATCAGCAGGGAAACGCAAATCCAAACCACAGTAGGCTATGGCCTCACACCTATTAGGATGGCCATTCTCAAACACAAGGTGGCCAGGCACGCTGGCTGATGCCTATAATCTCAGCACTGAGACCTATAGCCTCAGGTCAAGGCGGGTGGATCACTAGGTCAGGAGTTCGAGACCAGCCTGGCCAACATGGCGAAACCCCGTCTCTACTAAAAATACAAAAATTAGTTGGACATGGTGGTGTGCGCCTCAGGGTAATCCCAGCTACTCAGGGGGCTGAGGCAGGAGAATCACTTGAACACAGAAGGTAGAGGTTGCAGGGAGCCAAGATCGCGCCATTGCACTCCAGCCTGGGTGACAAGAGTGAAACTCCATCTCAAATAAATAAATAAATAAATAAATAAACAAACAAATAAATAAAAACAGAAGGCAAAAAATGTTGGCAACGTTGGGGCAGAAAAAGGAAGCCCTGTGCACTGCGGTGGGAATGTAAGACGGTGTAGCCACGATAGAAAACAGCATGGAGTTGTCTCAAAAAAGGAAGCAGAACCACCACATGATCCAGCAATCCCACTTCTGGGTTTGTATCCAAAAGAGTCAAAATCAGGATCTCAACAAGAGATTTGCATATCCATTGCAGCACTACTCACAATAGCCACAATACAGAAGCGACTCAAATGTCCATAAGCTGATGAGTGGATAAATAAAATATGGTATAGTGATACAGTAGAATATTATCCACTCTTAAAAGGGAAGAGGCCAGGTGTGGTGGCTCACGCCTGTAATCCCAGCACTTTGGGAGGCCGAGGCAGGTGAATCACCTGAGCTCTGGAGTTCTAGACCAGCCTGGCCAATATGGTGAAACCCCATCTCTACTGAAAATACAAAAAATTAGCTGGGCATAGTGGCGGGCACCTGTAATCCCAGCTATTTGGGAGGTGAGGCACGAGAACTGCTTGAACCCAGGAGGCAGAGGTTGCAGTGAGCCAAGATCATGCCACTGCACTCCAGCCTGGGCAACAGAGTGAGACTCAGTCTCAAAAAAAAAAAAAAAGAAAGAAAACTATTTATTCTATTTATTTATTTATTTTTGAGATGGAGTCTCACTCTGTTGTCAGAGTGGAGTGCAGTGGTGCTATCTTGTCTCATTGTAACCTCCGCCTCCTGGGTTCAAGCAACTCTCTTGCCTCAGCCTCCTGAGTAGCTGGGACTACAGGTGCACACCACCATGCTCAGCTAGTTTTTGTACTTCTAGTAAAGACAAGGTTTCACCATGTTGGCCAAGATGATCTTGATTTCCTGACCTTGTGAACCACCCACCTCGGCCTCCCACAGTGCTGGGATTACAGGCGTGAGCCACCGCACCCAGCCAAAAACTCTTAAATTTTTAAAAAATTTTTCCTTATTTCAAGACAGGGTCTCATTATGTTGACCAGGCTGGAGTGCAGTGGTCGAATCACTGCTCACTGCAGGCTTGACCTCCCAGGCTCAAGCAGTCCTCCCACTTCAGCCTCCCAAGTAGCTGGGACTACAGGTTTGAGGCACCACACCTGGCTAATTTTTAAAAATTGATTTTTTGTGGAGACGGGGGTCTCACTATGTTGCCCAGGCTTATCTTGAATTCCTGGGTTCAAATTATCCTCCCACCTTTGCCTCCCAAAGTGCTAGGATGACAGGCCTGAGCCAGTGCGCCTGGCCAGGGAAGGAAGCTCTGACACGTGCATGACATAAATGAAGCTGGAGGACATTATGCCGAAAGGGAAAGAAACCAGTCACAGAAAGACAAATACTGAGTGATTCCACTCATGCGAGGCATCTACGATAGTCGAACTCATAAAAACAGAGTAGAATGGTGGTTGCGGGGGGTGAGGGGGAGAGGAAAATGGGGAGTTGCTATTCCACAGGTATAAAATTTCAGTTATGAAAGAGTAATACTTCTTTTTTTTTTTTCCAGACAGATTCTCGTTCTGTCGCCCAGGCTGGAGTGCAGTGGTGTGATCTTGGCTCACTGCAACCTCCACCTCCCAGGTTCAAGCGATTCTCCTGACTCAGCCTCCCAAGTAACTGGGATTATAGGTGTGTGCCACCACGCCCAGCTACTTTTTGTATTTTTAGTAGAGACGGGGTTTTACCGTGTTGGCCAGGCTGGTCTCGAATTCCTGACCTCGTGATCCACCTGCCTCGGCCTTCCAAAGTGCTGGGATTACAGGTGTGAGCCACTGCAACCAGCCAAGATTAATAAATTCTAAGGTCGGGCACAGTGGCTAACACCTATAATCCCAGTACTTTGGGAGGACAAGGTGGGAGGATTGCTTGAAGCCAGGAGTTTGAAACCAGCCTGGGGAACATCGTGAGATCCTGTCTCTACATAGAAATTTAAAAAATTATCCTGGCACTGTGGCACGTGCCTGCAGTCCCAAGTACTTGGGAGGCTGAGATGAGAGGATCACTTGAGGCCAGGAGTTCAAGGCTGCAGTGAGTCATGATTGCACCACTACACTCCATCCTAGGTGACAGAGCAAGACTTTGTCTCAAAAAAAAAAAAAATTCTAGAGATATGCTATATAACCGAGGGCCTATAATTAATAGTACTGCATTGTACCCTTAGAAATCTGTGAAAAGGGTAGACCTCAAGCTAATAGTTCTTACCAGAATTTTTTTTTAGAGTCAGTGGTGGAGCGCCAGGCACAGTGGCTCACGCCTGTAATCCCAGCACTTTGGAAGGCCAAGGCGGGCGGATCACGTGAGGTCAGGAGTTTGAGACCAGCCTGGCCAACATGGCAAAACCCCATCTCTACTGAAAATACAAACATCAGCCAGGTGTGTGGTTACTCGGGAGGCTGAGGCAGGAGAATCGCTTGAACCCGGGTGGCGGAGGTTGCCGTGAGATAAGATTGCATTACTGCACTCCAGCCTGGGTAGCAGAGCAAGACTCAGTCTCAAAAGGAAAAAAAAAAAAAAAAAAAAAAAGTCAGTGGTGGAATTTGGCTTCCAGGATATAGGTGCCAACCCCTTGTCTAGGGTTTCAGAAACCAAAGCCACAAACGGTGTTGGTGCCGCCCACCCGTTGCCCCTCTCCCTGAAGGCAGTGAGTGGGAGCAGCAGGCTCTTCGCTTAGAAGGAAAAAGAGAAAATGACTAGAGGATTAAAAAAAAGTCAGATTTTCGGCCGGGCGCGGTGGCTCAAGCCTGTAATCCCAGCACTTTGGGAGGCCGAGACGGGCGGATCACGAGGTCAGGAGATCAAGACCATCCTGGCTAACACGGTGAAACCCCGTCTCTACTAAAAGGTACAAAAAACTAGCCGGGCGTGGTGGCGGGCGCCTGTAGTCCCAGCTACTCAGGAGGCTGAGGCAGGAGAATGGCGGGAACCCGGGAGGCGGAGCTTGCAGTGAGCTGAGATCTGGCCACTGCACCCCAGCCTGGGCGACAGAGCGAGACTCCGTCTCAAAAAAAAAAAAAAAAGTCAGATTTTCATGCTTAAACACTGGCTCATTTGTGAATAGTTTTGCAAGTCAAATATCACTCCCTGATTTACCTTTGAGGGGAGATATATTTTCCTACGCTGATTTGCCTAAAGCTACCAGTGCCTGATGCTCCCGGGGTTATCAGATTCTCGAAAGCTCTTTCGTGCCCAACCTGAATGTCGCTGCATCTGAGTGCTCCAGGTGTGTGGCCAAGGCCTCTTGCTTAGGGGTCTGGCCAGTCTGGATTGCAGCCATGGTCCCACTGTTTTCTGCCTGTGTGACCTTGGGCAGGATACCTCGCCTTTCTGTTGCCTTCTTTGTGAACCCAGGAAAACACACGTCACCTGTGCTGAGGGTTGTCCGAAGACTCAATGAAACAGTGCTTGTAAGATGCTCAGCCCAGGGCCCGCTAGAGGTGGGCGTGCAACACATGGAAACTGACTCCCCAGCGTCGCACTCTGATTATCTTGGGGAGAGACTTGGGGCAAATGATTGGAAAGATGATTAAAAGGGAGAAGAAAGCCAGGCATGGTGGCAAGTGCCTGTAGTCCCAGCTGCTGGGGTGGCTGAGGCAGGAGGATTGCTTGTGTCCAGGAGTTTGAGTCCAGCCTGGATAACATAATGAGATCCCGTGTCTTAAAAAAAAAAAAAAGGCCAGGCACAGTGGTTCATGCCTGTAATTCCAGCACTTTAGGAGGTCGACGTGGGCGGATCACCCTGAGGTCAGGAGTTCAAGACCAGCTTGGCCAACATAGCAAAACCTTGTCACTACTAAAAATAAAAAATTAGCCAGGCCTGGTGGCATGTGCCTGTAGTCCCAGCTACTCGGGAGGTTGAGGCAGGAGAGTCGCTTGAACCCGGTAGGTGAAGGTTGCAGTGAGCCAAGATCGTGCCACTGCACTCCAGCCTGGGTGACAAGAGTGAAATTCTGTCTCAAAGAAAAAAAAATCAAACCTTGGGCATGGTGGCACACGCCTGGAGCCCCAGCTACTCAGGAGACTGACGTGGGAGGATCGATTGAGCCCCTAGAGACAGAATCTCATTCAGGGCTGGTTTTGAACACCTAGACTCAAGTGATCCTCTGCCTCAGCCTCCCAGAGTGCTGGGATTACAGCCATAAGTCACTGCACCCAGCGCAGTGGTTTTAGAAGAAAAATATTAAGCAAAGAAAGTGGACAGGAGGAAAAATTATACTGACTCAAGTCTGGCAAGCTATGGGGTTGAATGGAGTTCTGGAATAGAGAGCCGGTGGCATGTGGGGGACTTCAGAGCAGTGAGATAGGAACCAGGTATTTTGGAAGGGGTGCTCGATGACCCTGTAGTTGACTTAATATCTCTGGGCCTCAGTTTCCTCACCTCCAAAATGGGGCAGGTGACGGTTGTGAGAATTCAGTGAGATCAAGTAGGTGGCGCACTTGGCACAGGCACAGGCACCTCCTGACGCCCACAGATTCATTTTTAGGTTGTAGGGGGAGCTAAACGCATTGTGGTGCCCTGGATCAGGCCCTAAAACAGAAAAAGGGCATTGGTGGAAAATGAGGGAAATCTGAATATGTCCAGAGGGTGGTTCACGGTTATGACCAAAGTTAGCATCTGTTTGGGCATGGTCGGGTAAGATGCTAGCATTTGGGGAAGCTGGGTAAAGGGACACAGGACCTCTCCTTGCCATCTTTGTGACTCTTTTGTGAATCTGAAATTCTTCTTCTTGGCCAGGCGCGGTGGCTCCTGCCTGTAATCCCAGCACTCTGGGAGGCCTAGATGGGCGAATCGCTTAAGGTCAGGAATTTGAGAGCAGCCTGGCCAACATGGTGAAACCCTACCTCTACTTAAAAAACAAACAAACAAACAAAAAAATTAGCCAGGTATAGTGGCAGGTGCCTGTAGTCACAGCTACGCAGGAGGATGAGGCAGAAGAATTGCTTGAACCTGGGAGGAGGAGGTTGCAGTGAGCCGAGATCACACCACTGCACTCCCACCTGGGCCACAGAGCAAGACTCCGTTTCAAAAATAAAAGAAAAAAATTGCTCTTCGATTTCTTTTTGTAGAGATGGGGTCTCGCAGTGTTGCCCAGGCTAGTCTCGAGCTCCTGGCCTCAAGTCATCCTCCCGCTTCGGCTTCCCAAAGTGCTGGGGTTACAGGCATGAGCCACCACGCCCGGCTAGTGAATCTAAAATTATTCTAAAATAAAATGTTTATTTAGAAACATTCAAAGGGACGAGGGCAGAGTGTTATAGGTCTTTGGGGAAGGGAGGCGCTGAAACCAGCTTGGGAGATGAAAGGCTTCCTAGAGGAGAGGGAAGGCTGAGTTTTGGAGGAGCACAGGCACTGTTTACAGAAGGAGGGGTGCGGAGTCAAGCCCTTTCTCACCACCTCCCAGGAACCTGGCCCAAAGCACGTGTCAGCCCTCAGAGAGACATCTCCCAGCCCCAGACTGGGTCCTGTCGTTGTCACACACTCAGGGTCCCCTCCCCATTTTCTTCTTGGCCTGATTGCAGCACTGTAATCAACTAGTTCCTGGCAGGAGTCAGGGCCAGCTTGATGGGTATGTCCTGTGCTGCGAAGGACCCATGGCCGGGCTTGGTGACTCACACCTGTAATCCCAGCATTTCGGAAGAATTGCTTGAATTCAGGAGTTTGAGGTCGGCCTGGGCAACATAGCAAGACCTTGTCTCTGTCAGAAAAACAAAAGCCCAGTGTGGTGGCATGTCCCTGTAGTCCCAGCTACTTGGGAGGCTGAGGCAAGAGGATCACTTGAACCAAGAGGTTGAGGCTGCAGGGAGCTATGATTGCACCACTGCAGTCCAGTCGGGGCAACAGAACCACACCCTGTCTCAAATAAGGGCCCCGCGCTTGGCTGAATGCTCTGCTGTTGCTGTTTTGAAACTCCTGATAACTTTTTTTTTTTTTTTTTTTTTTGAGACGGAGTCTCACTCTGGCCTAGGCTGGAGTACGGTGGTGCCATCTTGGCTCATTGCAACATCTGCCTCCCAGGTTCAAGTGATTCTCCTGCCCCAACCTCCCAAGCAGCTGGGATTACAGGCATACGCCACCACTCCTGGCTAGTTTTTGTATTTTTAGTAGAGATGAGGTTTCATGATGTTGCCCAGGCTGGTCTCGAACTCCTGACCTCAAATGATCCACCCACCTCAGTCTCCAAAGTGCTGGAATTACAGGTGTGAGCCACTGTGCCTGGCTGCTGCTAATTTTTGAACAAAGGAAACTGCATTTTCATTTTCGGCTGGGCCCCGCAACAAATTATGTGGCCAGTCCTATGGGACGTGTGAGCTGTCTCCACTGCCAGACCATCACATTAGTCTCCTATGGCTGCTGTGGTGAATTTCTGCAATCAGCAGCTTAAAACAACTCACATTTGTTATCTTACAGTTTTGGAGGTCAGAAGTCTAAATTAGGTCCACAAGGCTTCATTCTTTCTGTTTATTTCGGGTTCTTTTGTTTGCTTTATTTTAGAGATAGGGACTCACTCTGTCACCCAGGCTGGAGTGCAGTGATGTGATCACCACTCAAAGCAGCCTCAACCTTCTGGGCAAAAGTGATCCTCCCACCTCTGCCTCCCAAGTAGCTGAGGCTACAGGGATGTGCTGCACGCAGAATAATTAAATGTTTGTTTTTTTTTTTTTTTTCCCATAAGAGCAGGGTCTCATTATGTTGCCCTGGCTGGTCTCGAACTCCTGGCCTCAAGCAGTCCTCCCACCTCAGCAGCCCGAAGTGCTGGGATTATAGGTGTGAGCCACGATGCCCAGCTGCTGCATTCTTTCTGGAGGCTCAGAAGAATCTGCTCCCATGCGCTTTTCAGCTTCCAGAGGCTACCTTCTCTCCTTGGCTTGTGGCCCCTTCCACTGTTTTCAAAGCCAGTGATGTATTAATAGCATCTTCTCTTCTCTCTGACCTCTGCTTCCATCCCTACCTCTTCTGACTCTGACCCTCTTGCCTCCCTGCTATAAGAACTCTTGTGATTATTTTGGGTGCACTTGGATAATCTAGTATAATCTCCTCATCTCAAAATGTCTTATTTAATCTCCTCTGCCAAGTCCCTTTTGCTACATATGGTGACATATTCACAGGTTCCTAAGATTAGGATGTATGCATCTTTGGGGGCTGTTGCTCAGCCAGCTGCAACCACAACCATGATAGCTGGGAGTACAGAGCTTCATCTGCTCACCACTGCATCTCCTGACCTGGCGTGGTGCCTGGCATACAGTAAATGCTCAATAAATAATTGTGTGCTAAGCAAATGCGTTCGCTGAGGCGTTGTGTATGGCTGGAGCACCTGGTGTGGCGAGCAGGGAGGGCAGGGGACTGGCTTCGCAGGGCCTGGAGAGTTGCTTTTCTGAGTTGGAGCTCAACTTATGGGTGGTGGGCAGTGGTCAGTGAGAAGCTGACCTTAAATGACAGAAACCCGGAGAGGTGCCAGCTCCTGGCCTTGGTGCACCTTGGCCTTTCCAAGTCTGCCCAGCGGGTGTTGAAAGTCCTGGCTTCCTGAGGCAAGGGCACATGGGCCTTCCTTCCCATACCATCAGCTACTCTGCCTTTGGGGACTGGGGGTGGAAGCAGTGAAACAACCTGGGTATTGCAATCCACGCTCTGAGATGTGCTACAAAGGGAGTTGTGTCATCGCAGTGGGGACGCAGTGACCCAGTGACCTGGAGGTCATGCCCTAAGCCCCTGGTTCTGTCCTCAGACCGGCTGTGGGAATGGTTTCTCTTTTGGTTGTGGCAAATGCTGAGCACTGATTGCATACTAGGCACCGTGCATGCTAGGCACTGTGGCAAAGTCTGGGGATAGGGCAGTGACAAGAGACAAGGGGAGTGAGGGCCCTCAGTACTAAGAACAGGGCTGGGCATGGTGGCTCACACTTATAATCCCAACACTTTGGGAGACCCAGGTAGGAGGATTGCTTGAGGTCAGGAGTTCAAGACCAGCCTGGGCAACGTGGCAAGATCTCTATCTCTACAAAAAATACAGAATAAAAAATCCCGGTGTGGTGGCGTGAACCTGTAGTCCCAGTTACTTGGAAGACTGAGGTGGGAGGATTGCTTGAACCCAGGGGTTCAAGGCTGCAGTGAGCCATGATCACACCACTGCATTCCAGCCTGGGCAAGACAGTGAGACCCTGTTTCTAACAAGCAAACACACAAATGGAAACTGTGCCCTTTGACCCAGTAACCACGCTTTGGGCATCTTTCTGTAGACAGGAGACAGGTCAAAGCACCGCTGGTTGAGTGAAGGACTGGAAACAGCCTACATATCCATCACTGGGAAAGGGGTCAATGCCTTAAAATACTTTGAGGGTCATTGCCAGTGGGTAGTATTAGCAAGCTGCTAGAAAGAAGGAGATTGATCTTTCCACATTGTATTAGCCTGGGACGATGTGTATGGAATTTGCCCATTTCTGTAAAAATGCAAAAACCACATATATGCAGTTGGATGACTGTGCAGAGAGAAAGGTGCACAGGGGAAAATGGGCACTCGTTACCTCCTCTGGGGAATGTGGGGGTGGGGAAGGGGTCTGGAGGTTGCGAGGTTAGCGGGAAGGGGAAGAAAGAAACCTGGCTTTTTCTTTGTTCACCTCTCTGCTGTGTGGCTTGTTTCAAGGAACATACATTGCTTCTGCAGCTCAGAAGGAAAATCCAATACAACATATTTTTAGAAATGTACTGAGCTAGGCTTTGTGCTAAGAGTGTGCTGGCTGTGCTTGGAGCTGCTCTCAGCTCTTATAGACCCTCCGTGAGCACCATGAGGTGGGTGCTTTTGTCGCCTTGATTTCTTGCATGGGAAACTGAGGCTCAGAGAGGTTGAGTGACTTGCCCAAGGAAGCACAGCTGGCAAGCATCACAGCTGGTGCCTGTGGACGGGGAAGGGGAAGGTGGAGTCCCACGTCACAGTATCCAGTTACAGGTCGGGGCGGGGAGCAGCACAGAGGGCTGGTGATGAAGGAACAGCCTCAGCTAGCGGGGGTTGAGTGGCAGCTCCTCCGCTTGTGATGTCTGCTGAGTGAGTGTAGAGGCTCCCGCCCACGGAGGGAAGGGAACGGCCAGCTGTTCATATCTGATTGGGGCTTAACTTTCCCCAGCCTTCCCTTTCAATGTAGGGGGTGCAGTGGCTCACGCCTGTAATCCCAGCACTTTGGGAGGCTGAGGCACGAGGATTGCTTGAGCCTAGGAGTTCAAGACCAGCCTGAGCAACATAGTGAGACTCCCATCTCTACAAAAAAAAAAAAAAAAATTAGCTGGGCGTGGTGGTGTGTACCTGCAGTCCCAGTTACTCAGGAGGCTGAGGTCATAGGATCGCTTGAGCACAGGAGGTCAGGGCTGCAGTGAGCTGTGATCGCACTACTGCGCTTCAGCCTGGGCGACAGAGGGACTGTCTCAAAAAATAAATAAAAAAGTAAAAGAAGCCTTATGGGTCTGGCTTCCCTCTTCCCCCACCTTAACTCAGCCACAGGGTCCCGGTGCCCTCTGGTCTGTCCAAGGAAGGCCACACCAGAGAGGTGCAGTTTCTGTCAGGGCAGCGAGGGGGGCTCAGCTCCAGTGACAGCCGTCAGGTTCAATTTCTTTCCAGAGCCTCAGCAAATGACACTAGACATTTCCAGCACTAAGGGAGACTAAGATCACACATGAGAACCGTGCCAACAGGCTTACCTCCAGATGGGACAAAATCGGAACCTGGCTACCACTGAGCATGGCCGGAGACATGTAGCTACGGTTAGAAACCCTATGGGTAAGTGAGGTTTTGTCGTGACTACACTCATTCATTCAACAGATGTTTTGTGAGCTCCTGCTATGCCTCAGACATGTTGCAGACACTGCCCGTGGTGTGTGGAGGTGAATGAGAATAGAGTCTCTGGATCATGGCGCTTCTGTTCTGGGGTTGGGTGTGGGGGTCGGAAAAAACCGCCCTGGTAATAAAGAAATGAGGATGTTGACTTTTGAGTTGAGCTAGAAATGACCAGCAGGAGTCAATCCCGCAGAGACCTGGGAGAGATGCTGTTCCAGGCAGAAGGAATGGGACGTGCGAAGGACCAGGAGCAGGAAAGAGCTTGGTGTGTTTGAGGAATCAATGGGGCGCCAGCTTGGGGGCTCGGTGAGCTGGAGGAAAATGGCAGGTTGGGCTTGGGGATGCATTCAGGGCAGAGATTTGCGTACCTGGGACCAGGATGAGAGCTTCAGTGTTCGCGTAGTTTTCCAAGGGACACCCATTGAGGGTTGTAAGCAGAGGAATATGACGTGGTCTGGTTTTACCATAAAAGATCACTTTGGCTTCTGGACTGAGGTAGAATCAGGGCAGAGAGTTAAGATGCTGTTGGGGTGAGGAGGGAAATGGAAGCAGAGAAACTTGGTTGAACTCAGAATATTTCAGAGGTGGAGTCAATAGAATTGAATGTTGAGGTGTAGGAAAGAGAAGAATTTTGTGGATGACTCCTAGGGTTTTTAGTCTAGAGCAGTTGAGTGGAAGTCGAGTCATTGACTGGGAGAGGAGGGGGTGTTGGAGCTGAGTGTCAGAAGTTATACATTTTAGGCCAGGTGTGGTGGCTCATCCCAGCACTGTGGGAGGCCAAGGCAGGTGGATCACCTGAGGTCAGGAGTTTTAGACCAGCCTGGTCAACATGGTGAAATCCCATCCCTACTAAAAAGACAAAAATAAGCTGGGCGTGGTGGCGGGTTCCTGTAATCCCAGCTACTTGGAAGGCTGAGGTAGGAGAATCGCGTGAACCTGGCAGGCAAAAGTTGCAGTGAGCCAAGATTGTGCCATTGTACTCCAGCCTGGGCGACAAGAGCAAAAATTAGCCGGGTGTGGTGGTGGGCCCCTGCAATCCCAGTTACTTGGGACCTGAGGCAGGAGAATCACTTGAACCCGGAGGCAGACGTTGCAGTGAGCTGAGATTGTACCATCGCACTCCAGCCTGGGCGACAGAGTGAGACCCCATCTCAAAAAAAAAAAAAAAAAAAAAGTCTGGTAACAGGAGGGCTGAGATGGGAGAAGAGACAGCCACTGAAGTACAGGAAAGATGTCCTGGAGGACTCCATGAAGGTAGAACTTACTTCTTGGCTGGGTATGGTAGTTCATGTCTGTAATCTCAGCACTTTGGGAGGCTGAGGTGGGAGGATTGCTTGAGGCCAGGAGTTCCAGACTACCCTGGAAAACATGGTGAGACCCCATCTCCATTATTTTTAAAGGAAAAAAAAAAAATCTTACTTTCGCTTGCTCAAACCAGGAATACATGAGTCATTTCTAATGGTGGCAGGCATTGCTGGTGACCGAGATGTATCCCATCAACCTATCCCTGGCCTGGCTTCCAACTTTGGCACTTGCATTTCTTTGCCTGAGGACATCTTCTGACTTCTGGAGCTCATTCTACCCTTTCACATAGCAGGAGAGAATACATTGGTATAGTTTGGCTGTGTCCCCACCCAAATCCCATCTTGAATTCCCATCTGTTGTGGGAGGAACCCAGTGGGAGGTAATTGAATCATGTGGGCTAGTCTTTCTTTTCCTGTTCTCATGATAGTGAATAAGTCTCACGAGATCTAATGATTTTATAAGGAGGAGTTACCCTGCACAAGCTCTCCCTTTGCCTGCTGCCATCCATGTAAGACATGACTTGCTCCTCCTTGCCTTCCACCATGATTGTGAAGCTTCCCCAGCCACATGGAACTATAAGTCCATTAAATCTCTTTTTTTCTTTTTCTTTTTGTAAATTACCCAGTCTCGGGTATGACTTTATCAGCAGCATGAAAACGGACTAATACAGACACATTAACACTTCCTGGGAGCAGCCTTCAACCAATAACTGGTGAGGTCTGGAGTATAAATACCCCAGCTCTCTTGCCTCTCAGATGAGAACAGGGTATGTTCAACATTATCTCCCAAAGTTCCTGAGTGAGACTGAGCTGCAGTTGCCCACAGAGGTAACTCATTTCGTAACACGCCCCTGTGGGAGGGCTTCCTTTCTTGTTTCTCTTTCCCACTTCCTATCTGTGCTTCCTCAAGTCCCCCTTTTTGGTTTTTTGTTTGTTTGTTTGTTTTTTAAAGGACACGGGAGTTTTGCTCTTGCCCAGGCTGGAGTGCAATGGCGCAGTGTCGGCTCACTGCAATCTCTATCTCCCCGGTTCAAACGATTCTCCTGCCTCAGCCTCCCAAGTAGCTGGGATTACAGGTGCACACCACCATGCCTGGCTAATTTTTTATGTTTAGTAGAGATGGGGTTTCACCATGTTGGTCAGGCTGGTCTCAAACTCCTGCCCTCAGGTGATCCACCCACCTCAGCCACCCAAAGTGCTGGGATTACAGACGTGAGCCACCGTGCCCGGCCCTCAAGTCCCTTCTTATGTAAATGATTTCTACCACTCAAGTCCTTGTTTTATAGTCCACTTCTGGGAGAGATCAAGCTAATTTCTAATACTCTTTTCACCCTCTAATCCAATCTCTAAGTCCTATCAATTCTTCCAAAACACATCTCAAATTAATGTGTTTCTCAAGTCCACAGTCATTGCCCTGGCCCAAGCCATCACCATCTCTGACCTAAGTAATTGCACCAACAGTTTGATTAATGTCCCTCCTTTCATTCTTGCTTCTCTTCGATCTGTTGTCCATACAGCAGAGATATCTGTTAAAATCTAAGTAAAATAGGCCAGGCATGGTGGCTCACACCTGTAATCCCAGCCCTCTGGGAAACTGAGGCAGGAGGATCACTTGAGGCCATGAGTTTAAGACCAGCCTGGGCAACATAGTAAGACCCCATCTCTAAAAAAAGTTAGCCGGCCGGGCGCGGTGGCTCAAGCCTGTAATCCCAGCACTTTGGGAGGCCGAGACGGGTGGATCATGAGGTCAGGAGATCGAGACCATCCTGGCTAACATGGTGAAACCCCGTCTCTACTAAAAAATACAAAAAACTAGCCGGGCGAGGTGGCGGGCTCCTGTAGTCCCAGCTACTCGGGAGGCTGAGGCAGGAGAATGGCGTAAACCCGGGAGGCGGAGCTTGCAGTGAGCTGAGATCTGGCCACTGCACTCCAGCCTGGGTGACAGAGCGAGACTCCGTCTCAAAAAAAAAAAAAAAAAAAAAAAAAAAAAGCCAGGCCTGGTGACACACATTTGTAGTTCCAGCTACTTGGAAGGCTGAGGTTGGAGGATCCTTTGAGCTCAGGTGTTTGAGGTTGCAGTGAGCTATGATTGTACTACTGTACTCCATCCAATTAATCAAACCCACTCAATCAAAAATCAATTTAAAAAGTAAAAAGTAAATACAAATAAAAATAAAGAAAATAAATGAAAAAGAAAATCATGTTACTCTTCTGGTCAAAACTTCCCATTACTTTCCCAACACACTAGGAGAAAATTCCCAACTCTTTCATGTAACCTCCAAGGCTGGCATGATCTGGCCTGGCCCACCCTTCCTTACACCTTTGTCTTAACTCATTTTCCTCCCTACTCGCTCTGCTGCAGCCAGACCTAGAAATCTGTCTGTTCTTCCTTGGGGACATGGCCTGTGCAGTTCCTTTTACCCAGATACTTTTCCTGCAACTCTTTGTATGTTTCATTCTTGTAGACCCAGCTTAAACATTGTCTTCTTAGAGCAATCTTTCCCAATCACATGATCTAAGGTTATTCTACTCATAATTTTCTCTCCTCAGTACCTATTGGTTTCTTTCTCAAGACTCTGCGTATTTTGTAATTGTTTGGTTATTGATTTAATTTTGTCTGTCTTATTCCTGAAATGTCAAGTTTCATGAGATCACAGACCGTGTCTGTTGCTCGCTGCCACATGCCTCACACCTTGTATGGTGACTGTCACATGGTAGGTGTGCAGCAATTGCTTGTTGTATACATAAAACATTGACGTTAATGTCTAGGGAACCCACCCCTGGGACATACCTCCCTTCACATGGATGACTTGGCAGGGTATTTGTTGGTACTCAGGGACACTGTCCCCTTCATCTCTGTGACCACAGTCTCTGCCTCTGAGAGGCCCAGATCCTAGGATGGGAGACCTGGGTTAAAATCATGACTTGGCCTCTTATAATGTGTTTGTTCGTCTTTGCTGCATAACAAACAGTCTCCAAAATGTAGTGACTTAAAAGAATAACTTATGGTTCTACAAAAGTTAGCTGGGTGTGGTGGCGGGCACCTGTAATCCCAGCTACTCAGGAGGCTGAGGCAGGAGAATCGCTTGAACCTGGGAGGTGGAGGTTGCAGTGAGCCAAGATTGCGCCATGGCTCTCCAGCCTGGGTGACAGAATGAGATTCTGTCTCAAAATAATAATAATAATAATAATTTATTTTTCAGGCTGGCTGCTTCCTCTGACTTCACTCATGGCCTGCAGTCAGCTGGGGTTACTGGGCTAGAGGGTCCAAGATGGCCTCCCTCACATGTGTAGCCATTGGCTCTGGCTGTTGGCTGGGTTGCCTCAGTTCTCCTTCATGTGACCTTTCGCCTTCCAACAGGAAAGACCAGCTTCCTTACATGGAAGCTTTGGGTAAGCGTTCCAAACCAGTTCACACAGAAGCTTCGAGGCTTCCTGAAGCCTGTTTTCAGGACTTGCACAACACTACCTCTGGCATATTCTATCAGTTGAAGTAAGTCAACAGGGCAGCCTATATTTAGGGGAATGGAGAAATAGACTTCTCCTTGTGAGAGGAGCCACAGAGAATTTCTGGTCATATTTAATCTACCACAGTAGGCTGTGAAGTCTGGGGCCAGCCACTTACCCTCTTGGTGCCTTACTTTCTTCTTCCGTAAACTGGGTCTTTTGGCATCTATTTCATAGAATTGTTTGTGAAAATTAAACAGATGATGCATCCAAAGTGCTTAGTGTAGAAACCTGTTTCTTAGAAAGTACCTAGTGGATGGGAACCACTGCTATTATTGCTGTTAATAATATTACTGCCATAATTATATTGAGAACTTAGCAAATTGATGGATGGATAGATGGGTGGGTAGATAGGTAGGTAGATGGATGGATAGGTTGGGTGGATGGATGGATGGGTAGGGAGGTGGGTGGATGGATGGGTGGGTTTAGGGGTGGATGAATGGATGAATGGATAGGTGGGTGGATGGGTGGATGGATGGATGGGTTTGGGGGTGGATGGATGGACGAATGGATAGGTGGGTGGATGGATGCATGGATAGGTGGGTGGATGGATGGGTAGGTGTGTGGATGGATGGATAGGTGGGTGGATGGATAGATGGATAGATGGATAGGTGGGTGGATGGATGGATGGGTAGGTGGGCGGTTGGATGGATGAATGAGTGGGTAGATGGATGGATGGATAGGTGAGTGGATGGATGGATGGGTAGGTGGACTGATGAATGGTAGGTGGATGAATGGGTAGGTGGATGGGTAGATAAATGGATGGATGGATAGGTAGACAAATGGATGCATGGATTGACAAACGGCTTTTGATGTTCAAACAACATGTAACCCCACTGACTTATCTGTTAATGATAAGTCATCTTATTTCATGGGGTTTAGAATAAACAGTAGCTCTTTGCTGTTGAGTTCAAACACCCTTGATTTCTAAAGAGACCTGACCTCTTGCTTAGTTTGCTTTTTCATCACCTGTGTTTGTGTGGGAAGAGGGGTGGCAGGGGTGGGGGATGAGTGTCAGGCAATTCTACTGCAGGCTTTGTGTTTGGGAAATATGCGAGCTTGTGCGAGCACCCCTCTCGCTCACACATGCACTCCCCTCCACAGCCTTAGTTAAACGTCACCAGACTTTTAACTGTGAAAAACAGCCAAGCTTGCCATTGCAGAGTTCGGCAGCAAAAGGAGTTTGCCGACACACATCCCTACGGGCTGGGGCCAGGTGTGGCCCGTGTGGGCAGCTGTGAGGGGCAGCCCTGCTGGCTCCTACACAGCAGAGGCCACCTCCTCCCAGGTCCTGAGGCACAGAGCCCAGACCTGGCATGTAGCACACACACTGTGAACATGTGCACTTTTTGCTACTCTTGTCTCTGTAGTCCCAGCATAGGGAACAGTGCCTGGGAGACACTAGTAAATATTTTCAGAATAAACGATGGCATGGCTGAGCATGCAGGGAGCTGTGTCCTCCGCAGCTCTTGGGCTTGAAGACTTTGTGCCTGAAAGCTGGGTGGGACCAAGGGGTTGACAGCAGGATTCTCAAACATCCTCAGAGGCAAATGTATGCCTTCAGCATCCTAAAACCCAACCAGGCAGGGCGCAGTGGCTCATGCCTGTAATCCCAACACTTTGGGAGGTAAAGGCGGGAGGATCGTTTGAGGTCAGGAGTTTGAGACCAGCCTGGGCAACAGAGCGAGATCTTGTCTTTACAAAAATAAAAATAAAAAAGTTAGCCAGGTGTAGTGGCACATGCCTGTGGTCTGAGCTACTTGGGAAGCTGAGGCAGGAGGATCACTTGGGTCCAGGAGGTTGAGGCTGCAGTAAGCCGTGATTGTGCCATTCCATTCCAGCCTAGGTGACAAAATAAGACTCTGTCTCAAAAAATAATAATAGGCCGGGTGCAGTGGCTCACGCCTGTAATCCCAGCACTTTGGGAGGCCGAGGTGGGCAAATCACGAGGTCAGGAGATTGAGACCATCCTGGCTAACACAGTGAAACCCCATCTCTACTAAAAATACAAAAAATAAGCTGGGCGTGATGGTGGGCTCCTGTAGTCCCAGCTAGTCGGGAGGCTGAGGCAGGAGAATGGCATGAACCCACTAGGCGGAGCTTGCCATGAGCTGAGATCATACCACTGCACTCTAGCCTGGGTGACAGAGCAAGACTCCATCTCAAAAAAAAAAAAAAATAATAATAATAATAATAAAACCCAACCTGTCCCAGCAAGGCAGTGTGATCAGATTTGCATTTTGAGACAGTTCCTCTGGGTGTGGTGGGGAGCTAGACTGGAGGAGAGGGGCAAGAGTGGCTATAGGAGAACCAGGAGAGATGCACTTCTAGAAGGCCAGGGAGAAGTGAGGGCGGCCTGATTATGGGTGGGGACATGGATGGGACAGGGAGAGAAGCTGCTGCGAGGGCCGCCAAAGAAATTGATGGGCAGGACTTAGTGAGGCTGGGATGTGGGAGAGAGGGGACCTGGAGGGATCAGACATGGCACCTGGTTTCTTTTTTCTTTTGAGAAGGAATCTCACTCTGTCATCCAGACTAGAGTGCAGCGGCTCACTGCAACCTCTGCCTCCCATGTTCAAGCGATTCTCCCACCTCAGCATCTCGTCTAGCTGGGACTACAGGCGCGTGCCACCACACCCAGCTAATTTTTTAATTTTTAGTAGAGACGGGGTTATATTATGGGAGGCCCGCCTTGGCCTCCCAAAGTGCTGGGATTATAGGCGTGAGCCATCGTGCTCGGTACCTGGTTTCTAGTTAGCATCTCTAGAGTGGCAGATGAGGGAACTCAGAGGGAAATCAGTTTCGGGGGAGGCTCCTGAATTCAGTTTTGAGGAGCCACAAAGACACTAAAGAATTAGCCCAGGTTTGAACTCCCGAGAACATAGTGACCACGTTACCTGGGCAAGCCTCCCTCACCCTTCTGGGTGTCAGTTTCCCCATGTGCAAAATGGAGTGCCTCACCAGGTAATTGTGAAGACCCTATGCAGGAATATAAGCAAACTGCGTGCCTTAGAGCCAAGGCACCATGCAGAGAAGCTATGTAACCCCATTACTTAGCACTCTGTCAGCGAGAAGCAACAGACACAAAGGTAAACTGGCTTAAAAAGAAAAATAATTTACTATTCCTGTAACTGTCAAATCCAGGAAGTAGATCTGGCTTCCTCAATAGCTGCATCTGAGGCTCAAGCATTGTCACAGGGACTGCATATCTCTGGGGGTTTCCTATATTTCTCAGGCACATTCCATGTGTATTCCCAGTGGGCAGCAGCTCAGCAAAGGTAGGGTTTGGGAGTCTTTTCCTACCTGGCAGAGAAGTCTCAAGGAAGATTCTGATTGGCCCAGCTTGGTCATGTGCTCATCACAGAGCCAATCACAGTAACTAGGCCTGGGTCACATGACTTTCTACTCCTGGAAGATGACAGCAGGCAAGCGGAACCAACGGTGCAGCAGCTGTTAGGTTCCCAGCCAGTCCAGTGGGAGTTTCAGGATGGGAACAGATGGGAATGTGGTTTGTGGTGTACAGTAGAAACTCAATTCATGGTGATGGTTTTCGTTACAGTTCTGGAGGTAGATCACCAAATGGCCCTCCATTTGGGTGTTTTAAAGTGCTTTACAAATATGACCTTCACCCCTAAAATCCTAAGTTCAGAGGTGTCCTCAGCCTCCTCCAGATAGTCTGTCACCATGCTTGGGAGACAGAGGTGAGAGGTCAGTCCTGGGGGGCTTGGGGCACCCTTTCTGCAACAGTGTTTGGGGTCACATTGTCTGTGGCCAGCCATGAATGGGCTCTGAGCATCCCTGTTACTGACCCTAACTAGGAGACCCAGGGACTCCCCACGCCTCCTAGGGAAATTCCAAGGCCTCTGGTGTCCCCCAACAGCCAAATCAAGAAAACAGGTTCTGCAGAGTTAGGCAAAGACCTTTGCGGTTCATAACGTCAGCGAGAAAATTCCAAAACCTCTGAGCGAGCTGTCATGTGGACGCTCCTTTCAACAACCTGGTTCTGATTGGAGCTGCCTGGTAACTCCCTGCCAATTAGCAGCCATGCTGCAGAAACCTGGAACTTTATAGCTTAGCAACGAGAAATCTGGAAGAACTCTGGAATTAATTTGAGGAAAGGGGAAGGAAAACACCAAGAAGGGAATTAGCAGCCAAATAATCAGGCTGTGCGTTTGTATTATTACCTTTGCTGCCAAGATAAGTATTGAAACTTTTCAGCGTTAATTACCAGCAAAGAGGGAACCAGTGAGATATCTTGTCTCAAACTCTGGGGCTAATGTTTGCTTTTGTTTTGTTGTCCCAAGCTACTATTGAAGTAGGAATGTGAGCAGAGCTAAGAAAATGTGGTCAGAACAGGTACAGTAATTAAAAACCACACCAATCCTGCCTTCGACGTCCTCCTCCAGGAGCCTCCCTCTTTGCCGGTCTTTTTCTGGGATCATTTTCCATCCTGTGACATCACGGATAGCAGCCTGTCTGAAATGGGAAGTGGAGACCCTGGTGGCTATGGAGGGTTTCTGTGATTTCAGATGGAGGCCCAGTTGGAGGTGATAGCAGTCTCTGGTGGAGCCATTCGATGACTTTTTTTTTTTCCTTTTTTTTTTTTTTTTTTAAGAGTCTCGCTCTGTCACCCAAGCTGGAGTGCAGTAGCATGATCTCGACTCACTGCAACCTCTGCCTCCCAAGTTCAAGCAATTCTTGTGCCTCAACCTCCCGGGTAGCTGGGACTACAGGCATGCACCACCACGCCTGGCTAATTTTTTGTATTTTTAGTAGAGATAGGGTTTCACCATGTTGGCCAGGCTGGTCTTGAACTGATGACCTCAAGTGATCCAACTGCCTTGGCCTCCCAAAGTGCTGGGATCACCGCGACCAGCCAGTTTTTTCTTTCTTTTTTTTTTCCCCCAGGCTGGAGTGCAGTCATGTGATCTCGGCTCACTGCAACCTCTGCCTCCCAGGTTCAAGCAATTCTTCTGCCTCAGCCTCCTGAGTAGCTGAGACTATACAGGTGCATGTCACCACACCCAGCTCATTGTTATCATTTTTAGTAGAGATGGGGTTTCGCCATGTTGGTCAGGCTGGTCTCGAACTCATGACCTTAGACATTCTACTCACCTCGGCCTCCCAAAGTGCCGGGATTACAGGTGTGAGCCACGTGCCTGGCCCATTCAGTGACTTTTGAGTGTTATTCCTGTGTCTCCACTGAGTCAGGCTGTAAAACAGTGAACATCGCACACCCGCCCCCGCCCCTGTGGGCTGACAGTCTAGCCAGGGGTGGGGGAGGCTAGATATTAATAATCAGCTAATTATACAAATAGCTGTGTAATTACAATTGCACTGATGTCATGGCAGAAAAGGGTGGGCTGCTAAGATGAAGGTTACGTGAGTGAGGGGATGGTGCAGTGAGAAGTCTTTGGTTATCCTGTCCTTGCCTGGAATTTCGTAGGGGTGAGGTGGGATGGGTTGCAGAGAGAGGTGGACCTGCACCAGGTGGACAGAGGCAAGCCCACAAAGGGTCTCCTGGGCCAGCAAAGTTTATAGTTTGTTCTAAGGCAATGGGGGGAAGATGAGAAACCATTTAGGTTTGCATTCTGGGACATGGGGCAATCAGGTTTATGATTGAGAGCACTTTAGCTGTTTGGGGGCAGAATAGGATGCCAGGCCATGGGATGGCGGAGGCATCTGAGATGACACATAGGTGGGACCTCCAGGGTATCATAGACATAAAACCCTGGTCTTTCAATGGGGTCTTGATGGTTCTTGTCAGCCAGCTCCATCCCAAAGCCCCCTTTCCTGGAAATAACCATTTAGACACATTACTGTCTATGGGACGGAATGCCCAGCGCATCCCAGCTGACCCAGAGCTTTCCTGGTTTTAGCACCTGATGTCTCCAGTCCCAAAAACCTCCTAGTCCTAGGCACTCTGGGATGGCTGGCCACCCTGCTTTGGGACAGGATTACATGGGGGCAGGAAGAGTTGGCTTCCCTCACTGAACAGGGCTTCCCTGCACCATCTCCCCAAGCAGTGTGAACACAGGCTCAGCCACCCATTTGCTGTGTGGCCCCAGTCAAGTTACTTGGCCTCTCTGGGCCACTGTTTCTTCATTTGGAAAATGATCTGGAGAGCTTTTCAGTCTTCTGGCAGCACTGATTTCCTGGCCCTGCTGTGGCATTTCAAAGCTTCATCAGTGAACAGAGGGCTGAGCACAGAAGACAGGGGCCTCATACCAGCAGTGTGGGCTTCACCGAAGTGTCTCACCTCTGTGCATAAGCTTCTTCCTCCACAGGATGGAAATAACGTGACTTAGCTCATAGAAATGTAAGCACTAGGCCAGGCACAGTGGCCCACGCCTGTAACCCAGCACTCTGGGAGGCGGAGGCGGGTGGATCACTTGAGGTCATCAGTTCAAGACCAGCCTGGCCGACATGGTGAAACCCCATCTCTACTAAAAATACAAAAGTTATCTGGGCATGGTGGTGCATGCCTTTGATCCCAGCTACTCAGGAGGCTGAGGCAGGAGAATCACTTGAACCCGGGAGGCAGACATTGCAGTGAGTCGAGATCATGCCACTGCACTCCAGCCTGGGCAACAGAGCGAGACTCCATCTCAATAAATTAAATTAAATAAGTAAATAAATAAATAAATAAATAAATAAGAAATGTGAGTGTTGCATTAAATGAAATGATCCTGTGTGTTTGCCATAGCTAGATACTCAGTAGTTGGAACGTATGGATGTTCTGGTTAGTGAAAAGTATGACTAGGAGTTGCAACTGCTATTTTTTTTTTTTTTTTCAAAACGTGGGATGTGAGGTCAGGCGCAGTGGCCTATGGAGACTGCCTGTCGCCCCTCTGTAGAGTTCCATGAGTTGGAGACCAGATCCTTTTTTGTCACTGTCCATTCATAGTAAAGATGTGTCAAGCAACTAACTCAACAAAGGTCACATTATACCAGCTTTATATATTTTATTATTGTTTTATTTTGAGACAGGGTCTCGTTCTGTCTTCCAGACTGGAGTGCTGTGGTACAATCACAGCTCACTGCAGCCTCCACCTCCACGGTTCAGGTGATCCTCCCACCTTAGTCTCCCAAGTAAGTTGGGACTACAGGCGTGTGCCCCCATGCCCTGCTAGTTTTTTGTGTTTTTAGTAGAGATGAGGTTTTGCCATGTTGCCCAGGCTGGTTTTGAACTCCTGAGTTTAAGCAATCTGCTCACCTGAGCCTCCAAAGTGCTGGGGTTACAGGCATGAGCCACTGCTCCTGGCCTATTTTTAAAAATTTTTGTAGAGATGAGGTCTCACTATGTTGCCCAGGCTGGTCTAAAACTCCTGGGCTCAAGTGATCTTTCTGCCTCAGCCTCCCAAAGTGCTGACATTACAGGCAAGAGCCATGCCCAGTCACGCCCCCCATCTTTTTTAAACATTAAATAAAACTGTATGCCCATCTTGTAGATGAAAAAAATGAGGCTCAGGGAGGTTTCTGATCCTGCCATTAAGTGGTGAAGTCAGAATTTGAACCTGGATCTGATTCAGAGTCCTGTTCTCTCCACTGACTGGATCCTACTTCTTCGGGGGGCACACAGGGAAGGCCACAGTGATGGGGAATGGGTGCAGGGAGGCAGCTCTGGTGGGAATTCTCCCGAGGGAGCAGCCACACAGGGCCTGGCATGACACTGGTGGCCTGGCCTCACCCCTGTGGGGACCAGAACTTTGTGGATGCAGTTTTCCCTCCCCACTGGTTGCCATGGAGACGGGGGTGGGATGCGTGAAGATCTATCTCAAGCCTGCTACCCAGGCTTGTCCCAGAGACGCCGGCAGTGGGTGGACACACTAGCATTGAGAGAAAGGAAGGAAAAGGCTGGTCTTTACCTCTTTTTTTCTTTTTATTGTGAAAAGCTTCAAGCACACATAGGAATGGAGCCTGTGGTACAATAAGCTTGGCTTCAGCAGTCAAGTTCCAGCCAACCTTATTCCATCCACGCCCTCTTCCCCTTCCCTCATCCCATATTACTCTGAATCAAATTTCAGACGTCAGTCATTTCTTGTATAAACATTTCAGTGTGTAACTCCAAAAAAAATTTTTTTGGCCACCTTCACTCCTCCTCAAACTGTTTAGTAACAATAATGCTTTTACTATCAGCAAATATCCAGTTAGTATTCAGATTTCTCTGGTGATCTCATAAAACGCCTTTTTTTTTTTTCGTGACGGAGTCTTGCTCTGTTACCCAGGCTAGAGTGCGGTGGTGTGATCTCAGCTCACTGCAACCTCCGCCTCCTGGGTTGAAGAGATTCTCCTGCCTCAGCTTCCTGAGTAGCTGAGAGTAGAGGTGCACACCATTGCACCTGGCTAATTTTTGTATTTTTAGTAGAGATGGGGTTTCACCATCTTGGCCAGGCTGGTCTTGAACTTCTGACCTTGTGATCTACCTGCCTTAGCCTCCCAAAGTGCTGGGATTACAGGCGTGAGCCACCGCGTAAAGTTCGAATATTGCCATCGGTTGGGATGGCTTTTGTATCTTACCTAATCTGTAGGTTCTCTCCCCTTGTCTTTTTCTTCCCTTGCAATTTATTTGTTGAAGAAACTGGCTTGTTTGTTCTGTAGTTTCCTGTGGTCTGAATTTTGGTTATAGCATCTCCACAGAAGTGTCATGTGCTCCTCTTCCCGCTATATTTCTTAGAAATTGGTAGTTAGGTCTAGAAGCTCACTTAGATTGATGTTTCTTTTTTTTTTTTTTTTTTTGGTATGAGTACTTCCTATTGGTGGTTTTGTACTTCCATTCAAAGGCACATACTATCTGGTTGTTCCTCTTTGTGATGTTAGCAGCTATTGTTGATTTGTTGATGGTCGTTGTCTAGATCCACAATTCCTTCCTCTTTTTTTTTTTTTTTTTGAGGGGTCTTGCTCTGTCACATAAGTTAAGAGTGCAGTGGTGCAATCATAGCTGACTGCAGCCTTGACCTCCCAGGCTCAAGGGATCCTCCCACCTGAGCCTTCTGAATAGCTGGGACTACAGGCACATGCCCTCACCTGGCTAATTTTTTTTTTTTTTTGTAGAGACAGGGTCTTGTTGCATAGATAGGTCTATGTTGCCCAGGCTGGTCTTGAATTTCTGGCCTCCAGCAGTCTTCCCACCTCAGCCTCCAAAAGTATAGGGATTGCAGGGATGAGCCACTACACCTGGCCCATTATTTCATTAGAGATTACAACATGGTAGCATACTGATTCTATGATTCTGTCTTTGGTAGTGGACGTGTATCTATAAAAGGTATCAATGTATCAACTATTTGGCTACCACAGAGTATGGTTTGTACCAAAAAGGATAAATGCTTGTTTCCCTTTGACAGTTTTCAAAATGAGTTGGTTTTCCAATATCTTCCCAAGGTGATAAATTAATTTATTTTTCTTTTTTTTTTAAGTATTGTCAACTCATAGATTTGGACATATACGATATGTTTCAATCCATTACAATCAGTATTCTTTTTTTTTTTTTTTTTTTTGAGATAGGAGTCTTGCTCTGTCACTCACCTAGGCTGGAGTGTAGCGGCACAATCTTGGCTCACTGCAACTTTCACCTCTTGAGTTCAAGTGATTCTGCTGCCTTAGCCTCCCAAGTAGCTGTAATTACATGTGTGTGCCATCACACCCAGCTACTTTTTTATGTTTTTGGTAGAGATGGGATTTCACCATGTTGGCCAGACTTCAAGTGATCCACCCACCTTGGCCTCCCAAAGTGCTGGGATTACAGGTGTGAGCCACCTCACCTGGCCTACAGTCATTATTCTTAATGATGCTCAAACTGTCCCATTGGGAGCCACTCCACGTTGTCTCCTGCATCCTTTTCAATATGACCCTGGAAGTCATTGACACCTTCCTTGCTATCAACAAAGCAAGGAATGACCAGATATTCCAGGCTCATCTTGAATTTTTTCTTAACTCAGACCTGGAATTGGTCATTTCTCCATGCCCTCGTTTCTAGTCAGAAGTGGTGTTTAGAAACCATAACCTGGGTGCTGGGGTGTCCACTGCCACTGGATGGCTCATTATTTCTAAACTTTGTGGTGGACAGAGCTAGCAAACACCTGCTTTACTTTGTAAGACAAAAATATAGTACGAATTCATACTGATGCTTCCAATTCCAATTTGGGGCTACAGGTTTTTCACCTTGTCTCTGTGATCTTACGTGGGCATCTCCTTTCTTCCATGACCATGTGACAAAGCCTGTTTGTAAAAGCAAAGCTCCCCACTGTGATTCTCATCAAGCTGGAAGCGTGTGAGAAAGCACTTAAGTTTCTTCCCTCGGATATGAACCTGAGCTCTCTGATGAGGTGGTTTAGAAGTGGCCCTGGGAGAAGCCTACTTCTTGGTCACAAGAAACTGCGTTCTCATGGCAGATGAACCAGCTGCTTTCAGCGTCCGCTATGTGGGTCCTCACACCTAACTCCTTTACATACTGGCTGCACACTGGCATCACATGGGGAAGTATAAACACCTCTGATGCCTGTCCCCACCCAGCTTAATCACAGTGAAGTCAGTCAGATTCTCTGGGCCTGGGACCCTACCATCATTTTTTAAAAAGAATTGCAGGGGCCGGGCGCGGTGGCTCACACCTGTAATCCCAGGACTTTGGGAGGCCGAGGCAGGCAGATCACGAGGTCAAGAGATCAAGACCATTCTGGCTAACATGGTGAAACCCTGTCTCTACTAAAAATACAAAAAATTAGCCTGGCGTGGTGGCGGGTGCCTGTAGTCCCAGCTACTCGGGAGGCTGAGGCAGGAGAATGGCGTGAACCTGGGAGGCATAGCTTGCAGTGAGCCAAGATCACGCCACTGCACTCCAGCCTGGGAGACAGAGAGACTCCGCCTCAAAAAAAAAAAAAAAAAAAATTACAGGTAGGCCTAGCATGGTGGCTCACGCCCATAATCCCAATACTTAGGGAGGTCAAGGCAGGTGGATCACCTGACGTCAGGAGTTCGAGACCAGCCTGGCAAAACCCCATCTCTACTAAAGATACAAAAATTAGCTGGGCATCGTGGCAGGCGCCTATAATCCCAGGTACTTGGGAGGCTGAGACAGGAGAATTGCTTGAATCTGGGAGGCAGAGGTTGCAGCGAGCTGAGATTGCACCACTGCACTCCAGCCTGGGTGACAGAGCGAGGCTCTATCTAAAAAAAAAAGAATTGCAGGTAATTCTAATGTGTAGCCAGGGGTTACAATCACTGCTCTGTTCCTTGCTTCTCAGCAGAGGGAAGAAAAAGAAGTGAGGCCGGGCGCGGTGGCTCAAGCCTGTAATCCCAGCACTTTGGGAGGCCGAGACGGGCGGATCATGAGGTCAGGAGATCGAGACCATCCTGGCTGACACGGTGAAACCCCGTCTCTACTAAAAAATACAAAAAACTAGCCGGGCGAGGTGGCGGGCGCCTGTAGTCCCAGATACTCGGGAGGCTGAGGCAGGAGAATGGCGTGAACCCGGGATGTGGAGCTTGCAGTGAGCCGAGATCTGGCCACTGCACTCCAGCCTGGGCGGCAGAGCGAGACTCCGTCTCAAAAAAAAAAAAAAAAAAGAAGAAAAAGAAGCAACACGGCTGGCAGATGAACTCTGCCTTCAAAGCCCATTAGCTTGGGCTTGAATTCTGGCACTGCCAGGTTCTAGCTATGAAATCTGAACCCAGCCGGGCGTGGTGGCTCACGCCTGTAATCCCAACACTTTGGGAGGTTGAGGCAGGTGGATCCCCTGAGGTCAGGAGTTCAAGATCAGCCTGGCCAGTGAAACCCCATCTCTATTAAAAATACAAAAATTAGCTGGGCATGGCGGCATGCACCTGTAGTCCCAGCTACCCAGCAGACTGGGGCAGGAGAATCGCTTGAACCCAGGAGGTGGTGGTTCCAGTGAGCCGAGACTGCACCATTGCACTCCAACCTGGATGATAGAACAAGCCTCCATCTCAAAAAAAAAAAAAAAAAAAAAGGGAAATCTGAGTCAGTGCTGATCAATAGCACTCGCGCAACCTTCAAATGGTCTATATCTGCACTGTCCAACGTGGTAGCCATCAGCTACACAAGGCTGCTGGGCACTTGAACTCATTGTTAGTGCAACCTAGGGAGTCAACTTTAAAATTTATTTAATTTTAACTAATTTACACATCAATAGCCACAAGGAGCCATAACAGCTACTGTCTTGGACAGCACCACTCTAGAAAATGACCAAACGTCTCGTGGCTTCACATCCATAAAATAGGGAATAATAGGGGTTATTTCACGGGATATTGTCAGGATTAGTGTCAGGATTAGATATAATATATATAAAGTTCCTGGTTCCCACAAAGCACTCAATAAAATGCTGCTTATTTATTAACATCAGTCTGATACTCAAGAAAAAAAAAATTGCCTGGAAAACAAATGTTCAGAAGCACCCTGTCACAGAGGCTAGAAATTCAGAGCCGTTCCAGAGAAACTCGGAAAATATTCCTTAATTGTAGAAGTTCAATTGCAGCAGGAGGTTATCAGTTACAAGGGCTGTATTTCATTACAGATCCAGCCGCAGCTCAATAAATTAAGCAATCACTCAGAATAACATGTTGCTTTAATCCCCTCTCTTGGAGCTGTTCCAAGTTGTTTGGTTTTATATGCGCTCAGCCCTGAAAGGGGACTCATACTGGGCTCATTTCTTTCCCCTCAATTCTTCAGCCCCTCTCTGGAAACATCTTTGCATCTTCCAACCAGCAGGAGAGAGGATTCCAAGCCAAGCAGGCCTCCTTTTATCAAAACCGGAGCCTTTTCCATCCTCTGGCCTTGACGCGTTCCACGTTTCATTTGCTGAAATTACTGGCAGGTTTATCTGCAATGAAAAAAAAAAGACACCTCTTAGCAGCCCAGTTCTGGGCGTGTAGAGAGAGCTAACTCTCGGCGGGTTTTCCATTCTCATCTTCTCTCGAGTGG